>NC_141696.1:1268855655-1269430655 GCF_964263255.1 Lissotriton vulgaris | reverse complement strand
AAAATCATAGCCCCTTATAATGCACCCACGGCTACCATCTGAGTAAATGGTCAGGCCGCTCAATCTTTCACTCTCCACAGGTGCACAGGGTGGTGTGTACCCTCTACTTTTTGCCCTTTTGGTGGAACCCCAGGCCATCCACCTAAGGCAAGACCAGTCTACTGCCAGCATTCCCTTTGTAGGCCAGCTGCATAAGGCCCTGCTATTTGCTGATGATTCATTGCTGGTGCTGACATAGCCAGAAACTTCCCTCCCTGCAGTGGTCCAGAGCCTGCACACTTTTGAAACGGTCTCTGGCTTTAAGATTAACATGACCGAATCCTGCTTACTTAACTTGACCATTCCACCCCAGCAGGTTCCACGCCTGGCAGAACTTGTTCCCTTCTAGTGCGTGACCTGCTCCATACAGTACCTTGGCCTCACCATTACTTCTTCCTTGAAAACTTGGTCCCGAGCGAACTGGCTGCCGTTTCAAAGGGCTATCCTGGAGGACCTTCGGAGATGGAAACCCCTCCATATTTCCTCACTAGGTCGTATAAACGTGGTGAAGATGAATATCCTCCAGCGACTGTTGTATCTCTTTCAGCCCTCCCTACACCTATCCAAGTCGACGACATTAGGTCCATGTAAAGGGAGCTCCAATCCTTTATCTGGAAGGGGAAGGAACCCTGCACTTCGAACAATTTACTGATGCTGTCTCGGAACCGCAGAGGCCTCACATGCCCTAATCTACTAGACTACTACTGGGCTGCTCATCAGTGCTACATCTCCGAGTGGGTGGTCAGGGAAGGTGAAAAGCATTGGCTGCATATGGACTGCGTGGTGGCCTGTAGACCTAGCCTGGCTTCCGAGACAACATCATTCCCGCAGTGCATACCTGGCAACACCGACCTGCACAGTCCTTGAGATATGGGACAGATTGGGAGACACCTCACCGCCTTTCCCTCCTCAAACTCCCCGATAGCGTGCAACCCTGACTTTATGCTTGCCAAATCCACAAGCTCTTTTACAGAGTGGGAAAAGGGCGAATGAAAGACCTTGCTAGACCTATTCCATGGGTTGGCCATCAAGCCCTTCGAGCAGTGCAAACTCGAATTCGACCTTCCTGATATTTCTCATAATCAGTATTTCCAGCTTGGTCACTGGGCCCTATTCACCCCCCTCCTCCCCCACACCCAGCAGGAGCCAGTCAGCCCCTTACCCATTCAAAACATTAGTGCAAGGCTTTGAGGGCTCTAAAGTGGTCTACAACAGCCTGAACAACTAAATGGGATCATGATAGTACTCTGAACATTTCCCAGAGACAGTAAAAACGTCTGTGGCATGAGATTCCCTAGACCCATAGCAGCATCTCCTAGCACGAATCAGCATATAAACTAATGCTACAATGGTACTACACCCCTGCCAACGTACACACCATTTCCATGCGGAAGCAGCTACTTGTTGGCAGTGTGGCACGCAGCTTGGTGATTTCCAGCATATACGGTGAATGTGTCCTCCATCACTATATGCTGGAAATAAATCCTGAGACATATTAAGAGCCCATTGGTGTTTCCCGTCGAAGACCATGTCTGCCCCCTCAGACTCGCTATGGCATATCTTGGCTATGGAGTTAGTGTCACACCAGATAACGTTATTTGAAAAGAAATCTACTTGCCTCTGTTAGATTATATGTATCTAAAGGAATACCTGTGCTTCTGGGCACCTCAGCTTTGAGTTCTTCACTTTTTTGACTAACAGCCTCACTTGGCAATATGGTGGAGCCCTGAACAATGATGGGCATTAGCGGGAGAGAGGGCTCTCCTCTCTTTCGTGGGCCCCCTCACCCCACTTGCTTCTACCCCTACAGATTTCTTCAATGCTTACTGGCACTGCATAGCTGGGGTTCCCCTTTCCTCTTCTCGGGTTTAGTTTTCCCTTCTTTTGTTCTTTCATATTTGGGCCCATTGGCCCCCCTGGTCCCCTTGCCAGGGTATGGTTAGGTAGGGCCTGGTCGTTCTTCCATAGGCGCCCCCTCACAGCTACCAACCACAAGTTTTCCCGGGGAGGGAAAGTACTGTCTAGCTGGCCTGGCCCTCCGACTCATAACTTAGCTAACACAGGGGGCAATCCTCATACCTTTGCATGTTCGCTTCATGGTGTTCCCTGGCTTTTCTCCTAGCGGAGTCTCACCTCCATTTGGTCTCCTGGGCCGACACTTGCTTAGTCTGTTACATTTGCGCCCTGAGTAGAGACTGAAATTACTGTTATGCAAATATATTTTTCGAGCTAGTTCTGCACTCACACCACTACCATGCAATTTTATTGCAAGTTATAGTGCTGTACTAATAAACAGATGTTGAGTAAAAAACAGAGTATGTCTCGTGTACTCTTGGAATAAAAGAGTATTAAGAATAGTAGGAGAGTCACACCTACTTGCAGAAAAATCATTGTGAATCAGGTCTCATATAACTGTCGATCATTCCAGTCTTTGCACCAAAAACATATGGTATACAAGGAAAGCAAGCATTGGTAAAGCACGGTCTGGCCTGAGCACGCCAGTGTGATCCTTTATTTTGTTTGTGTATTATGACACGCACGTGCAATAAAAATAAACAGAAAAAAGAAAATCTAAGCATGATTGCAAAGGTTATCATTAAAAAGCGTTTACTAATATGCCGGAGTTACTAGAAGATCGATTTTTTTTAAATAACAAGATTTTCAGCTATGCCATGTACTTTATCAAAGCCCGTCAATTGCGGTCAACTTCAATGTTACAATGTCACTTAAATTTTAAAAAAGAGGCTTTAAAAAAAGGAGATGGCAAACAAATCACCATCTAACAAGGCACTCACGTACAAGCGAATTTAGGTGGTATTTAAAATTGTCACTGAAGAGAAAGAAAATATTTTAAGATGGAAGTGAACGATGTGCACGTGTCTTGTGCAGTCCCCCTGAGTGGAAGGTGCTAAGGGCTGCAGTGAACTGAGCCACTGTCCTATGCACTATACTCAAATTGTGAACAACAACACAACGAAAAAATGGATGAGGAGGCTGATTAAAACAAAGCCCCTCTATCTATGTATAACAAACAGGTATTTGCTAAGGCGGGATCTAAAAACAAGCCAACCAGTAATTTAGTATGGACACGGAGGTTAGTCGATCACATGGTTACCTGGTCACCAAAGTCTCAATATATTGATTAGGAAAAGCACTAGGCAAGGCAAACCTCTGATTACTCATCTGCAGTTCTCACATCACTTGAGCGAAAGCTCATGAAGGTGCTACAGAAGTTAATGAGTGAAATCAAGTCATAGAACTGATACAAGATTCACACCCTACCTTTGCAATGGCACTAAAAGAGCCAATATTAAAAATATAACTACAAGTCTCACAATGCAAGCCTTCTTCACAAAAAGCCAGGACTGGCTGAAGGAAGCGCAGATGACATGAAGCCACTTGGCATCATTTACGAGGCGAATTCGAAAAATGTGAAAATATACCATGTCTTGGTTCCTGCATAATGTGGTGACAAACACAACTGATGCTTGCAGTGTTGTATACCCTTATACTCCTCTACTACTGATGACCCACATAATCATGGGGATGCACGCAGGTGGGTGCTCCTTTCGAATTTTAGCCACTGGGCTTTAAAACTCTCTTTCTATCAAGATCACAGAAAAAAGACTGAAAGTCCACCTCTTCTGTCAGCCTGTTGGGGAGCTTGCAATCGCCCGGGTTCTCTCACTTTTTTGACATAGCTGTTGTTTTATGTATATTTCTGGCTCATCTTTCACTATTGTAAAAAAGCCTTGCAATGGTAGTGCGTTGCATAAATAAAAATAATGCAATCATTCATCTCAGGAACACTAGCAAAGATCAAAGTCCATGCTGCTTCCAAGCGCCACGGCTTGAACAGAGCAGTTAGTGCGACGTCCTCTGATGGAAGAAGTAGTAGCCCCTCTGGGGGTTAGTCCCCAAGGCTCATGGAACCCCCTCTATTTTGAGTCATCATGGAGGTTTAAGCCCCGCCCTCCTACGCCACAAATGTATTTCCAAGGTGGCAGGCCATGTTAATACTGGGCAGGGACGATATTGTCCCACTGAGCGAAGCAGAGTCCAGCCATTTTAACAGCCAGAGAGGAGGCAAAGCGGTTCTTGAGGTTACAAGCCAACTAGGCCTGGTCAGAGCCCTGTGAGGGAGTTGTAGCTGTGGAGAAAGGTGAGGAGAACACTGGAGGAAGCACAGGTCGGACGAAGCTAGTAGGCTGATGTGTTCACATCCTCCGCAGCATGAGAGAAAATTCCTCAGAATGCAGGTGGAGTTCATTGTAACACACTGATGGGTTTTCGAAAATGGAGTACGACTCCCTGGGAGGACATCCCTACAACTACAACGTTTGATGTCTCTGAAGAAGAACAAACCAAAGGGGCAAAGTGAAATAAAATCCAATAAAGTACACACTCAGGATCTAAGGGGGATGCCCCTAAAGGAGAGCCCACCACTCCCTATCAATGTAGAAACTCACAAAAGATTCGTTCTCGTGAAAGAAAGTGTTGTGAAGGTAGTTGCTAAGTAGCACCTACATGTTACCAGGGTCTCACTAAAGAGGGGGTTAGAGAAATACCTTATCTTTAAGGATGAGAACCCTCACTCAACCGAAGGTGACATGCTTCATCATGGGGCTCCCTCCTCACACTGGGGCCGCAAGGTTCCAGGTGTGGGCTACGACTCTTCAAAAAATATTTTAATGAAGAGGAGCTGAGGTGTTTTCAATAGGGGAGACTGAAAATGTTGGTGAGTGAGGGGCAGAGTGCAAATGAAGTAAGTGAATAATAAAACTGTCTTAAGGGACATATTAACTATATTCAGTGGTGCCCTCGTACAGGATTAAAAACGACGAGGACTAGGGGTTAAGAGCAAATATACCCCTGCTAGAGGTCAACATGTTTCTACCCTAACTCGACTCCAACTGGAGTTCAAGGGCATTCCTCAGTACCAGAAGGAAAAACTAGAACTCTGAAAAAATGGAAATGAAAACAAAACACAGATGATTATACTGGCCGTCAAGGTGTGTAGCCTGTATATAAGGCAGATGATGAATACACCGTATCATCAGGTAGGAGGATTTAAATTACCTCTCTTCAGCCATTGATTACCCCACGTCAGGCTCAGCTGTAGAGAGGTCCGAGTGATTCTCACTATGGCGGGGTCCTGGCAAGAAACAAAATCCAATGCCATCCCCCTCACATAGTCTGCACACCCAGGTGATCCCAGCCTGACAAGAGAGGAAACCTTTGTAAATGGCTATGGCATCAGAGTTTCAGACGGTCGCCCATTCAACAAAGCAGACATGACGTTCATGGAGAACTCAATGAAGGATTTTCAAGCGGGCATTGCCAAGAAAAGATTATAGTGGACACAGAAACTCGAAGTCACATTTAAGGAGCTGGAGACACAGTTTAAGAGGCTGGTTCAAGGAGGAAAAAGAGAAGGTGGAATACCTAAAAAAATTATTGCCACAGTACCAAGCAAGAGGCGACTAGGGGTGTCTATTTCCAATGAATCTAAAGATACATCACCAATGGTTCAGAGCTTTCTCAAAATCAAAGAGTTGGCAAATAGCACACAATGGGCAGATACTGTGGGCAAAGCGACAAGGTTGTCAACAATGTCGCCAGCAGGCCTAATGTCTGGAAAGGGCACACTTTGGGTTGATCTGTTTAACCCACACAAATATAAGGTGGCAACCAGAACTGCAATGGGGCTGAAATCTTTGTCACAGCTTGGCAATGGAATAGCACAGTTAAAGGGACAGGAGTTGCAAGTTATTAAAATAATTTTGGGCAGCATGGATGCTTCTTTGTGATTCCTGACCAAACTTAAGAGGGCACTAGAATAAAATAAAATAAAAGTTAAGGTGACATTATAAGTAAAGAGAATGTCTTTAAACAACCTCTGCGTTGAGAGAATTCCTAAAGTAATGTCAAAAGCATAGCAAGGGTGTCACTGAGACGAGAACCTGCTCACAGGCCTCTTTTCGGGGCTGCGGCCTTGCAATTTTGTTGATCTACTAGAAAAGTGTTCTGGTTACTGGTTAGAGGGATGGATTCAGGGTTCCCAAAGCCCGTTTTAAATGTAACAGATGCTTGCTAATTTGGGATCTTTCTACAGACAGCTTTTTAGCTCTGTGTTACAGTCAGCAGAATGAACAATACTTTAACATATATATATATATATAGAGTTGTCTTTGAATCTGTGCTGAATGAATGGCTTTCTTATTCATTCAAATTCCATCCCCGTTTCAATGGCTCTCCACCCTATTCTTGTGTTTGTTCCACCGCTGAAGTATTTTGCTTTCATACTCTCTTTGAGTTGGACAAGTGTATTTTCCATAGATGAAATGAGGGAACTCCCCCACCCTCTTTTCCACGTGTAGTGGTTCCTTGTTTGAGCCGCAACCCAACAAAGATGGTCTCCTACAACAGTGATACAATAACAAGATGGCCGTCATATGTCTACACGCGGTGTCTAGGCACAACACATTGAATATCTCGGAAGGGTATAAAAATTTAGTATACAAAATACTATTCAAAGATGGCGTCCCACCATTGCAAGTGCTTGGGTCCCATTTGTACAAACAATGGCAAAGCCAATACGGGCAGGCAGCCATCTTTGTTTGCTGCAATTTAACAAGTATTTACAAAGCAAGATCCTTTGACTTTGCCAATGCTTATTATGATTATGGCACCTCTACCAGTTCTCAGGGTCCATGCATTTCCTCTTGCTCCTCCCCCACCCTTTTGCAGATTTTATGATTTACCAGGATTTGAGGAAAAGTGCAAATATACAGCAAATTCATGCTTCCGTGCAGTTCATGCTTTCTTGCTGTTATGATTTCCCTATGTATTTATGACATAAATGGCTTAATTGTTTGAATTATTATTTCAATACTAATATTTAAGTACAGAGAGCTCTGTTGCCACCATAAGATAGGTTGCTGTTCATTGGAAAAAAAACACACATAGAATAAACTTTAAAAATAAACTTAAATCACTAGCCTAATGTGTAAGGGCTAGAAGGAATATAGTCACAGGTTTTACTCTACTGATCAGGGGATTTAGATGCATTCAAATTCACACATGATTTAGTATTACTTCTAGGACAATGTGTAAACTTCGAATGCTAAGATATGTCATAAGCATCACTTTGACAACTTAAAGACAGGACTTGCCCTAAGGCCAGTGCTTACAAATGTGCACGCTTGTCCTGCAAAAGTAGGCATTTGCCTACGAAAAATAATATTTTGGAGAGATTAAGGATCTTATTTGTCATCTGGCAGACAAAGTACATAAAAAAGTGTCATCTAGTCCGTCCGCCATATTACTAATGCATTACAGCCAACGGCTCTCTAAAAACGGGTGGGCGGGACATCCGACACGTTTTGACGGAGTATCACGTCCGCCAACTCTGAATAAGGCTGTAAGCGTTTTGTGAAGTATAATTTCGAACCAAACACAGGACCACAAAGACTTATTAATGCATGTACAGCAGGAGGTCCATGGTTGAGAATAGAAGGATGGACACATCAATGACAAAGCACACTCCAGAGACATCCCAATAGAAGAGACCTTTAATGAAGCGATGCTGCTGTGTTTCCACGTGATATCCTGATAACAATGAGAGAGAGGTATAGACCTAGCTCTGCAACCACACTGCAGAGTAGAAATGCAGTTTGTAGTATGGTATTCTGGAGACCCTTTACAAAATGTACTTGTACAAACATGAAGCTGTCCGCCTGTAACCATTTCCTTTTCAATAAAACATTTTCCCAACTTCTCACAAAGCACGAGGAAAAAAAGTCAGATTAACCACTCATATAAAATAATGCATCTCAAGGAATGTTTCGATCGGTTAAATTAACCCTATTAGAATATGAATGCAACAGATCCACCAGACCACAGCTATATGACTGATTTCAGAATAAACCAGAAGCTATAGGTATTTCAGATCTGTAGCCAAGCCACTGCTCTGTGAAGTCAAAACGTATAAGTCCCGGTGACATCTGCAATTATATTAATGTCAGTGAATCCATTATGCTGCCGCAGAACCAAGAACAACAGCAGTAGTAGCAGTGGAAGGAAAATCCAGTGGTAACCCGGTAAAACTATCTGGTTTAGGACTTTCCAATTAGTTTGTTATGTGAAATATATGCAAAAGGACTGTAAAGGTTCTCTTTGAGGCCAAAGCTTCCCACAATTTGCCAGTTGAATGAAAGGTTCCAGACACACATTAGAAGACATATAATTTTTATGTAGTTAAAAAAACATCCTAATTAGTTAACATAAGCACAGCGAATACATCATAGAAATGGGCTCTAACCATGAATAATTATATCCAGATATTAATCATCACGGTTTTCTTACCACATACACATGTAATTCTTGTTTGGCTCTGTTTTAAAGTCAGAGAAAAGAAACACTAATTTTCACCACAACCTTGTGGGTCGAGTTTCCTATTAGGCAATAGCAGTGTTTACTCAAGTCCTATTTGTCACCTTTCAGGGGGCTTGATTCGTCAGTAGAGGGGGCAGGTTGGGGCATGGGTGAGATGGGAAGAAGGCTCCTGGGACACATAATGATTCCTAGGTTTCTGCTCATGCAGCCCTTACAATTAGAAACACGCCCCTTCCGCCCACCCTTCTCTTCACGAGTTTACGCTTGTAGCTGTTTGTACTTTAAGTCCTGTGAGTCTTGTTTGCAGCAACCTACACTTTCAAAGTTAAGTCAGAAACTCAAGGACTACCCTATGTCATATCCCACTCATCAGACGCTGTCAGAGTCCTCTTTTATTTAACAATAACAATATTATTTATATATCGGTCATCAACAACCCAATTCTTAAATAAGGATAAAAGTCAAGCATTTCAAAACAGGGGCGTCCCACATCCAGCTAAACCTATTCCTTTATATTCTTCCTTAAGTTGACACATTTACCATGATGCATCATAAAAAATGAAAGGAAGGTGAAATATTCACACCCGCCCAACTCGAGTCCTAGGTCATAGATCACTGCTCTTCATGCTAAGCACGAGATAACTCATGCCCATCCAAACCCGGACATATTTAGGAGTCCTCCCTCCTCCATCGGAAAAAACAACTGATGCCATGATTCAAGCAGAGCATCCAGCTCTCCTCCAGGGTTTGGGTCCAAATGTAAAGATATTGAAAGCTTTAAATCTGGGTGGGCACATCGCAGAAGGGATGCCTCCGAAAGATAAGCAACCACAGACCCCAATGCAGTTTCAAAAGCCAACCTTTTCTCTAGCACATTGTAAGATAATTTCTACATGGCCATGAAGTTCCATAAAGGGGTACACCAGGGAGTGACAGGAGAGGGTACGCACCCTTTTCCAGTGGAACGCTACAGCATTTTGAGCCGTCCCCAGAGAGTTCCATTGTATCACTTTATCTGCCATGGACTGATGGTTCGTGGTCGTATATCCAACAACACTGTGGAGAGGTCTAATGAGATGGGGAATTTAAATGGCTCTGGAGTGCTTTCAAAATTTCCATCCGGAACGGGACAGCCCAGAATCAGTCCCATCAAATGAGTATTGCATCGCCCCTTGCATCACAGCCCCTGCAGTACGATGGGCTAGTGTTACGCAAGAACCTATGCAGTGTAATCGGGTCCAATAACTTATCATGCACTGTGTAGATTATGGTGTAGCTCACGGGTCTCCAAACTTTTCTTTAGTGAGAGCTACTTCAAATCCGTGAAAATCATCGTGAGCTACTGAAGGCTATGTTTCTTGAGCATTGTTACCAAACGCTCCTAACTTAACTGACTTTAAACCTACTGTCCATAGAGCCAGATACTTTGATATTTGATCAACATACTTTGAATAAGAGCTCTAAGACATGGCTGCCATGTGTGTCAGTCAGAGCATGGTCTTTGGGGATGTATAAACATGTGTGAGATATATATGTACGGGTGACTGAGAGACTCGTATGTACTTGTGGCACATGACATACCTTTTGCCAAAGGTGGCCCAATTACACATATAACGCATATGGGAGAAATTTAAAGTGCAGAAAAATGTTCTGTAAAAATATTCTGTATATGGAACACTTTTAAGCACTTTAAATTTCTCCAACGTAAAATAATAGCTGCAGGGCTCGAAAAATCCACTCGACCGCTCGCATATGCGAGCTAAATTTAACAAGGGCGAGCTGTTTTTAGGTCCTACTCGCCCTTTTTGGCGAGTAGGAAGACAAACTAACTTTTGCCCTCTGTCTGGGAAAACAGAGAAAATGTGACAAGATAACAAGATTTAAAGGCATTTTTAGTGCTCATAAAGTTAATGAGGAATAAAGATGCCTTTAAATCTTGTTATCTTGTCACATTTTCAGAGGCGAAGGTCATGTAGGTTGCAGTTAGATCAAGATTTTTCAAGGTACTAGTCCTGCAGGACTAGTATAATTTTGGGGATTTTTCGAGCCCTGAGCTGAATTTCTCACTTATTAATACCACTCCCGGGTTTATGGTATTTATTTTTTTATCTTTTCAATCTGTATTTATCCATATTTATTTTTTGGCCATCTTATTGGTCTTTAGCCGAATTTATTTTGTGCTTTGAGAATAAATGGAGTCGTAAAATTGTATTTTTCCACATTTATTTAACTGATAAACATGCACTCACGCTTTGCTATCTGTTGCCTTTTAGCAAATTCAGCAGCCAAATATAGTGAAACCTTACACCCACAGGTAAATATCAGCATTTTAATATACATGTTAGCCTATGCCTGTATTTATGGAAATCTGAACTTTTTCTTTTAACTTCTCATGCTGAACTTTTTCTTTTAACTTCTCATGCTGTCTATCTGCTCAGCTGATGTCCTGGAAAGCACAAAAGACAGAATGGAGAGTCAACCTGGAGGAGCATAATTTTCTGTATTTTTCCGCTTTTAAAAATAAATAAAGACAGAAAACACATTGCTTTCTGCCTGTATTTCCTGTAAAAATCAATAAAAATGAAAACGGGAGCCTTACTTATTAATAAGGCACTGTATCGAGGAAATTAAACTGAAGAGTTAACTTTGTTTATATGGATTCCATACAATTCATCATTTAGATTTTCTCCCATTTCCAAGTGTCACATTTACAAACACCAAGCATTTTGCTCTCAGTGGCCTGTAGACTTAGTGCTATATTTATAAAAGAAACATGCATTTGTTTATATTTGAGGAATTGTAAGTGAATAAACATGTTTCATAAAACAATAGGATGTTTTTGGCTACACTGAAAGTGGGGAAATGAATTCAGAAAAATCATTTTTTTCTCACAAGTGGACAAGGACTTTTGTGAAAGAGTTAAATACTTCAGTGCTTTGCCTCTGTGACCCAGCCTAGCCCATTAATCTGACTGAGCACCGCTCATTATCAGGTTCTGCTATCTGCAGCCTGATGATAATAATGTAAACACAGCCTCCCTTCAAGGTTAAAAGAAATATGTGACCCTACACTTCATTAAAAATGAACTCAAGGCTGGCAGCTACTTTGAAGGTGTCTGGGAACTTCTGGTAGCTCACAATCAACTAGTAGGAGACACCTGGTCTAGCTCTTTCCATATGGTAATTCACGAAATATCCAAGATCAACATGCCCGTTCTAGCTTGCCACCTGAGTCTATGTGATATACAACTAGGGGCCAGATGTAGGTGGCTAAATACCGGTCGATAACGCCGAAATTCGTTAAATTACTGTGTTACCGACCAGTATTTAGCCATGTGCGATGCAGGTGACTTTAAACCTACATGCAAAATAACGAATCGCAAAATAGCGATTTCTTATTTTGCTCTTGCATTTAAGGAATCGGAAATACAGATTCCTTAAATTCAACGTACGTAGCACTAAAAACAGTGCACCTCAGCCATAAGGAATCGCTATTTACCACCAACTTCAAGTACTTTTTTGGTTTTTGCTTTTTTTAATGTGCCATGTGGCACACATCCATGCCCTTAAGGCATGCATGTGCGCCACATGTGCACACATGCACATTTCAGGGGTGCAACAGGGTGTCCTTTGGACAACCTTGCTCCCTTAAAATACCTCCCGCTATTAACGATTCGGTAATACCGAATCGTTAATAGTGAATCTCTTCCCATTCATTCCTATGGGCCTCCTAGCCCATAGGAATGAATGGCTAGGTATTCCTTAATAACAAATCGGAATTACCAATTAGTTTCTAAGGAAGGTTAAGGAATCGCTAATATTTTAGCGAATCCTACCTACATTCCATTTAGTGAGTCCTTAACAGCGATTCGGTAATAATCGCTATTAAGGACTCGCTAAATGGAAGTTACCTACATCTGGCCCTATGTGATTTTGCCTCGAACAAGAGAGTATATAATTGTGAAAACACTCCCTTGGAATCCATCACCTGTTGTGCAAAACTCTCGAAGGAGGTAAAATCTCTAATGGGAGCCTCTTTCCACTCGCGTTGTAACACCAAGTGGCACAGCTGTATGTAACAGAATCATTCCCTTTTTGCTACATAAAAACGTTTTTACACTTAAATGGCTTAATCTAGCCATTATGAAACAAATCCAGTATCATAATGCAGTTCCCCTAATTGTCATATCGAGAAGGGGCCCGGTTGTAAGGCCGGTGTAAGTAACAGGTTCAAATGGATTGGCTATCAAGGGGAGGGATAACTCGTCAATTGCCATTGCTTGTATATCCTGATCTTCAGTGGATCTGACGCCAGTGTACTAAGGTATACATTCAGGGGATGAGCTCCTTTTGAATTAGAGATAAGTTGGCACAAAGAAGGGCACAATACTCAAGAGTTCTATTTTTAAATCCCTAATGTAAAGCCATACTCTTGCCACTGACCTACTTCAACATTAGTTTTTGCCATTTATCTTCAGGTCTCTTTTGGACCTCGGTTATTGGCCTTTTTCGCCATAAAATAGTTAAGTCTTCAAATCTGTTACCAACTGCTTTTGGGTGTGGGAAACGGCCCAGCTGGCAGCTCCCATCTTGTGAACTTGGCAAAGTAGTTTGTTGCGGTCCTCCAACCAATGCCCGGGCACTCCAATTTCATGTTCTATGAAAAAGAAAAACCAGGCTCCGCATCTGCACACCTGGGCCACGTTAAAAGGCAGACACATAGACCGTTGAATTTTTTTTTGTGAGCGTAAGTAGATTCTATATAAATAATGAAATTGGGTACTTTTAGAGTGGGCATTTCCTGATCCCACAACTGTGGAATTCAAGGACTCTTCCACTCAATTCCTTCCAGCTCCTTCCACAAAACCAACTCCCACTTATCCTTTAAATTGGGCACATCAGTTTTAGCCGAGTTTATGAGAGTTAATGAGAGGACTCCAGTTGCAAGACTTCATCTGTTTGGGGTTCCTAATCCCTGCATCTCCATTGAGAATGAAAGGTTTTTCCATAGGGCCTCATATCAGTAATGGCCCACCAGAAGTCTCTCTTCCTCCATCAATGCATGCAGGGGGTTTCAATGTGACCAAAGAGTAGGCATCACCCACTGTCAGCACTCCGGCTTTGCCCACGGTTTCATTTGGTTAGCGATGAAATACAGATTTTGGTAAACCTATTAGTAGTGGAGATGAGGCATACACTGGCTTGAGATGGGTTTTCTGCAACACTCTCTTCCAGCCCGACAGGGCAGGCCACAGCAACCAGATGATTTTTGCCGATGGACACTTGGCTCGAGAACAAATTGTTCAAAGTGCTCTCCTGTATCTCAAACCTCGAAATTCCAGTGTTGTTCAAGTTTGTCCAATCAAAGCACCTTTTAACTAATTCAGAGCGACCCTGGTTGGTACATGTCTCTAAAGAAATATCCAGGTATCTGCAGAGGTAAGTTGACAAAAATTAAGCAATAAATATGGGAGCCCAACCATTTAGCCCGTGAAGTATGGCCCATGGCTAATAGTGGCAGGGTTTTACAAAACCCTTTACATGTAAAGTGACATGTATAGGACCCCGTAAAGTGTCACACCCACACTTTACGGGGTCCTATCCAAGAGATCCCAGTGGGATTCAGGGAGATATGTTATTAACTCCTCTTTAGATGTCACTGGAAGACGTCCTGCATCCAGGTCCATGTAACAGAGTCCTGCTAATTTGCCAGCCTAAGGTTTAGCACCATTGGCTATGTCTTTCATTGCCTCCCTCACTTCAAATACTGATAGATGCAGTGCATCCTGGTGTTCCCACAGTAGGTGGATTAGGAGAGGTCTGTCCAAATAAAACTCTACCTTTGCCGGGTATCACTAAGTGTTAAATCTTTATACGAGTTTTCCACTATCATGTTCATCCGAATCCACATTGGAGACAGAAACCAGTTTGAGATATCCTACCAGCATTGCAGGAAGGAAATAATAGAACATTTGTGATGTAGAATGCAGAACATTTACTTAGATACATCAAGCTAAACCCATGCTAATTTGCGTACTTTAAGCTCTGCACTGAACAACATCAATACATATGCTTGCGTTCCAATGCTTGAAGCTAATATGCTAGGTCATGTTACATACGTTTAGGATACAAATGTAGATTAATCGTCTAAAAGAGGCAAGACAAATCCAGAGTACAACTTTTAGGCACTCCACTTCACCATTAGATAAGAGTATCCACCAGAAAGAGCGATAGCAAAGTTAAGTGACTTGTTCTTCTGATGGATACTTCTAACAACAAATTTCCCACTAAGAAGAGAGTCTGTGGAGTAGACTTCAGGCCAAAATGTCCTACAGGAACAGGCAAGCGAAATGTCCTTCCTGTCGGACCTGGTTTTCAAGGCAGTAGAGCTTGGTGAACATTTGCACTGATGCCCGCAGCTTTACAGATCCCAAGAACAGGTGCGTACCAAGGCAGCAGTAGCAGCCTTGGCTATGGTGGTAGAAGCTCACAGCTATCCCGGAGGCAGCTTCATGGCCAGTGTGTAGCAGATCTTAATGAAGAGCACTATCCACCTCAACAGAGTCTTTTACTGCACTATTTTCCACTTCCTCACCCCAGAGAACCGCACCAAAAGCTTATTGTTCACGAACGGTCCTTGGTATGATCAATGTAAAATCTTAAAGCCCTTCTGAGATATAGCCAATGAAGCCTTTCCTCCTTTTTCATGGGTAAGGAGAGATAAGAAGAATGGTGGGGTGATGGATTGCCCAACATGGAAGGGAGTCACTACTTTAGGCAAGAAGACACCCAGAGTCCTCAGCATCAATTTTTCAGGAAAAAAGTGGTGTAGTGTGGATACTCCGAAGGTGCCTGAAGATCAATCATGCAACAAGCTGATGTGATCTCAATGAGGACGGCAGTCTTTAAAGTCAGTTGAAGAAACAAGTGGCTGTGCATTGGCACAAAGGGCATACACATGAGAAACATTAAGACCAAGTTAATGTCCCACTACAGCATTGCAAGCAGAAGGCCTCATTCTTCTTCAACACAAAAAAATTAGCGAGAGTAGCAACCCTCCCCTGGTTCCGAGTCTGGAACTCCTTTGATGGTGCTTTTAGAAAATAAAACTTATATCTCTTACAACAGAAAGTAGAGGTGCTCCTCACAGATTGGCTGTGATGTGAGGAGACAATTTAGCAGAGAAGAAATAAAGGGTAAGGCACAGCCATGCTGAACAATTTGAAGGAGTTAGACGTGATGGATTGCCACCCTGGGAGAAAGTGCTAAATCCTGTCTCCCACAGGGTTACTGTGAGCCTCTAATGGGAAGCTAAAGCAGCTTGGTGGCTATTGCGAAAGGGGAAAAAGACTGGTAGGATTGGTGCCCTTTGTGGCCTGTACAAAGCCTGCCAGATGTAATGTAATGTAATGTAAACGTCCTTGGGCTAAAAAAAGAGACAGAAGTGACTGCAGCAGAGGCTGGGGAGACTGAAGTTGCCTATACTCCAGCCCCCAAGAGCTGAGACTCGGATCTGTGTCGGAAGGCGCAGAAAGAAAGGAAGTGGCGTCAGTGCACAGGGCTTTCATTTATATACAGCTCCGCCCTGTCACTTCTGGGTTCTTGGTGATTGGTATTGAGTTAATGAGGGGCTGCATGGCTCCACCTAGTGATATCTTGAATCATTGCTGGAGAAACCTTTCTGGATCCAGATTGGCACCTGGGAGTATTTTAAGGCAAGGAATCTGTAGCTTGAAGTGTCCATCAAAAACACCGTGCAACAGGTCAATCTGGCGTTGGGCTTTTCTCAACCCCACAACACTCAAGATTTTCATGGGAAAGGTTCCCCCAGCAAGCTCTTTTCAGCAGGCAAGCTCTTCTCTACTCCTAAGTATCCAGGTCTTTTGGAACAAGTTTCTCTGGTGGACAGCCTTTAGTGAAGAAAAGATTCAATTTTCTTGTGTACCCAAGACAGGAAACCACTTCTACTTCTAGAGATAAGTGCTGGAGGTGGGTAATCAAGACAAGAATTCTTCAGGAAAGAAGGGAAGCCTTCGGTCTTCTTCAGAGCCAAGACATTTCTCTGATTACATTGGCTCAAAATGGATTTTAAATGGTATATCCAATTTATCATTGTTGGTCTTAATAAAATAGAAAATGTCCACACTTCCTACTCCTATTGTGTGATATATGTCAGCCTCTGGAAAGGTGCCTTGGCCAAAAATATTTCACAAGGCTGCATTTCACTGGTCTTCTCTGATTCATCTCTAGCCATATTCTTAACCAGTTCAGCTTCTTCAACTACAAGGAAAACCCACTCCCACTGCTAAAACTTGGGCCATCCACCCAAAAGGCAGACTCACAGCAGAGCCTTTCTCGGCTCGTTGAAAGGCAGAGGTAGTCACGCATACTCTTCAGATACAAAGGTACCAACTATTCAGGTTGGGGAAGTGTTTCCTTACCCAAAAATGATGCTCTGGAGAGTAGGCCTTACCCTGGTCCCAGTAAGCATTGGGGTTTGTGCCTATGTCACCCCAAGCATGTGCATTCTCTAAGGGTGTGCTCTAGAACAACGACTGAAATATTCCTTTGAGCAAAAACTTGAGACAAGAAGCAGAGAAGGGAAGATGATGCGGGAGATGACGAGTGAAAGTCAACTCTAAAGAAAAGTGAAACAAAGGGGATCATGAGTAGTCTTCAGTCTACCCTCATTCTAACTTTCTCGATCATGAACGGAAGAGCAATCTAGATGCTCTTTAAAAACATTCACATTCATTATATCAAACTGAAAGGGGTGGGTTTAGCCAAGAACACAGGAGATAATGAACACAGCAAAGCTATCAGACGTCCCCCTTGGATGAAGCTACTGGAACCTGCAAAATAAACAATGCTTCACTCAGTGAGGACTTGGGCAAAGAGGTTGGTAGTGGGAGAGGATCCCTTCAAGCCTACAAGTGGGGAAACCATTTTAGTCTCCACAGTCTTAGGGAGCAACAATGCGGTCACTAAAAAGACAACCAGATCTGCAATTTGAGAGGCCCATTGGGATAAGGAGCCCTTGAAATGAACTAAAAATGCAAATGAACTTTAGGGACGAATACAATAATGGTGGCAATAGCCAAACACAGGGGGTCACAAATTGTGACCAGGCCTAATAAATATGAATAAGGCAGTTATTCTGCAGCCCAATATGAATGGTTATTTTGTGAACTGACCTAACAGTACATAGACCAGTTCGCAAAATTAATTTGCAGGCACACAAAAAAACCAATGCACAATTTGCTACCACTTCTTTTTTTATGGAATCTTAGTACATCTGGCCCTTGGCCTCGATTACATTTATTTATATTATGTTTTGGTGCTGGTCTATTTAAAAAGTCTTATCCATTTCAAGTCATATCTTTCTCTCCTACAACATGCTCTAAACTCTGTCAAATGCAACAAACAGACCACACAAAATCAATCCAGCTGCTGCCCCTTATCTCAAAATTCCAGCACCTGTTCTCCAATAACCAAATAGCAGACATTATATTTAACCTATATGAAAAAGGACACAGTGTCATCACTGTGTTCATCACATCCAGAAAGTATACCAAATCAAACACTGAGAGATTGGTAGCTGTATGTATTGGTTTATTGAATGCCTCCTGCTCCACTGAACTAAACTCTAGTTTAATATTCTTTTGTATACCATTTTTTTTTATTGGAACAGTTCTTGAGTAATCACAAGAGTATTGAGAAATTACCTGCAGGACTACCAGCATTGTCTTTCACTGAGAAGGTTTACCAGGCCAATTTGTTTGATTCTTATAATGCAGAACCTTAGGTGCATTAATGGCATGCTATACTCAATACATGGTGAGCTGCACAACTGTTAGTTAATACTTCTGCCATTTCCTTTTGAGGAGTGAGCCAGATAACGCATCTAGGAAAAATACAATCTCAAATGTAGTTACTTTTAAACCAGAGGGGTGTTTCTAGGAGCTGAGCCGTATCCAATCAGCGCATCGGATACATGTATGGTGAGGCAAGAGGAAGGTTTAATGCTAATGTCAGGGCTGTGACCGAGCTGTCTTCACAGCCTCCTTTTCAGTTTCGATGCACCATCGACCCCAAATGAGCGAGTCAGGTTACACACAGGAGAGCATCTAGGGAAGCAGTCTTTTCTACCCAAATGCACCTGGTCAACACTAATAGAACAATACCTAAAGGTAACACACGTAAACCTCTTGGGAATATGAGCAGATCTAATGTGGATAAGGTTTCCAACAAGTGGTACATGCTGAATTTGAACATATTAAAAAACACTTCTCAGTGTCAAATGTATGTACTCAGGAAAACCAGGAACAGGGCAAATGCAAGTGACACAACTATAATGGATACAATGTATTGGCAAATGACTATTCAAAATATGTTTTTTTATAATTATAGTTTGGAGACTTAAGACCACTCAGGTTATGAACTTCAAAGGTCCCCATGTTGGCCTTGGGCCCCATTCTGGGCTATGTAGCCCGTAAATAGTCATATACATAACTATTATGGAGCCGTCGATGACTGTTTGGATTTAGGTAAAAACTCCATTCCTCAGATAGGATAAGAACCGTCTTTTCCTGAGAATTGGTCTGTGAATGAGCTATTTAAACCTGATTCTAAATATCCTGGGACACCGTAATGATGCAGTCAACTGGATGAGGGCTGCTAACTGACTATGTGAAGACAAAAGGAATTTGTACGTCTGGGGGAGGAGAAACACTCATGGTTTCTGCTAGCCCAATATATTCAACATAGACCCTTAACTCATGTTTAGAGGCCCAGTCAGTTGAGGCTACCCCTGGGGCTTAGGGGAACTCACTACAAGCCTGCAGAGTCTCTGGAAGGATTGAGAGCTCACCCAATAAAAGTGCTTCTTCTGGTACCATTTTGGGGCGGGGTCATGGGACACCAGTCTGTTTTCTCTGCACCACTGGACAGATATCTATACCTTCCCATCCCGGAATGACAAAGGGAATCTACTAGATGTCCAAAAACGTAGGGAACCCTCATTTATTGTGGTTGTTATACTTGGGTCATACTGATTGTGGTTTGCATGTTTGGGAACACTGGATTAAGCCTTTCAGTTGTTTTGAGTTTCTCTTTGTATTTGTGCCTTCCCTACTGGCATGGGTAGGTGTTTGCCACCTCTGTCATTGTTGTGCAAAGGCGTGTCATTGACCCATCTTGGAGGTGCATGGGTGTACATTTTCCAAGATGTGCTCCTGTGTGCAGCTGCCTTTAGTTTGATCCTACTCGTGAGGTGGTGTACAACTGCTCGCTCTTTCATGGTGCATTTGTTTTCTGGTGAGGGACTTGCCCAAGGAGAGGCAAGTTCATTTAGTAGGGATTCAGTGCATTGTTGTTTAGTTATGAAAACAGTGAGTGTTGTGTGGTTTATGGTTTCTGTAATTATGCAGAGCATAAACCTACCTAACAACCTACTTACATTATTTCTATGGAATGATCCCCATCACTAAACAATGATACAGTCATACATGCATATTTCCTACATTTATCAAATTAGACAAAAGTAGCGATTTACTCCTTAAAATCCACCTACTCCATCTGGATTTCTTGATCATTGTCAATTCACTCATTAAGACATTGATGTCAACCATATTATGACCCTTCACATTGACATTTCAACAACCAGGACTACTGTTCATCACCTTTAGATTGCATTGCAATGTTAAGGTTGTGAAAGATGGAAGTGACTGAGGAATGGAGGTCTGCATCTCAACGAACCAGCAGGACAGCATCAATTTCAATTCTTCATATGATCATCATATACATGATTACAAAAATCATTGCACATACCTGAAGTTGTAAATCTGCAGCTGCACAAACCTTTTTAGACTCACAGAGACGAGAGACCATGCTTTTGGGCAGTGCCTATAAGAAAGGAAAATAAAAAAACAGAACATATCTGGTCTTAATGGGGCACAGTCAAACAAAAATAATGTACCGTTGCAGACTTCTATATTCAATAAGAAACCCAACCTTTCTACTGAAATGGCCAAAGTGGGCAGGAATAGCCTACCTATTTCTGGGAAGTAAGTCCTTTCGCAACAGGATGACACTGCTATAAAGAGATGTTGATCATGCAATTTAGAAATTGGCAAAGGCAAAGAAAGTAGGTCTGGCCTCTCTGCAATGGTTATTTTTTATTGCAAGCTCATGGCACAAAAATAAAACAAGAAAAACTAATATAAAGAAAAATAGAAAACATGCCCAGGACTAGACGTGGCAGTCATATGTTTGCAATAAACATTCATTTTCCTATTCAAATCTCAGAAAAGAAACGTGAAGTACTCTTTTTTTCTCATCCTGAACAATTTTAGAAACCTCTCCTAAAGCATGAGTCCAACAGGCCATCCAAAAACACAACAGGATCTGTCCAACTGTCCATGTTGTCAAAAGACCATGCTTTAGTCCCGCTGCTCTGGACAACTGAAAAATCTACACCCTCTACACCTACTGTCCAAGAAACCCGAAACTGGTCTAAAATACCGCTGGCCCAGTGGACCCTGGAACTGCAAAAAACGATTCCCCTAATCGGTCAGACCCCCTCACAGGCCAATGAATCCTTCAATGAATGGATACAGAACTCTCTCAACACCACGTTCCCCCCAAAGAAAACAGTCTTTAAAAGATCCAGAATCTCAGCTCCCTGGTACTCCACTGAGCTACGGGAGAAAAAGCGCTTTTGCAAGAGACTGGAACGCAAATGGCGTCTGGAATATGCGGAAGCAGACAAAACAATCTATAGAGACGCCATCAGGTCATACAAAAAAGACATAAAAAGTGCGCAATCTTTATACTACTCAAACCAGATCGCAGAGGCCAGCTCCAGCTCGAAAGAGATCTACAAAATAGTAAAAAGCCTCACCACCCTCCCTACACCCCCTCCTATAACTGAGAATCCTCAGCTACGTTGCGAAGATCTGGCCAACTTCTTTTCCCAGAAAATCAATCTTATTTACTCCTCCTTTCCCTCCACAGAACAGACCGCTCCGACTAAAGCAGCGCCATGTCCCCCTCTAGAACATACATCCAACCACCCTCCGGTGCTGGCGGAATTCCCCGAGTTACAGGTGGATCTCCTCACCTCCCTCATGCACCAAGTGAAGTCGGGTTCCCCAGAGACCCAGCACCCCCACATGTCCTGGTCTCCGCCACTCAAACCATTCTTCCCACTCTGCTTAGAGTACTTAATACCTCGATCTCTACCAGCACAGTACCAGGAATGTGGAAGCAGGCCATGGTAACGGCTCTGGTTAAAAAACCCAACCTTGACACCAAGAACCTTAACAACTTCCGCCCGATCTCCTTGTTGCCTTGGGCAGCCAAAATCTTGAAGAAACACATAAACAGCATATTAACAACTTTTCTCGAGCAACACCATCTGCTCGATCCATCCCAGACTGGCTTTCGTCCCAAGCATGGGACCGAGACGGCATTGCTGGCAGTCACAGAGGAGTCCAGGAGAATCTTAGATCGGGGAGGATCGGTGGCAATCATCCTCCTCGATCTGAGCGCGGCATTTGATACCGTGAACCACGGCATCCTCCTGCCGCGCCTCCTGGATACCGGAATATCTGACAAAGCCCTGGAGTGGTTCAGGTCCTACCTGAGTGAAAGATCCTTCCAGGTGTATGAAGGGAATGTCACCTCCTCCAGCAAGCCTCTGAGGTGTGGAGTCCCGCAGGGATCATCGTTAAGCCCGACGTTATTTAACGTCTACATGAGGCCACTGGCTGAGATCGTCCGCCCATTTGGTATTAAGATCGTTACCTATGCGGACGATACCCAGCTGGTGGTCTCCCTGGCACAGGCAGGCGGACCCTCAGCCAATGTAGATCTCGCTGGCTGCATGGAGATGGTCAAGAGCTGGATGACCAAGTCTTGTCTCAAACTTAATGGAGACAAGACTGAGCTCATGCTCCTGGGTCATACCGTACCATCTACCATAGACACTCTCTGGCCTCCCAGCTTGGGCCCTGCCCCTGTTCCCAAAAACGCCATCAAGAGCTTGGGTGTCTGGCTTGACAGATCCCTGTCGTTCGATCAACAGGCAACAAAACTTTCTGCCACCTGCTTCGGCATCCTGAGAGTTATCAGGAAGATCTTGCCTCTTCTCCCCTTTGAAGCAAGAAAAACCGTGGTTCTGGGCCTGATTCAATCGCGACTGGACTACGGAAATGCTTTGTATCTTGGAGCCCCTGACTTCACCCTGCGCAAACTGCAATTAATACAGAATTGCGCAGCCAGAACACTTTTACAACTCCCCCGGAGATCATCAGCAAAACCCGGACTGAAGACACTGCACTGGCTCCCTATAAAGGAAAGAGTAAACTTTAAATCACTTTGTATTGCCCACCAGACCTTCTGGTCTACAGGCCCGGCAATCAATCTCCCTCTCATTACACCCTACCTCCCCACAAGACAGTTGCGCTCCACCTCTGCAAATCTAGCCATTGTGCCGCCAATAAAGAAATCAAGGTCAGGAGGCCGCTCTTTCTCCTACAATGTAGCTAAGAGGTGGAACGCTCTGCCCCAGCATCTTAGATCTAATCCTAATATTCTCTCCTTTCGCAAACAGCTGAAAACGCTCCTATTCACTACTTAATGATGGAGCTGAACCTGCCTCTTCGAACCCAAACCTCAGATGGTATGCTTAGCCCTTGGACGCCTCAGGGCAGCTATGTGCGCTCTATAAATCGGAGTTAAAAAAAAAAAAAAACCTTTGTTTTTTTGTAAAACTATTTTAATGAGGTTTTAACACAACACACAGAAACGAACACTACAGTTTGTGCCCATTTTTCCTTTAGGTAGGATTAGATCGTATCATAATCATAATCAACAAGTGGCAAAACTTTGACAGTTGAGGAAGAATAAAAAAAACTAAATTAATAATAGGTACCACAACGTCAAGCACAATAAGTCTTCTCAAATCTGTGTAAAAAGAGAACATTTGAATTACGACATCATAACACTGGTTGCCCGCCATGTCATAGTAGTAATGTCTGCATTGTGCATCTAGTAGGTATAACAACGTAGACCCTTGTGCAGCAGGTATAGTGTTTCAAGGGGGCTGATCATCAAAATGTTGCATTACTTAGAGACAGGCGACTTCGAATGTTTCTCATAAGGTACACTTTCCTGCCTCGTAGCTATTATATGAAGGAAGGCTACCTTGGCTGGCACCCATCTGATGACCCTGAAGATCCTTGTTGTGTATGGTGGTGCATGCCAGGATTTCCATGCGACCTCTATCCTGCACGTGGTTAGTACTAGTGTTAATTCTGCAATTCTATGCTTGTATTTTCCTGCACCTTTAAGTGGCAATGGTCATAGTACGAATCCTTCTGAGGTGATGGTTAATTTGACATTTAAGGCCATGTTAGCTGGAGAGCAGACCTCATCCAAGTACCTGGTCATCGCTGGCATAAGCCCCTCTATAACACACAGAAGTCAGGGGATGATGGCACATAGCGCAGTCACCTGAGGTTGTAAAAAATATTCTATGCAGTCTGGGTTGATTGAGGAAATTAAATTGACGCAATTTAAAACTACTGTTGCTGGAGGTTTAAGCTGCAGAGGCAGCCATCTCCTCCTCTCCAAAATCTCTACCAACACATCCCTCCCAACTGGCCCGCAATCCAGTGAGTGGCATCAGGAGGTCTAATAGTAGGCTATATTGATTAAATGGGTATCAGCCCGGAACCCCAAAATCGTTTCAGTCATTGGCTCAAAACATCCACTCGCCCAAATTGTTCTGACTGTACATACTAGTCCACCATGTCTGCAACCGTCCCAGTGGCACGCCGTAGTTGTCCTGCACTTCTGCAACAGTTTGGAGGGCTCTAGAGGAATACATGTTAAAAGAAAAGAGCCTCCATAGCCCATGTCGGTGGACAGTATGATTCCTGCCAACTCTTCAAGCAGTTTAATGATATGATAAGAAAGCGACTTGTAACGCATGCAACTACTCCGAGGCGTGTCCCGGCGCATAACACAGGTCAAGTGATAGTACGTTCTGGAAATTTGAAGGTACATTTTAAAGTTTAAATCCTGCACAAAAAAACAGGAATTCTGCTTTTTTCTTAAAACACTGAGACATTGCTTAACGTTTGGAGCTCGAAAGGAAGTTTATTGCAGGTCATTGGTCCAGCATGGTCAAGAGACTTACCTCCCGCTCTGACACGCCGAATTCTGGGGGGTCACTGCTAACAGTCTATTGGCTGACCTCAAGTGTCTTGATGGGGCATAGAAACTGAACCTTGTTCTGACGTAGACCAGGCCTGTCTGGTACATTGCCCCATGGACTAGCAGAAGTGCCTTGAACAGGATTCTTTTCGCAGATGAGGAGACATATGCGCTCTAACTGGCAAAATCAAAAGAAAGCGAACCGCTGAATTTTGGACCACCTGTAGCTTCTCCAGCAGGTACTCCAGCAGCCCAAAATAGAGGGCAGTACAGTAGTCCAACCTCGAGGTAACCAGGGCCCAGAAAACAGGGTTTTTTTGTTGCAGAGAAGGACGGACAGTGTAGAAGCATTTTTAGAAAGTGCAGTATACCAAAGCAAGTGCCAACCACTGACATAATTTGTGGTTCAAAAGATCAACTTTGACCACTGGGTTCTTGATTCTGCCTCCCTGAGATACTTGGAGGGAGAGGGCAAAAAAATAACTTCTGTTTTGTCAGCATTGCACTTCAGCTGGTGTACAGCCATCCAATGAAAAACTGCAGTCAGGCCGGTTTTAATCAGCATCCCTGAAAAAACATCTCACTTGCCACGAGAACAGCTGAATATCATTGGCATAAGATACAACTTTTGACCCCAGGGTTTCTGCTATTTGAGCCAGATATATATATTAAATAGTGTTAGACTCAAAGCAAAGCACTGGAGGACTCCAACTGTCAACCCACTCAGTTTCGAGGACTAAGGAGGAATCCAAACCTGTTGAGTTCTGTCTTCCAAAAAGGAGGCGAGCCAGTCCAAGGCTTGACCCACTATACCAATGGACTGAAGGTGTGCCAGAAGTCTGGAGTGGGGGTGGGCTTTATCAAAGGCTGCTGGTAGGTCTAACATGATCAGCACAGCCTTTCTCCCGACATCTAAAATACCGTTGATGTATTCAGTTACCTCCAAATGTGCTGTCTCAGTACTAAAGTAGGGTCTAAAGTCGGATTTGCCAGGATGGAGCAGGTTATTGGATTCCATATATCCAGAGAGCTGCTGATCTACGTGCTTCTCCAATATCTTGGATAGTGCCAGAAAAAAGGAAATAGGCCTGTAATTAGCCTGCACCTCTGGGACCGCAGATGATGTCTTCAACAGGGGCAGAATTTGGCTTGTTTCCAAGAGCTTGGTTTTTTGGCTATCACTATTGACGTACTAAGCACCATGCTGGCAAAGGGTTAATTACACAGGCCCCTAAAGCTAACAAATTGGGGGGCGGATGATGGAGAGCTTGATTTTACGTTATTTAAAACTATTAGGGAACTCTTCAGCGAAAAAGGTTCAAAGTTGAAGAGCGTTGCATTGGTTGAGTTGAGGAAGCCGTACTGCCCTGTATAATGCCCATGTCAAGAGCAGGTGCTCTACATATTCCACACAGTGAGATATCTACCCAGGAGTACTTAGCTGTGGAAATCGGTTTGGGAACAGGTTGTCAAACACCAATCCCCACAGCTCCTCTGAGTGTGCCTCTGCAGATAAAAAGTTGGCTCTAATTTTACAGATTCAGGAGTGCATTTCGCCTCAACTAGATGTGCATCAAAATAATAGTACTCATAGTATGGAGTTCCCAGCCCACCCCTTGAAACTGGGAGGCATACCGTCTAGTGCAAACTTCTTTCTTATCTAATTTAATATCAACAGCAGCAATATTGAATCAAGAGCCCAAAGTTCAAAGCCATTTAGAGGTAGCAAAGCCTGCGACTTGAAAAATCACACAGTTTGCGACAGCAAAATATCTTTTTTAAATCTACTAATTCCATTTTACGACTTGGTAATATTACTGAATCGCAAAATGGGTTCAGAAAGGCATAACGAATCGCTATTTGGAAGGGGAGCATTTTGGTTGTCTTTTCCAAATAGCAATTCCTTATAGTATATATTATTGTTTTGTGAACGTAATCCGGTCACAAAACATTGAAAAGTTACTGAATCTGGAGTTTCTTTTTAAATGCAGCCCTATTACATTTAAGGAAACAGACTGCATTTTAAAACTAAAAGCTTATTTTATTTAAATGTGGTCACAAACTGTTGGTGGTCTACTGACACCAAAAGGCCACCAATCGCGTGATGGCATCCAATAGTAATGAGTCGCATGTTGCAACTTACCTCATTATTATTGATGAGGTAGGTCGGATTACGACCCACTATGATTTGGAATTTTGCGAACCAAGCTATCAGTACATAAGTTGGCTTACACAATTCTTCTCCATTCGTAAAAAGTTGGTGCGCAGTTTGCAACCACTTTTTTCTAATGTTAATTGTGTACATCAAGCCAATAGTTATTGAAATAGGGAACGGGGGCATGGTTACTGGTGTCAAAGTATAGTAAGGTAAACTGCTGCTTTATAGTGGCACCTGTGTCATCTTTGTAACCGTTTTTACTCCATGTCTGCATGTCACTGTTGTAAGACTTGACGCAGAAAAGCGAATCGCACACTATTAGTGTCGGGAATTCACAATCGGCATTTTCAAGCGCCATCTTTAAAGATCTTATTTCAGCTCGCTCAGCTGAACAGTTTCTGATTGATTCAGTTTTGGTAATCATCGGTCTGAATTTACCAGAGCGCCAGCGACCTTTAACAATCGCGCACGCTGCTTTGTACGATTTTTCCACTACATTGTATTGTTGTGCAAATCTGTCCTTTTTTTTTTTACATTTATTTTATTACCATCGTTGGGTCATTTGACAGTACAAGTAATACGTTCACAACTTAAAAAAAAAAAATAAGCAATCAATATCTTCTTTTACAATAATATTTGATTATAACAGGTAGATTACACAAGTGTACTTTTCTAGAGGCAGAATTTCGATTGGCAGAGGATATTCTTGTTCGTACTCTAGATCATCTAGTTTCTTCAGTTTCGCGTCAAAATAGTATTTCACGTCTTCTGCAGCAAGAGAATTTTTCCATTGTATTCATTCTGGATCTAATGCCACAGCATTTAAATTGCGTGTGAACGTTAATGCCTCAAGGGCTGATTCTGCTGTAAAAACAGTTATCCTTCTGCCTTGGGCTTGGGCTCTTTCTTTTGCTACAGCAGTTTGAACTGCTAACAGACTTTTTTCTGTAGAACTGGATTTCATTTCAGCTTTAGTGTACAAATGTGATTTGTAAGCTATAGGTACCGTTTCTCCCTCATTAGAGGTCAGGTATGTGAATCCGCATCTTCCTGGGATGACTCGGATTACAAGATTGCGTGTGTTTTCACGTGTTTGCAATTTTGTTTTAGTTAACATGTCTGTTTGTAGTGATCTTAAAATTTCTGTGTGTTTCTGAGTCTAACTTATTGGTATGAAATCAGGTCTTATTAATTCATAGAGAGGTTTCACTCTCTCTGCATAATTTAGTATGTATGTTCTTCCGAAATTCAGGAAACCTAGTATTGATTGTAAATTCTTCAGCGTTTTTGGTGCTTCGAGTACAGCACATTTCTCTAAGAAATTGTCTGCCAGGCTCTTGCCTTCACTTGATAATTCATATCCTAAAAATAGGACTGTTAGATGGGCAAT
Organism: Lissotriton vulgaris; assembly: GCF_964263255.1. NCBI lineage: Eukaryota > Metazoa > Chordata > Amphibia > Caudata > Salamandridae > Lissotriton > Lissotriton vulgaris. The sequence goes on along the minus strand of NC_141696.1, from coordinate 1,269,402,451 downwards.
TCGTGACTTTTTAAAGTTGAATTTGTAACCCTCTGAAGCGAACCCAAGTATTAATGTGTTCACTCTTTTTAAGTGAGTGTCCAGGTCATCATCTGTGGGATAGATGTCATCGACATAGGATAATGCCTCATCGTCGTATATTTGTAGTAACTCTGTTACCCTTACTGAGAATAATCCTGGCCTATTCTTGAATCCCTGTGGGAGTCGACAGAAGTGTTTTTGTGACCCCATTATTGAGAAAGCGGTCAAATACCTGCTTTCAGGTGCAATGTTTTGACAAAAGAATCAATTAGAGATATCTAATGTTGTTTTATATTTTTTGCGCCCAATGTTATTCATTAGTGCTGCACTGTGTGAGTTTTGTACTGCAAATGTTTTACAACAGGAGTTAAGGTGTCTGTAGTCCAAAACTAGACGATATGAATCGTCTGGTTTGGAGACAGGAAACAAAGGATTGTTCATTTGTGAGGTGCATGTTTAAATCACCCCTTGATATTCAAGTTGATCTAAAATCTATTTGACTTGCTTTTTAGCTTCTTGTTTAACTGGGTACTGCCTTTGTGCAGTGGGTTGATTTTTTAACTGGATTTTGTGGTGAGGAGAATCCTCATTCCATCCTACATGGTTTTTATATAAAGCTGAAGCTTGGGCTACTGTCCATTTTCTTGCAAGTGTATATTTTTTATGAATTGGTATATGATTAGAGAAGGCAGGCATAATTATTTCTTCGCCATGAGGGCATTCCCTGACAAACTCTGGTGGCCAGTCTTTTTCAGCTAACAGGATGTCATAGCCTTTCGAAAGGTTATCCCAAAACAGACCCCTCACTTTCCTTGTCTTGTCCCCCTCTATACGTAATGTTATTTCGTATATTTTATGGGGTTTGCTAACCCTGGTATCTGCAGTTTCCACCTGAATGTATTCATTCGTGTCCACTGTCTCCAGATGAATCATCCGGATCTTGCGATCTATGGTCACTTCTGCTGCGCTGTCTAGAATTGTCTGGGCCCACCCTCCGTTTTTCAGCTGTGTCCTCAGAATCTTCAGCATGTTTAATCTTAATACTTGCTACCTTCTTTCTGGGATATTGTGATTTATTACTTTGATGAGCAGGTTCCTTGTCTTTGGACTTGACGTGCTCTTCTGTGTTCTGATCGTCCTCTCCTTTCCGATTTCTGTGAGGAAGATCGAGAGGGACGTGTACCAATATCTTGATATCTATCAGGTTTTCTCAATTTATCCCTATCTCTAAGGTTGTATCTTTTTTCAGAGGGCTCCTGTTAGGGAGACTTGTTTCCTCGGTCTGGAGATTTTTTTCTTCGTTGAGGAGACCTTCCTCTGGACTGGAATCGTTTTTCCCTGGGAGTGGACTGTTTATTACCCTCCCAGCTCCTTTTTGGAGTATTCAGATTATTTTTAATAAAGGTTTTTTCAGGATTTTCAGTTAGTTGGGGTTTTACCGGTTTCCCACCCAAACTATCTCTCCCTAGTTCTTCATAGGATTTTTCTATGATTCTGGCAAGTTCAGATGGCTGTTCTGCTGTATCTGTCTCCTTCAATTTCTGGCGGATCGCCAAAGATGCTACTAGTTGAACTAATTCTCTGTATGCCTTCGTTAATTCTTTCAGTTTAACTAGGAGTTATTCGCTTGACATTGTTTCGATGTCTGGGTGTGTTGCGTAACTGGCTAGAACCGGCCCCGTTGCTTCCGGTCTACCTAGTGGACCCTGCCTGGTGATGTGATTATTATGTTTTAGGGCGCCATTAAACCAGAGCAGGTGCTCTTGGTAATTTAGTGGTATTTCAACGTCCTCGAAAGGAGTATATATATCCGGAGCTTCCTCTATTTTGTAAGAGTGGAATTCTTTTATTGTAGAGTTTGCTGCTGGAAAGTGTATCCATGAATAGAATACCTCTGTCTGCCGATATTCATGGGCCTCTACCACGAATATGACTGTACCACCACGTGATGTCAGTTCATGTTTTATAAATTTAAGAGTTATAGTTCTCCTTACGTTTACCGGAATGAGTATAACACTCGGGTCACTTTCTTGGATGGCTGTGTCATCCTCTATTAGTTGAGCTACTATTCTAGCTCTCTCAGCTTTATTGTCACTTTCCACCATTTTACTGACAGAAAGCTCTTTGTTGCAGATCAAGTTTCAAGGAAACAAAGATTAGGGGCCCGATGTAGGTAAAACTTTTTTACCACTTCTTAAATACCGATTCATACCGAATCGGTATTTAAGAAGTGGTAAAAAAGAGGAGGGCAGATGTAGGTAATTATATTGTAATAATTACCGAATCGGAAGGAATCGGTATTTACCGATTCGGTAAATACCGAATCGGTAATGCCCATTGATTCCTATGGGCATTGAAGCCCATAGGAATCAATGGGCATTACCGAATCGGTATTTACCAAATCGGTAAATACCGAATTTTGCAAGGGTGCAGGGGGTGTCACTTTGACACCCTCTGGCACCCCAATTACAGGCATGTGTGCCATGTGGCACACATACATGCCCTAAGGGCATGTCTGTGTGTCACATGGCACAGGTGTGCATGCACAGATGTGCATGCACACCTGGATTCGGTATTTTACCACCCAATTGGATTGGGTGGTAAAATACAGACTCCTAAAGGCCTGTGGCACTGTTTTCAGTGCCACCTACATGTGGAATTTACTGATTTGGTAAAATTACCGATTCGGTATTTTACCGAATCGGTAAATTTACCGAATCGGTAAAATTACTGATTCTTACAAAAAAGGTCCCCTACATCTCAAAAGCCTAATACCGGTCGGAAACGGCCGAAATCGGCCGTTTCCGACCGGTATTAAGGCTCCTACATCGGGCCCTAGGTGCACAATATTTTTGTAACACTGTATCCTTCAACGTTGACTAAACCAAAAACTAATACATAGCAATCTCTTCCTACTAAGTTCCGGCGGATATTAACCTTTAACCCACTCCAGACGCCTTTTGGTGTTTTTACGGAGAAAGCGTTCTGTGTGAACAAGCAGGACTGAGTTACTCTAGTGTCTTGCGTTAAATTATCGCCTTACCAAACATTGGGCGCCATGTAGTGTAGTTCCTATTTTCCCAATAGGCTCTGCGTATTGGAATAATATAAACAGCAGTGTAGACGTAGGACTGAGGTCATCTAGGTCTCTACTGGCTATGTAAGACTTAATTTAGGTTTGCTGGAAACTTTCTCGAATGATTAGGACAGATTTAGACAAGAAGATATTCAGCTTCTGACAACCGCATAAACATGACAACTTTGCTTCCTCAGAATAAAGAGTGTATGTCTAGAGTCGTGTGAAAACAATAGACTGCTATTTCACTCAGTCAATCGCGCATACTTAGTTTCACCAGAGTGCAGAGAAATAGAGAGACGGGCGTTTTCAATAAAAGGTGTTATTTTATTGAGCAGTCTTCTTTCTCATGCAAGAGAAATGAATTGCCACAATTGCAATACTTATTCTGAAGTAAAGTGCGTACAGTAAAAGTAGTATTACGAAATAATACTGTAAAAGCATAGATATGGTTTCTTAGCCAAATGATACTTAAAATAGATAAAATATATATACATATATAAAACCATTGACTAACGTACTCAACTGGTGCTTCTAACTACGCCTACCCCGATGTACCTGACCTAAGCCTAATACTTGGGAAGAAGTAAGTAGCAATTTAAGTTAAGTTGGTTACGATTGTTTTTGCAAAGGATCTGATTCAGGAATTCTCTTAAAGGGCTTAGTCAGCTCCGTACCTTAGTAATAGAATGTGGGAGGTCTGGCATCTCTTTCTTCAGGACTCGATCTCCCAGCAACCCGCAAGGGTTACTCGGGAACACCGGAGCTGGATTTTTTCGGCGTGAGAAAAAGTAGCTTCTCCAGCGCGTCAAAGGGGAGGGGCGGCTTCCGTGGGGTCTCGCATCAGCTGGGCTCTCGGGCAAGTAGATAGCCGCTCTGCTCCAAACCACTGTGTGTTTGTTTAAGGCCACTGTTGGTATTTTATACCTGAAAGGTGCCAGGTTTGATGTAAGGTTGGACATAAGACGTCACTAAGAACTAACAGTTCTTGCTGGACTCCAGGAGTTCTTGTTCAAATCAAAACAAAAGCAGGGGGGAATTTCCCGGGCTGCTGGAGGCTTGGTTTGTTTAAAGAACGCGTTGTGCTTTCTAGGAGTCGATGGAAGTAGCCGTGCTGTGCTATGGACTGCATGGGCTATTACTGAATATGGATATGATTATTATGCCTTTGTAAGGATATTATTGATTATAACCGCACAAGGGCATGAATCGGGAATATCGAATTAGAGTCCTAGATAGAAATACAACACCCACTCCACGGATTAATGTCCATCATTACTAAAAAACGAAGCAATAATAAACACGTAACAATGCATGTGTGTTTTCCAACCCACCCCAAAATACATATTTCGCATTTGAAATGGTATATGGAAAATACACGAAAAATAAGTATTGGTACTGTACGCTTTTCCAGCAGTGTCATCATTCATTAAAATGCATATATATATTAGCTGAATGATTTGCGAAAATGTACACATTAAATGGCTCTGAATACAGAAAAGAAGGTCGAGACCATTCCATCACATATTTATACAAAATGCTGTATGTGCTCTGTTCTCTAAGAATAGTTCTACTTTAAGCAGAGTACCATGTGCCAAAAAAAGTAAATATTTTGGAAATGGAAAAAATAATTTCGTTTTCAGGGGGAAAAATAGTTCCACATTTTTTCAGTAGCTTTGTTTATCAAAACTGAAGGCCGAATTCAGGGGATGCTGTGTGATCATTGTTTTTTAAGAATTATTCTCGTTGACTGGAGAGAACATCATATCAGACAGACTCGCAAAAAAATGGTCTACAACATCAGGTGAAAGTTCGACCAAGTTCGAAAATGCTGCAACTGTGCAGTTTGGATCGTGATTGCTATCATCGATGTTTGGATCAGCAATGCTCACAGAAGGTTGTACCTGTATGGTGCTGCTTTCCTCTCGTACCTCACCACCACCTACTCGTAGTGGTGAAGTCTCAACGAATGCCATCATCAGAATAGGTAGCCGCTGGGGACAACACGATGCATGAGTTGTTACCGGACCTAGCAAAGTATCGATATCCTTTGGTACTGCTGATGGTTGTGTAAGACAAATGTCTAACATGCATTCTTCTCCGCATAGCAGACATCGAAGCACAGGTAAGATGCAATCCTGCCAGATTGGTCTGAATGAAAGAAACCAGGTTGTAGTTAGATCTCTTAGCCGGGCCAATCCGAGGACCTTAGTGATACAGTCTCGGTATCGTATTGCTAGGATTGTTTCTTCCATCGTTGCTAGAGTCTTGTCTGTGGATTGGCTTGTCATATCGGAGCAGAAGGAACAAAAATAAAATTCCTGCCACAAGTCCCAAGATTAATGGTAGGCCGCCAAAGACAGAATGGACAAAATTCGGGAAGATGCCCAGAACTGTTTCAAAGGGTGCTAACAGTCCAGAAAAAACGGTCTTAAATACATGTGCGATGCTACTGGTATCAGACATGTTTAAGATTTGGCTTAACATTTCTGCGAAATGCGTGGGGCAATTTGTCGATAAAAGAGAATGTATCTCTGCCGATGTCATTGTCATTTGCAGATCATACGTTTCTTTGTATGACATTAGAGGCACAGTTGTCTGTAAAAGAATAGACTTCATTCTGCTTAAAGTATCAATTCGAATAGAAGAGATATTCAACGAAGGCCATAACCCAGCCCCCGTATCTGGGTTGCTGTGTGGATACAATACTTGCATACAGCAAACGACCCTGGAAGTTACGGTCACGAGATAAGCTTTCACTGGCACCATCCCATAACAGCTGTGGTCACTTATTAAAATGTAACTCCCTTTACTAATTTGTTTGAAAAATGGCTCTATCTGTTTTGCAGGAGTGCCATGCAGGTGACAAGAAAGGTTATTTGAAGACCCTTCGCAGGCTCCATGCAAGTTAATACCTTGACACAGAAGTGTACCGCTTAGTGATTTTTAGGTCGAGCGACCTATCTCAATGCGCATGCGCATTGAGCGGGAGCTCGATATAAAGTGGCTTAAACAGAGCTTACCGAGATCAGGCGATTCCCAGGCGATTTCTTGCAGTGCCCGTGAAAGCTCGCTCAATGCGCATGCGCATTGCCATAAAAAGCGCATGCACAGACACCAACCCCCCTCCCACAGTAATCCCCCAGCGTGCGCTGTGCCAACAAGCCTTTGAAGTGAAGCTTAGCTTCACTTCAAAGGTATCCGCTACCCCGCCCCCTGCTTCACACGTTTCTCGCATTTCTCCTCCCTCCCTCGCCCTTCAGCGTGCCCTGTTCACCCTGCTCCATTTCTTCCTTCGTTCTTTCCTTTCCTTCATTTGGCCCGTCAGCCTCCATCCTTTCTTTCCCTCTTCCTTGTTTGTTGTTGCAATTTTTATACTGCTTGTTTTTCATTTTTAATACTTTGACCCTTGCTTGGCTTCACAGCACAAAGACCCCCCACCTTGTTGCTTTAAGGCAGACGCACCTGAAGGTCGGCTTTAACTATTATGGGAGGCTTGTTTTTTAAACAAATTTCTTGGGGGCTGTTTTTATAAAATTAACAAAGCATGTGAAACATCTTTTCACACAGATCTCACCTATTTTGACCTCTGAAGCTAACCAATTTTTCTCTCCATACTCCGTGTATTTACTGAAAATAATGGGCATTTGTTCGAAAAATCTAGACCACCCATTCTTATCTCAGATTTTATTACCACATAACTCCGTTTTGCCTGCAAATTATGATAATATCAACTGAAAAATGCATTTCATACACATTTTGAGAAAGTCCAGTAAATTCCCTAAGAAATAGCCAAATGATTTTTTTTCCACTCATTGATTATTTATTATTATTCGTTTTTCACTTTGCTCGTTTTTTCACAAAGCCCGTGTGCAATCTTTGAACAGGTTTAAGACCCACACGTTGATTAGTTTTGAGCCTCCACATGCTAGGCAGATACATTATTGTGTTTCTGACAGCATAGACTCACGCTCTCTGAAAAATATACTTCTAATAGGGCACCTTGGGAAATAAGACATGCGTCCGAGTTTTTCTGTTCGAAGTTGCTGTGCCTTATTTCAGATAATAAAGAACTTCAGTTTCTATGTTATTTTTTTTCTGCATGATTGCAAAAATGTGTCTCCTTTCCCTTTATCATTCTGGATTTGAGCTGCAAGTGTTGGGAAATCATGTCCTAAATCGATTTTTCATAAGTAACAACGTTCTTGTCAAACCAGCTGATACATTTTACATACTTATTGTACCGCTTTGTGTTCATGTGAATCCCACCTATCGTGAAAATGAGTCATTGATAGTTTTCAACACTGGCCATGTTCACTGGCAATGCAATATACTGACTTGCAGTATTTTCAATTCTGCAGTCCCAGCCCAGAGCATACCGAAATCTACATCTCTTATCCTCGGTCAGTAAGAGTAGCTACCGGGCGGTGATGTGGGGAGGGGCAGGGTGGGGGTAGAAATCTATGGATTATGGAGGTTTACATGTAAGTAAACATATACATAAATAAAACGAATTTCGTTGCGCACACTGCATCCCCAAATGCGATGCAGTGCACGCAAAGAAATTCGTTTTATTTATTTATATGTTTACTTACCTGTAATCCTCCGTAATCCATAATTACTACCCCCCACCCTTCCCCTCCGCACGTCACCGCCCGGCAGCTACTGCCACCACCAACCGCTACTGTCCTCGGATACATTGTCCAGTTTGCACAGGTTTATTTATTTATTTAGTACTATTTAGAAAATAATTGGTCTCTATGTCCCTATCTGGGTTTAAATTGACCAGTCTGATCACTGTTGGGTGCTGCTGAGCGTCGAAAGAAAACACAGAGCAGCATGTTGTTCTCCTCTGTTGTGCCACTGCACCCTTTCAGATATGCACCTTCCGCTCTTCATTTAATACATGGTCCTTAGCCTCTGTACTTCTCATTCTGGTGCAGATGTCTAGTGCATGCCTTGCGAATGGGAGACGGGGTCTCTTTAATATTCATGTTCAGTGGGTCGGATATTGTAGAAAGATGAGACACTTGAAAAGAGTAATAGTGCTATGCTGCAAGTGCAAATTGACAATAGCGTATAGGCTATGGTACGCAATGTTAAGCTTGACTGGAATTATGCTATTCTGCAGCCACATTTCTGCACTTTCCAAATATCTACCACCTTTTGCGTCATTTTTAAATTTCAACTAAAAAGGTATTGCTAGCGCAAACGGATCAAATTTTAATTTCAAAAGAAGTGTGGCGTGGTGCTCCATAATGACAGTCTGTTGTTCAAATGGGTGTTGTTTACGGTTCCGCAGGTAGCTGAACCTTTTCCTCCTGCTTGCATCACCAAACACGCCCTCATTGCCCAGTTGGAGGCCGGCCGTGTAAAGTGCGCTTCAAAGGCCGCTCCCCCTGCTGCAGCCGAGACGCATTTCTCCTCCCCCCTCCCCACAGCAATGCCCTCCGTCTTGTTTCTTTTTATTATTCTGAATGTCTAATTTTACCCTGTGTAGAGCTGAGTTTATTCTACGGGTAAGCAACCTTGGAGACTGCAGCCCATGTCTGCTTGCCTTCAACTGTGTTTTTACTGTAATATCTGGACTTCGTGGGCTGTATTTGATTCGTGTTCGGCTCTGTCTAGTCTGTTGTTCAAATGGGTGTTGTTTACAGTTCCGCAGGTAGCTGAACTTTTTCCTCCTGCTTGCATCACCAAACACGCCCTCATTGCCCAGTTGGAGGTAGGTAGCGGCAAGTGTTGATGAAAATGATCTGATAGCTTCTGATGGGCTCGTCACAATTCGGCTTTGATAGTTTTCAGTGACACAGCCTTGGCTTAGTCTTCAACTATAAACGTATCCATGCATCCATTCACCCAGCCATTCACATTTGCATCCATCCATGTGTGCATCCATCCACGATCACCTCCAAATCCACCTCCACCACCACATCCACCACCACATCCAACACCACATCCACCATCACATCCACCATCACATCCACCGCCACATCCACCGCCACATCCACAGCCACATCCGAAGCCACATCCACAGCCACATCCGAAGCCACATCCACAGCCACATCCACCACCACCACATCCACCACACCCACCACCACCACCACATCCACCACACCCACCACCACTACATCCCCCACCCCATTCACCACCACCCCATCCACCACCACATCCACCATCACCACATCCACCACCACATCCACCACCACCACATCCACCATCAACTCCAAATCCACCTCCACATGCACCACCACATCCATCATCACATCCACTGCCACATCCACATCCACCGCCACATCCACCACACCCACCACCACCACCACACCCACCACCACTACATCCACCACCCCATCCACCACCACCACCACCCCATCCACCACCACCACTGCATCCACCACCACCACCGCATCCACAACCACCACATCCACCGCATCCACCACCACATCCACCATCACCACCACATCCACCACCACATCCACCATCACATCCACTATCACCTCCACATCCACCATGACATCCACCGCCACATCCACCACCACATCCACCACATCCACATCCACCGCATGCACCACCACCACATCCACATCCACCGCATCCACTACCACCACATCCACCACCACCACCACCACATCCACCACCACACCCACCACCACACCCACCACCACATCCACCACCACATCCAACACATCCACCACCACCTCCACCACCAGCGCATCCACCACCACCACCACATCCACCACCGAATCCACCACCACCCCATTCACCACCACCACCGCATCCACCAACACCACATCCACCACCACCACCACCACATCCACCACCGCATCCACCACCACCACATACACCACCACATCCACCACCACTTTCACCACACCCACCACCACCACATCCACCACCACCACATCCACCACCACATCCACCACACATCCACCAACACTTCCACCACCACCGCGTCCACCACCACCACATCCACCACCGCATCCACCACCACCGCATCCACCACCACCACATCCATGACCACCACCACATCCACCACCGCATCCACCACCACCACATCCACCACCACCACCATATCCCCCAGATCCACCACCACCACATCTATATGTGTGTGTGTGTGTGTGTGTGTGTGTGTGTGTGTGTGTGTGTGTGTGTGTGTGTGTGTGTGTGTGTGTGTGTGTGTGTGGCTCTGTGTGTGTGTAGGTGCAAATGCAATGTTCTTGGATTTTCGTCACAATAAAATACACTGAACATAATCTTCACAAAAGTTATTTACAAACGTTTAAGGTATTGCCATTATAAATTACAATAACTTTTATTTAAGTATTAATTATTTACAAAATTAAAAGCCATTGTTATTTGTAATATCAATACATCTAAGTCACGTAAATACAACACACATTGCATTACAAATGCTATAGGTGTCACATTTGCGAAAGTTAAAACTATTGACATTGTAACTGACAAAGCTATTAATTTTGCTATTTTCAAAACCAACACATAAATAAAAAAGTGTCATTTACAATACCAATCGCTCAAACTTTCCTAATGCGAGACCTATTGCATTTCCAATGCTTGTTTACATTTGTTACCACTAAGGAATACATCCCTTTTCCCTTCACTATAACATCTGTGTGTATAGGGTAAATCCCATGTTGATTTGATGTATTCTTTACCCAACTTTTCATACTGGCCTGCAGGTATATACTCTTGGCAGTATTTAAACTGGAAAGTTGTTATCGGAATTGAAATTGTTGCGTGTATTATCCATTCAATGACGGGTCTCTCTGACATTGTCAATGGTAATCTCTCAAGTTTTTCAATGCTCAGAATCGTATTATCTGCTCCTTTTTGTGCCAAACTGATTTGTTTATCAGTATGGTTAAAGATACCGAATAATGACGTTGTGTTGATTAAACGCCATGGTACGTAGCCTGAACGCAGATTTTGCAACGTCCAACCAAGCTGTACAATCGAACGTAATTGAGACTGTCCATGTTGTAACATTAGTAAGTCCTGTTCTATTATATCAATAGCAGATGATACAATGCTGTCCAATTAATATATTCTGGAGGACAGAGTCGTTAACCCATTGTCCACTATAGAAAGTGATTTTTCCAAATTAATACGATCAATTTCTCGTATTTTTTCTGCTGTTTCAATTTGCATTACTTTCCAAGCTTCGTTGTATGCAGCGTATATACCGGCCGCTATGAAACGTTTTTGACGCTGTTTGCGTGGTCCCATTATGAAATCACGCAAGTCAGCATCGTCTTCAAGTAAAGTCAAGTGTCGCTTAATTTCAGCCAATGTGGATTTCTCTAGCCACTCTAGGCATAGCTTCCCTACACTGTATGTTGTAACTATCCCTGGATGTTGTCTCTGGGAGTATCTTGGGTCTGGCCTGGTCATTTTTAACCCCTGTGTTTGGTTCAGAAATCTATCTTGACAGTTATTCGTGTCTGTTGGCCAGATCAACCACTTTTTCCATTCAGGATGTGTTCGGTTTTGGTTAAAAATATGGGTTATATCTATCTCCACATCTGTAGTGCTATCACTATCAGCCATATGATACTTAAAATAGATAAAATATATATACATACATAAAACCATTGACTAACGTATTCAACTGGTGCTCTAACTACGCCTACCCCGATGTACCTGACCTAAGGCTAATACTTGGGAAGAAGTAAGTAAGTAGCAATTTAAGTTAAGTTGGTTAAGATTGATTTTGCCAAGGATCTGATTCAAGAATTCTCTTTAAGGGTTTAGTCAGCTCCGTACCTTAGTAATAGAATGTGGGAGGTCTGGTATCTCTTTCTTCAGGACTCGATCTCCCAGCAACCCGCAAGGGTGACTCGGGAACACTGGAGCTGGATTTTCTCGGCGTGAGAAAAAGTAGCTTCTCCAGCGCGTCAAAGGGGAGGGGCGGCTTCCGTGGGCTCTCGCATCAGCTGGGCTCTCGGACAAGTCGATAGCCGCTCTGCTCAAAACCACCGTGTGTTTGCTTAAGGCAATCGTTGGTATTTTATACCTGAAAGGTGCCGGGTTTGACGTAAGGTTGGACATAAGACGTCACTAAGAACTAACAGTTCTTGCTGGACTCCAGGAGTTCTTGTTCAAATCAAAACAAAAGCATGGGGGAATTTCCCGGGCTGCTGGAGGCTTGGTTTGTTTAAAGAACGCGTTGTGCTTTCTAGGAGTCGATGAGAGTAGCCGTGCTGTGCTTTGGACTGCATGGGCTATTACTGAATATGGATATGATTCTTATGCCTTTGTAAGGATATTATTGATTATAACCGCACAAGGGCATGAATCGGGAATATCGAATTAGGGTCCTAGATAGAAATACAACACCATGTTTTAGCAGGGCCCGAGTAACAGGAAACATGTGCTCTAGGTTTGAAATCTAAAAGCTCTTGCCTGGAGTGAGTCATAGGAAGATAGGAGTTGGTATTTTTAGGAATTTGGCCAGAATTCCTGGCTTTTGGCGGCGTACTGGCGCAGACCGGCTTGCCATCGGCACTCCCGCTGAACGCGTCCGCTGCGCGTTCCGCTTCGTATATTCATTTATAGTGAGGCCAGCCTGCGCACTAGACCGCCATCCGCCCGGAAATCCCTGTCTTCCCTCCACTCAATCGGGACTGACACCCGTGGTGGACCAGGGAAGGAAACCAGAGGTGGGGCTAGGCCGGAAGGAGCAGGAATGAGGGACGTGAGTCACGATGTATTTTAAAACAAACAGAAAAGTAAAACGAAAAGGTTCAAACAAAATGGTTAAAATAGTATCAGCCTTAAACCAGCATCTTTTCTGCACCAGTAGCCAATGAACGTCCTTATATGTGCTGAAATGCTGTCAATGTAATAGCATCAATGTTCTGCATTGAGTGATGTATTATTCAAGGTCATAAGCCATGGGTGGTGGCAGTGCAAGTTAGAGTGAGCTCAGTAAACTATAAATTATGCGAATTTACTTTTTAAGCGTTAGTTTTTATGTCAATTCCACCTAAATATAACATCACTTTATGCTTTTGTTTTTTGTCAGTGAATGTATGTGTTTTTTTTATGTATCATACCCAATTACATCACCTTAACCTAGGTGAGAAATGGTTAATGTTGTTCTCACAATTTAAGAGATGCTGGTATCACTTGATTACGAAACCCCTTTCCTCTGAAGACCAACTTAATAACGGAGTTGTAAACATCTCTGCCCCCCCCCATGGCACGTGAACAAAGGCGGCGGCATAGAAAGGAGCAGTTTATTAAAATAAAGAGGGAGCGCTGCAATGCCCAGCTCAATCACCAGTTCTCTCACCAGTGAAACCAGCAACATTCAGTGTAACTCCCAGGCTGGAGGAGAAACTCAAAATGGAATTCGGAACACAGAAGCCTCAATCAAATAACACATAAAATTACACAGCCCCCCCGAAACAAAATGAACACAATACGGGGGAAATACACAAAGCCTTTTCTAAGAGGAGCTGTGTCTTTGTTGTGAATTACACCTAAAAGTCGAGGCATGATTCACACAGCATTTTCTGTGACAATCTGGATGTTACTACAAGCTGATCTGAGATTTATTCATGTATTCCATGAAGTAAGCCATGCCTACTCACAAAGTAACGCTCTGTGTATTTCCAAATGTTGTTTCCATGAGTATGTACTTCCTGTTCCAGGATCTGGAAACTCATGAGTAAGACATACTTGGCCGTACTGAACCCCGCTGATGACCAGCGTAGAATCCAGCAGTGCTAGAGTTACCGGCCGACACGGAGTCAAGAGATTTGCCCAGCGAAATAAGAAGCCGCCACGCCGAGGATGAGTCTAACCACCTGTCAACGTCATTACGATTTGAGGCCAAATCCAAAACAGAACCAAAGACTTGCTGATTTTGTGTGCTAATTAATCTTCAATTTAATTTTGTTTTGAACTGATTTGGGATGGGATGTAGTGGTCTAGTTGTTCTCCGCTAGCCACCTTGAAGACCCCTACCCGGAAGCACACCCATACATTGTAGCACCTTCTGGCCAGGCGTGGCCAGAAGGCTTAAATAAGTGGGCAGAGGTCGCTCTGGACTTCCGGACTACACGAGTGTCCAACTGAAGTGTCTGTGTCCGTTATTTGAGCACGCAGGCCTCCACCGTGGCGCAAACCCAAGCGCCATAGGTATCCACAGCGCGACACTGTACATAAAAATATCATATACTGCCTCTCCTGCCTCTCATCACACTCTGACCACTTTACACAGTTTTGGTCAAGCTAGGGGAGGCTGGAGTAGGGTAGGGAAAAAGCACCATGGCATTAGCACAAAAACCTGTGTGCCTCCGGGGACAGTGCAACATCTGTAGATCTTGTGCTTACCTATGGAGAGAATGTGTATGCAAGCATTATGGGTGTAGGTTACACCTGAAAAATTGAGTGCTCTGAAGAGCCAATTAAAAACTTTTCTGAAGGGTAGCAAAGGCCCCTCCCAATGAACAACATCTGGAGAAATTGCGAGCTGTGAAGAGCCAATTAAAAATGTTTCTGAAGGCTAGCAAAGGCCCATCCTAATGAATGTAAAGTAGCAGTGACACCCGATAGTGCAACTGTCACCTAGGGCTCAGGTATATTTGCTAACCGAAACATTCAGCTATTTCAAAAATCAAAAGTTCTTGTCCGCTTGGTTACGCATATCCAATTTTATTTCATTGAATTGATGAATTTATCTTTATACTCATAGGAATTATTCGAAATTAAATCCCGGAAAATAATACATATCCATCCAATGCATTTCGGTGGAAAACCACCTTCTTCAGGGATCCATCGAAGGGTAACAAACATAACATTTTGAGCATACTGCTTTCTCTATAGTGTAAACTAAACTGAACAATGTAAATCATTAGTCGACATTCAGCAGTATATATTGGTTATCACTCTCGAATATCATTACGACAAGTTCATAGATGTGCATTACACTGACAAACATACAGTATTCACGTTATTGATTATATGGTTAAACATTCCATCACATTCTGTACTGCGCTGTCCTTGATTTTAAATGTGAGTGACATTAAAGCATAAAAAGCTGCTAGCACATTCTGTGAGTTCTAATGATATGTTTGATTTAACGCGGCACTGCAGGTAGGCTACACGCTACTGTTTGTCCGTAAACTACAAAACAGCCCAAAACGGGTATTCGTGACATGCTGTAAGTTCTAATAATGTGTTTGATTTAAGGCAGCATTGCGGGTTGGCTGCACGCTACTATACGTCCGTAAATTACCAAACAACCCAAAACGGGTTTTCGTAACAATGTTCCCTGACATTTTCTAATATTAAATCACAGTTTTACCTGTAGCGATCTAGCTGGCGTTTCAACGGGCCGGCTGCGGGTTCATGTTACTGGCATTTCCGGGTAGTGTAAAGAAACCCGTCTTTCTTACGCATGCGTGTGACGTCTCAAAGTAACGCGCTGAAGATGTATGAAGTTCTAAAGCTTTATCGGCTACCGTGTCAACACACAAAGTTACGCGCTGAAAATGTTTGGAGCTTTATCGGCTACCGTGTGAACACAAGATGTTGCAAGAAATGTGAATGTGTAAGAATGTGATGCGAAGCGCTGTTGGGGAATGACGCTCATCGTGAATGATAGAGTTGAAATATACATGCCCTGATAACCAAATATAGCCGCATGTACTGACCATGGAATAAAACAATCAAATGGTAGTTGTAAGCTGCACTGAAACTTGCATATGCCTTGAGCTGCATAAATATTAGAACACAGAAAATGTTTACAAGTAACATTGGAATTCAATCCTTTCATTTAACCCGTTAGGTTTCAAACTGTTCAAATGGAAAATCCAATGGTTTTCCCTCTTGAGCAGATAGTTCTTGTTGTTCTGCCCAGCTCTTTTATCCACCTGTTGCAAGATACATGCTTTCAGTTGGCTTATGTGATGTTTTTCTTCCTGAAAATGATTAGCCACCGTAGATTTTTGTGAACCAGTTCGTATATTGCTTTTATGCTCGTTGAGCCTTACTTTGAACTTCCTTTCCGTGTCTCCCACATATATACGCCCACACGGACACTTCAACATGTAGACTATGTTGGTAGAATCACAAGTTCCGTTAACTTTAAGATAAATGTTATGCCCTTTCATAGGGTGGGCTATACCATTGCCCCTCATCAAGTTATTACAATTGTTGCAATTCAGGCACGGAACTGTGCCTCGGTAATTCGTGGTTTCACTTGGCTCCGGTGGTGTTTTTACAAAATCTGATACGTTTTTCGCTCTGGTATATGCGAACATGGGTTCATCAGAGAATATTCCCCATCCCAATGAATAACATCTGGAGAAATTGCGAGCTGTGAAGAGCCAATTAAAAACTTTTCTGAAGGCTAGCAAAGACTCCTCCCAATGAACAACATCTGGAAAAATTGCGAGCTGTGAAGAGCCAATTAAAAATGTTTCTGAAGGCTAGCAAAGGCCCCTACAAATGAATAACATCTGGAGAAATTGCGAGCTGTAAAGAGCCAATTAAAAACTTTTCTGAAGGCTAGCAAAGACTCCTCCAAATGAACGACATCTGGAGAAATTGCGAGCTGTGAAGAGCCAATTAAAAACTTTTCTGAAGGCTAGCAAAGACTCCTCCCAATGAACGACATCTGGATAAATTACGAGCTGTGAAGAGCCAATTAAAAACTTTTCTGAAGGCTAGCAAAGACTCCTCCCAATGAACGACATCTGGAGAAAGTTAGAGCTGTGAAGAGCCAATTAAAAACTTTTCTGAAGGCTAGCAAAGGCCCCTCCCGATGAACGACATCTGGAGAAATTGCGAGCTGTGAAGAGCCAATTAAAAACTTTTCTGAAGGCTAGCAAAGACTCCTCCCAATGAACGACATCTGGAGAAAGTTAGAGCTGTGAAGAGCCAATTAAAAACTTTTCTGAAGGCTAGCAAAGGCCCCTCCCGATGAACGACATCTGGAGAAATTGCGAGCTGTGAAGAGCCAATTAAAAACTTGTCTGAAGACTTGCAAAGGCCTCTCCCAATGTACGGCCAAACGCAGTTTCTTCCATAGTTTGAGTCCGCAAAATGAAAATCTGCAGTCACCATGGGATTTACATCTCGATTGTGGGACCATGAGAAGATAGTTGCTTTTCAAAAGCAACACCCACCCCGGTTGGTAAAAATACATTTTGTGTGTAAGATATGATGGAGCCTTCACTAGAAGCCTTGGAATGAGTTCTGCAGATGGGAGACACTGCTCGCCTTAGAGAGCCCAAATATCAGGAAATTTGTATCATTGTGTCCCTGTAATCATGTCAGTTGTGTTACGAGAAGGCCGACTGAAGTCTAAAGTAGAATTAATGAGTATTTCCCCTACCCTCTTAAGAGTATGAATCCCTCTAGAGGAACGAAGGCAAAGGAAGAAGTCTTTCTACTAGACCCTGAAAAGACACAAGGCACACAGACTTTTCAAGTGCCCTGTCAGACCTCTTGCTTCAGTAAGAGCTGTATATAATTTGATCCCCAGGAGACAGAGATGGCTTGCCCCATTCTTTCTAAGATGTCTTTTTGAAGCACCATAAACAAAGAGCTTGATGATTACTGACATAAAGGTTGAAATAGGATATATGGCTGTTGTGAAATGTTTTTAATGGCTGAGAGTTAGTTGAAATCCTGGGTAAGGAAATTTGAAGTGATGCGATGACTCTTTAGCATAAATGCTCGCATGTAGATATAACAGGAACAGCTACTGCCCAAGTGTTCAGTGGCGCAGAGAGACGGGAGGAGACCCTTGTACCCAGGTGGGTACTACTTTGACTACTGGTGCCACCGAAGCAAAGGTTTCTCTCAAGCTTAATGGAAAAAGTTGCAAAAGGAATATCATGAGATTATCTTTGCCTTGAGACCCACATTCTGAAGGAGATGCCCAATATAAAAGATTTGGTACCTGAACATGCCAACGTTTCATTTGCTCATGTGAACAAGCATAAGGGTTGTGATGGATCGTGGCTGACTGCATGTGTAGAGGTATGTAATGGATGCGCTATTTCCCTTGGGAGTAACGTCTCCTCAATGCACTCTAGTGGATTTCAAAAAAATATTCAATCAAAGTTCATTTCTTTGTTCTATAGAATTGTAGATTTTTATTTCAAATCATTGTTGCATTTTTCAAATTATTGTCATCATAATATGGGTTCATCATGTGGTATTTATCCTTTATGCCCAATGCATTTCAGGCGTCTGCCCTTCATCAGGGGACTTGATTTCTGTATCATATACTCGAAGTTCTTCGATAAATTTCGAAGTGCCCCGAGGTGAATCGGAGAACTCTTCTTCTCGTATTTACGGCTCCACAAAGCAGCCACGGTAGAGATAATAGCTAAAAGAGTGTATGAGATCACCGTATTATTCTTTAAGCAGGTTGATATTAGTCCTGCTAACAAAAATAACAGAAATGCAGCAAAGAGGTAACTTCCACTCCATTGTCCAGAGAGCGGTGTATCGTGAGCACCATTAAAAGCCAGAGTATACGTGGAATAAAGCATGCTTCAATACATTAGCTTGCCTTTCGGACTGGACTTGGGGCATTGTTCATGCAGTAATGTCCCATAGAGAATCCATGGGAAGAAATGTATGAAAAGACCTAAGGTTCTGGAAGGGACGGACACAAAGACGAGTGTCTTTGGGGAAATGCTGGACAGTCATTTTTCAACTGCAGACCTGGAGACCTCCTAGACATGTGCAGGGATAGTACAGGGCTTAGCATAAAGGAGTGAGGGGAATCAGCCAATCACAGCAACCTCATGACCACGAGGCCGATGATAACCCGGAGACAGACCTATAAGCAGGATTTGAGTCAATTATGAGTTGTAGGGGTGTGCGAAATAAAAACGCTTTGGGCTTTTCTACTTTTCATTTTACATATTATATTAAGGCTATTGAGACCACTATAATTATTTCCATCACACTGATGCACAAGGGTTGTGTTCTGATTGCATGTTGTACTTCATGAATAACTTTAAATTAATAATACACCAACAGCTGCATGCGTCTACTGCTTTCAGGAGTCCAGAGTGGGCCCACACATCAAATAACCTGCAGATGAAAGCTTCCCTGGCAGGGCTGTCTAGATGAACCTAACTTTTCAGCGAGAAAGGTAAGAGACGCCTACTCGTTTACCTTTTCTTTGAAGGGGTGGCGGGGGGGGGGGCGGGGTGGAAGACGTCATGACATACTAGTGTTATTAACTCTTCATTGGTTTTCTACAGTACGCACGCACGGCATGACAAAAGGCTGGATTCCACATAATGGTGTGTATCACAATTTAGCACCACAAATGAAAAACTGTCCTGGTGTACCGCCTCTTCAGCTCATACCAGGAACTGGCAGGGGAACCATGATCGGCTCAGGCTGTGAGACATGCTCGCCTTACAGCCCAGCTGACTTTCAACATTAGCTGTGCAAAGCTGCCCAGAGCTGCAGCAAAGAAGCTGCACTATAAAATGTAGCTTCAGAAACACGAAACAGAGGTTATAATAAGGTGAAAAGTGAATATTTAAAGTAATGAATCAGCAGAGCACAATCCTTTAAAACAAAGGGGGGCATAGGCGAGTCCCAAAACCCTTCATGCGGCTGGGAGCCTCCAGTCCATCCAACTGCCCCTTCTTTACCACCGTAACCCACAATACAACTCCAAAAGCGGGCTCAACAATACGTATTCATAGCACTGAGATGTATAGTCGAAAATTTCCAAGAGTTGATCCAGCTCTCATGCAGAAACAGTCGAATTTCATAAGTCAGAAATGTGACTCTCAAAATGCTTTGCCATCAAAAACATTCTGTGGGCAAAAAAGCAGTCCCTGCATTCAATTATACGAGAAACTATGTTAAACAAAGCTAGCAAGTCAGCAAAGAAGCACTGGCTTTACATTTGCCTGGAAACAGACCAAAATGAGCAGGAAAGCGTCACCTTTCCACTGTAGGCATCAATTACGCAGGCTTCCTGAATCCCCACCTAATCCATACGCTGCTCTCATGCTATTACCAAGCATGAGAGAAGCATTTGGATAGAAGCATTTGGATTGGCCTTAGCGGTCTGGTTTGGTGCTTGCTCAGGGACCGGGAGCCTGTGCCTTTTCTCCACTCAGTTGTGCAACACAGCTGGGTTGGAGAAATATAAGTGGGCATGTCAGTTTGACCGGCATAAGACAGCCGGCCAAACTGAAATGACGTGCACTTACAAGGGTCCACCACTCCTCCTCCTTGCTGCTGCCCAATAGGATGGCCCAGCCCCACCTCACCCTCGACTCGCATTGGCTCAGTCAATGAAAAATAAAATGATAATAAAATTATTTTATTATCATTTTATTTATCATCTGCTGGCTTTGAACAGGGGACGGCACTCCTCTGCAATTATGGAGGATCCGCCGCTGCACCAGACCCATTCCCCAAAATACCACAGCGGTCCCCAGGGAAATACAATGTCACAGGAGGGTGACAGTCTGCACCCTCCCCTTTAATTAAAAACAGGGCAACCCCTTGGGCCTTGGCCCTCCTGTAGGAAATTAAATTAGAAAGGGGAGACCGTATGGATCTGGGGTACCACAAAAGAAAATTATGTTTTAGGCTCTAGTGGGGGTCCCTCGGAGCCCCCTCCCCAACCAAGCCAAGGGAGTCAATGTATCCCTGCCGCCCCCCCCCCCCCCCCCACCCCCTCCATTATGTTTTTTAAATATTTTTTCAGGACATGGGGTTGAGTCCAAAAATGGTTGCTGTAATATCTTTGTTGGTGTGGTGGCAGCTGATCAGAGCTTATCTTTTGATCTGTGGCTCCTCTGGGGCATGAATATACATACAATTTGAACCTTCATTTTAAAAAAAAACTACTGATTGGATTCACACCAAATCACAAAAAAACAAGCTTTCTGGATCAAGATCTATCTTTCTGTCAAAATTGGTGCAATTCCTTCCAGTCATGCCTGCGGTCTCGCTGTTCAATTTTCGTATGAAAACTGCTTAAGGAACAGAGTTTTGGGATCCATCCTCTTCTCGGCCCTCCCTTGATGAATCATCTCAAAACTGTCCAGGAAGCAGCAGATGTGAATAAGACTTTTCTTGTGGAAAGTTTTACGAAGATTCAGCGTCAAACGGAGCTAAAGTTATTATCAACCCCAAGGATATATATATAGCAAGGCAGGGATGCTGAAATGAGTTACAGCGAAAGAATAAAGGCAATGAAACTCCAAAGTCTAGCCCCTGTGTTGGTGTCTAATGTATATTGGGGAATTGGAACTGATATATTATATATATATATAAATATACGGTATAGAAGCCACCGCAACACAAGTGACTCTGGTTTCATTGGCAGCGGCGGCTCTGGCTGCCTGTTTGGCGTTTCTGTGGTAGCAGATTTCCAGAGTCCACCACATGACCCCAGGAAGAGGAGAAGCGATGTTGAGGCTATCCGGCCTCAATCTGGACCCGATGCATTGCCATTCGGAACCTCGCAGAAAGGAAACCTGGGCGATTTGGGTTGTTGCGGGTTGGGGACCCGAGGGAGTGCCGTTAACTCTAGAATTTACAGAAATGGTGACACGCTCCGTTCCTTGACTCACCTGCCAGTTATTTCATCCAGTGTGGGATTTCCCTACCCATGGATCCCTTCTGCTGGAACTGAGCATTCTGGGACGTGCAGTCCGTTGAACTTTCGGGGACTGCACGTTGGACATCCCGCTCCGGCTGGAGTGGGAGGGGGCTAGTGTGACTACCAATGAGGACTGAGCAGGACTAGTATAGCAGCTCAGGGAAAAGGGGTTTGTTCATTTCTGCATCACCGGGCACCGAAGAAGGCCTCGCGGCCGAAATGTATTTGCCTGATGCACCCACGAGAAATAAACTGCTCCCTGGTTCTCCCCTATTCGGCTTCTACTCTTTTCTTTGGAGGAGATGTGTTCTCATATAAATATATATATGCAATTACCACTCCGGTGCTTGAACCCACCAAACAGAGAGACGGACTCTTAGATGATTTCAATCACTGCCGGCTACAGTGACCTTTATTTAATCCAAAAAAGCGCAAATCATGCGGACTGAGACAACTCGTCACAACACCTACCCACTCCGCAGGCCACACGCTTGACCCTATCTTCTCCGCAAGCCCCCACGTCGCCTTCAGCCACATCACCGAACTCCTCTGGACCGACCACCGCTGCATCCTCGTCTCCTTCCAGAAACCCACCTCACACCACCGCACCCAACAGATCCCCCGCCGCTGCTGGAGAAAAATCACCGAAGACCAACTACACGCAAAACTCGCTCTCAGCCCACCCACCGAACCGACACCGACGATGCTGCCCGCAACCTCTGACACTGGATCGACGACTGCGCCAACACCTTTGCCCCGCTGAAGAAACCCCCCCCACAGAGACACCAGCAAGAGGGCCAGCTGGTTCACCCCAGAACTCCTAGCATCCTAGCGAGCCTGCCGGACGCTAGAGAAGAAATGAAACAGCGAACAGACTCCGGACAACCACACAGCCCGCAAGGACGCCACCCGCAACCACCACCACCTCATCAGGACGGTCAAGTCGACCTACTTCAAAGACCACCTCGACAGCAATATCAAGGAGCTCCTCAATATCGTGAAGGAGCTCTCCAACCCTAGCTCCACCAACGACATCCCGGCGTCACAAGCCCTGTGCAACTCCATTGCCACTTTCTTCCACCGCAAGATAGCAGACATCCACGACCGCTTCAACACCCAGACAGCCCCAACAGACAGCAACACAACAATCTCTACGCACACCATCGACCACGAAACCCTGCTAGCCTGGACCAGCGCTAGCATCGATGACACCATCAAGACCATGAGCACAATCCACTCCAGCTCCCCGTCAACCCATTCCCATATCACATCTTCAACAAAGCCAGCAGCTCCATCACAACCCACCTGCACAACGTCATCAATCTCTCCCTCGAGACCGCAACCTTCCCAGAGAGCTGGAAACACGCTTAGATAAACGCCCTACTCAAAAAACCCAGGGCTGACCCGAGAGACCTCAAGAACTTCCGGCCCATCTCCCTGCTCCCGTTCCCGGCCAAGGTCATCCAGTAGATGGTCAACAAACAGCTAACCCGATACCTCGAAGAAAACAGAATCCTGGACCCTTTCCAGTCAGGGTTCTGCAGCAACCACAGCACCAAGACTGCCCTCATCGCTGCCACCAACGACAACATCAGGATACTGGAAGACAACGGTGAGACCGCAGCCCTCATCCTCCTGGACCTCTCCGCCACCTTCGACACCATTTGCCACCGCACACTACGCGCACCCCTCCATGCCGTAGGGATCCGAGACATAGCCCTGCAATGGACCACCTACTTCCTCTCTGGCAGAAACCAGAGTGTCCGTCTCCTCCCATTCCAATCCGAAGCCTCCGAGATCATCTGCGGCGTACCCCAGGGTTCCTCCCTCAGCCCGACACTGTTCAACATTTACACGCAGCTGCTCTTCCCCTTCTAAGAACTCACTCCTACCATCCAGGAGATGTTCTCTCTGGGTATGAATGCCATTTCACAGTGGATGAGGAGCAATTTCCTTCAATGTAATGTCGGGAAAACCGAGCTCCTTCTTTTTGGAGAGGCCTCTGTATTATGGCCCCCCCAACTGGTGGCCCATTAATCTTGTAAAGCCCCCTGCCCCTAAAACCTCTGTT
The DNA here is from genome assembly GCF_964263255.1 of Lissotriton vulgaris. Classification (NCBI taxonomy): domain Eukaryota; kingdom Metazoa; phylum Chordata; class Amphibia; order Caudata; family Salamandridae; genus Lissotriton; species Lissotriton vulgaris. The sequence continues at coordinate 1,269,378,652 of NC_141696.1, read as the reverse complement.
AAAAACTTGGGAGTTCGGTTAGACCAAGCTCTTTCTTTTAAAGAGCATGTTGGCCAAACAGTGGGTATATGCTCTTACAACTTGGGCGTTCTTCGACGAGTCTTCTCTTTACTTCCAGACTCTGTTCGAAAGACTCTGATTCAGGCACTCATATTGAGCCGCCTAGACTATTGCAATGGTCTACTGCTTTCTGCCAATGAAGCACTAATCAATAGATTACAAGTGGTCCAAAACACGGCGGCACGCCTAGTTTTAAATATGCCACCTAGATCAGCTTCCCGCCCTCTTCTTCTCAAACTCCATTGGCTCCCAATACGCCAAGGAATAAAGTTCAAGGTTTGTTGTACTATTCATAAGGTATTACACAATCTTGGTCCTAGCTATCTGTCTGGAAAGTTTACTCCTCATCTCCCATCGAGAACTTTGCGCTCTAATACTAAACATCTGCTAATAGTTCCCAGAATCAGGAGAACGAGATTGGGAGGTAAATCTCTCTCATATCTTGGACCCAAGCTCTGGAATGACCTTCCTTTAAGACAATGTTCGAATCATCTTGTTTTTAGAAAATTACTTAAAACCACTCTTTTCTGTTTTTAAATAAGCCACAGTTTCCCCTTGAACAACTGATATGCATCCTCACAAGCGCAGACATACTCCTCGGAGTCGATTCTGGCGCTATACAAACCTTTAAATAAATAAATAAATTGAAGACCCCCTACCCAGAAGCACACCCATACATTGTAGCAGCTTCTGGCCAGGCGTGGCCAGAAGGCCTAAATAAGCGGGCAGGGATCGCTCTGGACTTCCGGCCTACACGAGTGTCCAACTGAAGTGTCTGTGTCCGTTATTTGAGCGCGCAGGCGGCCACCATGGCGCGATCCCAATCGCGATAGGTTTCCACAGCGCGACACTGTACATAAAAATATCATATACTGGCTCTCCTGCCTCTCATCACACTCTGACCACTTTACACAGTTTTGGTCAAGCTAGGGGAGGCTGGAGTAGGGTAGGGAAAAAGCACCATGGCATTAGCACAAAAACCTGTGTGCCTCCGGGGACAGTGCAACATCTGTAGATTTTGTGCTTACCTACGGAGAGAATGTGTATGCAAGCATTATGGGTGTAGGTTACACCTGGAAAAATTGCGAGCTGTGAAGAGCCAATTAAAAACTTTTCTGAAGGCTAGCAAAGGCCCCTCCCAATGAACAACATCTGGAGAAATTGCGAGCTGTGAAGAGCCAATTAAAAGCTTTTCTGAAGGCTAGCAAAGGCTCCTCCCAATGAACGACATCTGGAAAAATTGCGAGCTGTGAAGAGCCAATTAAAAACTTTTCTGAAGGCTAGCAAAGGCCCCTCCCAATGAACAACATCTGGAGAAATTGCGAGCTGTGAAGAGCCAATTAAAAACTTTTCTGAAGGCTAGCAATGACTCCTCCCAATGAACGACATCTGGAAAAATTGCGAGCTGTGAAGAGCCAATTAAAAACTTTTCTGAAGGCTAGCAAAGGCCCCTCCAGATGAACGACATCTGGAAAAATTGCAAGCTGTGAAGAGCCAATTAAAAACTTTTCTGAAGACTTGCAAAGGCCCCTCCCAATGTACGGCCAAAGTTTCTTCCATAGATTGAGTCCGCAAAATGAAAATCTGCAGTCACATTGGGATTTACATCTCGATTGTGGGACCATGAGAAGATAGTTGCCTTTCACCACCCCGGTTGGTAAAAATACATTTTGTCTGTAAGATATGATGGAGCAACTCCATGTAAACACCTGAACACTAATATGAATATTTTAAAGGGGACTCTGGCCTTCACTGGAAGCCTTGGAATGAGTTCTGCAGATGGGAGACACTGTCCGCCTTAGGGAGCCCAAATATCAGACATTTGTATCATTGTGTCCCTGTAATCATGCCAGTTGTGTTACGAGAAGGCCGCCTGAAGTCTAACGTAGAATTAATGAGTATTTCCCCTACCCTCTTAAGAGTATGAATCCCTCTAGAGGAAAGAAGGCAAAGGAAGAAGTCTTTCTCCTAGACCCTGAAAAGACTCAAGGCACTCAGACTTTTCAAGGGCCCTGTCAGACCTCTTGCTTCAGTAAGAGCTGTATATCATTTGATCCCCAGGACTCAGAGATGGCTTGCCCCATTCTTTCTAAGATGTCTTTTTGAAGCACCATAAACTAAGAGCTTGATGATTACTGACGTAAAGGTTGAAATAGGATATATGGCTGTCGTGAAATGTTTTTAATGGCTGAGAGTTAGTAGAAATTCTGGGTAAGGAAATTTGATGTGATGCGATGACTGTTTAGCATAAATGCTCGCGTGTAGATATAACAGGAACAGCTGCTGCCCAAGTGTTCAGTGACGCAGAGAGACGGGAGGAGCCCCTTGTACCCAGGTGGGCACTACTTTGACTACTGGTGCCACCGAAGCAAAGGTTTCTCTCAAGCTTAATGGAAAAAGATTGAAAAAGGAATATCATGAGATTACCTTTGCCCTGAGACCCACATTCATGCATGTGCAGTTAAGAGGTATTTCATATCTGATGTATGTAGTAGGGATTTTCTTATGACACATGAAAGTTACATCCAAATCAGGCTTAACTGTATGGCAAATAAGAATACACTGAATAGTTACAGTGTGCATGTGAGAGACTTGGGGCCTAGACGTATCCTTTCAAATGGAGATAATAGCTAAAAGAGTGTGTGAGATCACCGTATTATTCTTTAAGCAGGTTGATATTAGTCCTGCTAACAAAAATAACAGAAATGCAGCAAAGAGGACACTTCCACTCCATTTTCCAGAGAGCGGTGTATCATGAGCACCATTACAAGCCAGAGTATACGTGGAATAAAGGATGCTTCAATACATCAGCTTGCCTTTTGGACTGGACTTGGGGCATTGTTCATGCAGTAATGTCCCATAGAGAATCCATGAGAAGAAATGTATCAAAAGACCTAAGGTTCTGGAAGGGAAAAACACAAAGACGAGTGTCTTTGGGGAAATGCTGGACAGTCATTTTTCAACTGCAGACCTGGAGACCTCCTAGACATGTGCAGGGATAGTACAGGGCTTAGCATAAAGGAGTGAGGGGAATCAGCCAATCACAGCAACCTCATGACCACGAGGCCGATGATAACCCGGAGACAGACCTATAAGCAGGATTTGAGTCAATTATGAGTTGTAGGGGTGTGCGAAATAAAAACGCTTTGGGCTTTTCTACTTTTCATTTTACATATTATATTAAGGCTATTGAGACCACTATAATTATTTCCATCACACTGATGCACAAGGGTTGTGTTCTGATTGCATGTTGTACTTCATGAATAACTTTAAATTAATAATACACCAACAGCTGCATGCGTCTACTGCTTTCAGGAGTCCAGAGTTGGCCCACACATCAAATAACCTGCAGATGAAAGCTTCCCTGGCAGGGCTGTCTAGATGAACCTAACTTTTCAGCGAGAAAGGTAAGAGACGCCTACTCGTTTACCTTTTCTTTGAAGGGGTGGCGGGGGGGGGGGGGGGGCGGGGTGGAAGACGTCATGACATACTAGTGTTATTAACTCTTCATTGGTTTTCTACAGTACGCACGCACGGCATGACAAAAGGCTGGATTCCACATAATGGTGTGTATCACAATTTAGCACCACAAATGAAAAACTGTCCTGGTGTACCGCCTCTTCAGCTCATACCAGGAACTGGCAGGGGAACCATGATCGGCTCAGGCTGTGAGACATGCTCGCCTTACAGCCCAGCTGACTTTCAACATTAGCTGTGCAAAGCTGCCCAGAGCTGCAGCAAAGAAGCTGCACTATAAAATGTAGCTTTAGAAACACGAAGCAGAGGTTATAATAAGGTGAAAAGTGAATATTTAAAGTAATGAATCAGCAGAGCACAATCCTTTAAAACAAAGGGGGGCATAGGCGAGTCCCAAAACCCTTCATGCGGCTGGGAGCCTCCAGTCCATCCAACTGCCCCTTCTTTACCACCGTAACCCACAATACAACTCTAAAAGCGGGCTCAACAATACGTATTCATAGCACTGAGATGTATAGTCGAAAATTTCCAAGAGTTTATCCAGATCTCATGCTGAAACAGTCGAATTTCATAAGTCAGAAATGTGACTCTCAAAATGCTTTGCCATCAAAAACATTCTGTGGGCAAAATAGCAGTCCCTGTATTCAATTATACGAGAAACTATGTTAAACAAAGCTACCAAGTCAGCAAAGAAGCACTGGCTTTACATTGGCCTGGAAACAGACCAAAATGAGCAGGAAAGCGTCACCTTTCCACTGTAGGCATCAATTACGTAGCCTTCATGGAGCCCAGGAATCCAGAAAATATTCTGCTGCAGCAAAAACATCAATGATAAACGATACCGAGGCCTCCCCGGAGTGAAATGCAAGCAACATGACTGCTTCCACTGCACGGTCCCGCCAGCTTATGTGAAATCAATTATCTCTGGTAGCGCTTAATGGCTTCGCTTCCTAGCATGTAAAACAGCACACTGCTCCCATGCACTCAGCAATAAGCAGAGTTCAATAAGGCATGCCAATGGAGTTAAGACCCACAATGGCCATTACATATTTTCTTTGCTGTACAAGCCCTTCGCGCTTGGTTTCCCACAAGGACAGAACCTAAGGAATGTTGGCATACCAACCTAACACCCAGTCACTCAAACCAATGCTGGCATACCAACCTAATACCCAGTCACTCAAACCAATGCTGGCATACCAACCTAATACCCAGTCACTCAAACCAATGCTGGCATACCAACCTAATACCCAGTCATTTTATCCCACAGCATAACCTGCAATATGAAACTTGGTCAGGCTGTTCTGACTTTTCAACTTGAAACCTTGCCAAGGGAGGGCTTATAACTGCAAAATTAACTATGTGTATAAGAATGTAATCGCAGAAGCCTGTGACACCACAGTAGCCCATAAAATGTGCATACCATTCACTGGTCTATGAAGGCATGGTACCAAAATATCCTTGTCAGAATGTGGTCTGATCTAATATTGTGTCCGAAATATCGATTACAATAATATGGCCCACTGAAGTTAATACTCTACACCCATGCGGGCAACATTTTTGTAATTGACACTTGGGACTCGAAATTTAGGTCAGAAAATATTTCTCCCGCCAACATTCTGACATAAGGCCCTTTATGTACACAGCACAAACTCGACAAAACAGCCACTGAGGAAAATGGCGTTATGACAGTATTTATCCTCATTTATTTAAACATTTATGAATATAAATCAAATGGACATCCTAGTAATAATGTGTGATTTTTTGTACTGGCCCATATACAGAGGAGTTATACCCTCATTACAAGATGGCCGGCAATTTGTGGGATATTTATCACCCCGAAAGAAATTGATGTCCACTGAGTCAGCGTTTATCAGGTGTCATAATTGCCCCCTCAACCCCGCCTCAATTTTGACTTTTTGCAGATAATGGGGAATAACATGCAGATTTTGTTGCTTACAGCACCAAAATCTCATGCTCTGCTATTTACCAGACACTTTTCAAATGATAAAGATTGGCAGGGTTGACTGCCAAAATGTATCCAGGGGATGCAATATTTATCAAGTGGAAAACTCCTAAGAAATGTGGATGCTGAGGAACATACAATCAAAATTGAAATACATTAATTAACAGAAAAAAACAGGAAACTAGGCAGCCTAAAAGGTTTGCCCATGTGATGGATTTAAATAGGACATCGAATTAAGCATAGCAGAGAACTAAGGGAAAATCAGAAAAGAGAATCTGTTATTTCAAGAAAAAATAAAAACTTCAAATAAAACTAATATTCTAGGTATTTGAGAACAAAAGTATCATGTACCTGTATCTATTTTGCCCCAGCTGAGCAGAAATGTGGAAAGCTGATGAAAAATAATCATGGCTAAGGGAAATTGCACAATGTAAGTAATGTCTAAAACTGCTTATCATTTATTGTAAGTGAAAGAAAACAACAGTTTCTTATTTTTTTTTTTATTTATTTATACCATTTATAGAGCGCACTAATACCAACCGGTGTCCTGGCCCTTAAGTGGTAGCTCCCTGAGTTTCCAGCCTCTGATCTAGGTCGAAAATAGCCAAGTTTTCAGTTTTTTTCGAAATGCCAAAAGGTTGGCACTTTGCTTTAGGGCCAGAGGAAGGGCATTCCAGGCCATCGTTGCCCCTCTAGTGAAGCTTCGGCCCCCCCCAGCGCACCTTCCTAATACGGGCTGTCTTGATCAGCCCCAAGTTAGCCGACCTTAGTTGTCTTTCCGGCGTGTACCATTGGAAGAGCTGCTGGAGGAACATTGGACCTATTCCATGGAGCGCTTCGTAAACAATGCATAGGGACTTGAACTTGATTCGTTTCCGCACCGGGAGCCAGTGCAGCTTATCCAACTCCCTGGAAATGGATGCACATTTCGGCAGACCGACAATAAGACGGGCCGCCTCGTTTTGTAATACCTGCAGCTTATTAAGCAGCCCCTGTTGAGCCTCTAGGAGTAGGCTGTTACAATAATCAAGGCGGGAGAGCACAAGGGCTGACACCACCGTCTTTCTACTCCCTACTGGTAGAAAAGGGAGGATCTTTCTGATAATTTTCAAGGTCCAATGAATGGATGAGGAGACCGCCTTTACTTGGGGTTTATAGGAGAGTTGGTCATCAATAATCACTCCTAAATTCTTCACCTTCGTAGCAGGGGAGGTAGGGGATCCCAAGTCCCCCGGCCACCATTCAGGGCTCCAGAAGTTGGTGTTACACCCAAAAAGTCCACCCTAAGCGTGGAAGGGTATACTCAGATGTGAGTCCCTTGCTCATTGCACCATCAGGATTCAAGCAAGCCGGGCCGAAGAGGCTGAAATGCCAGAAACCGGTCCCCAGTAGCTTGTTTCCTTCCCAGTGTAAGAATTGGCTTTTGTAGTTTGGTTTGCCCTGTTCCCATCATGCACTGGGACAGGAACAGACTAATTTGCATACAGCCAGGTTCTGAAACTGGGATGGTGCAGTGAGCTAAAAAACGGTGTTGGATCTAGCCCTGATCTCTTGACTGGGTGAGAGTATTCTGTTTTATTCAGAGACTCTGTCCCTCACCACCCCTTGTTGTAAATATTTTTGTCCACCCTAAGCGTGGAAGGGTATACTCAGATGTGAGTCCCTTGCTCATTGCACCATCAGGATTCAAGCAAGCCGGGCCGAAGAGGCTGAAATGCCAGAAACCGGTCCCCGGTAGCTTGTTTCCTTCCCAGTGTAAGAATTGGCTTTTGTAGTTTGGTTTGCCCTGTTCCCATCATGCACTGGGACAGGAACAGACTAATTTGCATACAGCCAGGTTCTGAAACTGGGATGGTGCAGTGAGCTAAAAAACGGTGTTGGATCTAGCCCTGATCTCTTGACTGGGTGAGAGTATTCTGTTTTATTCAGAGACTCTGTCCCTCACCACCCCTTGTTGTAAATACACCCAAAAAGTAGCACCTCCGTTTTAGAGGAGTTCAACTTTAAGCAACTTTTTTCCATCCAGATGCTGACTGCCTTCATGCAATCCTGAAACCTGGCGGCAACGCCTGGATTTTTCCCCGGAAGCAATGATACCACGATCTGCGTATCATCGGCGTACGATGTTAACTCGAACCCATAGGATCGGATCACCGGGTCAAGAGAGGAAACATAAAGGTTAAAAAGTGTGGGGCTTAGGGAGGATCCCTGAGGGACCCCCCCTGGGAGTTCGAAAGGTTTGGACTCGAAGTCTACCATTGCCACCACCTGAACCCTGTTCCTCAGGAAAGCTTTCAGGATGCTCAGTGCCCTCCCCTGAATCCTACAGTCCTCTAGACGGTCCACCAACACATTGTGGTGGACCGTATCGAAGGCTGCAGATAAATCGAGAAGGACCAGCACCGCTTGGCCTCCTGCATCCAGAGCCTTCCTGACCTCCTCCGTGGATTTAATCAGGGCGGTCTAAGTACTGTGGCCTTCCCTGAAACCATGTTGGGCTAGATCCAGGCCCTGAGACGAGCGCAGAAAGGCACACAGCTGGAAATTCATGGCCTTCTCAATTAGTTTAGCAGGAAGCGGCAGCTAGCAATGGGCCTGTAACTATTTGGTTCAGTGATATCCAATGAGTGCTTCTTAAGCAGGGGAAAAATGGAGGCCCGTTTCCAGCATGTGGGAAAATCACCCACATCAAACATCTGGTTGAACAGCACGGTAAGTGTGTCTGCAATTGGGAGGGCTGCCAGCTTAGCTACGGATGCTGGGCAGGGGTCAAAGGGGGAACCTGATTTAGTTGCTTGCAGCAGTCTAAGAATGTCTGCAGTGCGTACTGGCTCGAACGCCAAAAGTTTCTCTTCCTGAGGGATACTCGCTGGTGTCCCATGTGAGCCATCCAGTAAACTTATGGCTACCTGTGGCTCAAGAGTGGTGAAAATAACTTGCACCTTGTTGAGAAAGAACTCAACTAAAGACTCACAAAGTTCCAGGCTTGGAGGAACGATCACTGGCTTGGGAATGGCCAGGCCAGCAACGGTATCAAAGAGTTCCCTAGATGAATTCTTTGCCCTCTCGATCCGATCAGTGAAATAGACACTCTTCGCCTGCCTTATGAGATCTTTGTACACCCTTTGGGAAGCTTTCAATCTGACTTTGTCTGTATCGTTGTAGTTGGAGCGCCAGATGCGTTCCAGCTTCTTACAGACAATTTTGGCATCTCTAAGCTCGTCCGTAAACCATGGGGCTGACGGGGCCGATCTCATCCACTTCTAATTCTAACCTACTACCAGACAGTGCAAGCTGCCTTGTTGAAAAATACCTTTTAGCCCCTCCATTGTTTACTATTGGATGTCATTATTGCCACTCATATGCCGTTTTCTAACTTGATGCCTTTCCTCTTTAGGTCGAGCCTGCAAGAGCACATGCGCTGCATGTGCTCTTGCTTGTGAGACAGCATTGTTTATGATAAAGGGCTTGGAGCCTGCCCATTGCACAACAGGTCTTAAAAACACAGACTAAGCCGAACAGGCGAGAAGTAATGGTTTTGCCAATGCTTGTTCATCTTGCTTGTTCATCTCCCGGAGCATGGCCTCTTTATCATTCTCTCGATTTGGCTGACTTGTGTTCTTCCATTACTGTATTTAGGAACGACGTATTATTTTCAGCTGTCTACTGCCCTCATCTCATGTGCTTCCAACAAATGATCACCATTGAGCACCCCATGCTTCTCCAGTACTGTTTCTCCATCCCCAAGCTCTGTATTATTTTCTCCCTCGTGTGCGTCTTCCCAGGCTCCCATTGTTGCTGTCACCCTTGTGTATTGCTCGCCTTTGCATGCTTTCTATGAGTCTACTTTTTCTTCACTTCATCGCATGCTTCTCTCCTGCCCCCTTATTGCTTCTCTCTCCCATGTTGTCGAATCTCCCCTTCCCACGTTTAAAACATTGTTTTACTCACTTATCTGAGTGGTGTCAGCCATTTTAGATTGTTAAATAAAACACAAAGGAAATACAGTCTGTGTAATTCTGCAGGAACACACATTCATTGTGACATGTTTGCATGCGAAAGTCGTCACACAAAGTCACACCAGCAGAATGATGCAATCACCAGCAGCATTTTAATTACATTTTTTACTGATGCTACACAGCCTAGAGAAAAAGCATTTTGCTTCCACTTCCTGCTCCCCAGACGCTGTTCACCCCTGCCAATGCTTGTTTAAATTAGCACCCTCACTTTCGATTAGTGAAGACTACTGCTACAGCCATACAGCCTTGGGATTGCATGGGGAATTTTTACCTTGACACTTGTGCTAATTTAGAGACGAATCTGCCACTGCATAGCTGGCCCAAGTCCATATGAAGCCTTTGGTTGGTCCTTCCGTTGTCTCTCTCTTAAAGTTGGCAATATCGACCTATAAATACACTGCATCATTTATAACTACATTAAAGGGTAAGTATATATTTTCTATTCTTAACTCGGCATATAGCTGCTGAGCGATGTAGTGGTAGGAAGAGATAGGGTTTGGGATATGTTTGTCAAGCGATATATCGAAGCAGAAAATGCTTTTCCCAGACAGAATGAAGTCCACTCTGATCCCTAACCTCTTCACCCTCCACCTGCCCTTTTCGATATATTTTCCAACTACGCAAAGTAGGAGTAAAAGGTCTGCCATTTTATCCCCAGAGCCTATGCTACCGTGTGGTTATTCCCCATTCTGGGGGTGAGGGGGGAATTGTAATCAGTGGATTTTGGTGTCAGAATACTGCCCGGAATTGGAAATTTCACTCTCTTGTATCCCTGTACCAAAATCCACCAAACTAGTAATGAGAGCCTTAGAAGATATTTTTGAGCAAGGACATTGTATTTCAACTCCTCTGATCTCACTCATGGTCACTTCTGGGTACTCTCTTTGCCCACTTTCTGCTTGTGTTGTTCTCCCTTGTGACCTTTTCTATTACTCCTTTGATCTCCTCCTTGCTCCTCCAACAATGCTCTGTAAGCATGTTCATTTATGGCTTTCACAGTTTGCAGAGGTCTTGCTAGCAAATGTTCTAAGACTCAACACATTATATTAATAAAACGGACTTAGTTGAGAGAGCATGGAAGAGTACCAGAAATGGCAGGTTCCAATTAGTTAATTTTTACATCCTACACAGGGCATACCACACCCCAGCAAAAAGAAATAAGTAGTTCCCGGCACAGACGGTGGCGTGCTCGCGTTGCAATACAGAAGGTGCAGACTTTAAGCACATGAAGTGGGACTGCCCATTCCTGGACACATATTGGGATGCCATGACACCTTTACTGGCTACCAGAGAGACGTAGCACAAACTCCAATATTCTACATACTACACTGGTTCCCACACACGTCCAAAAACAAAATCACGAGTACATTTCTCGATATTATTATTATTATTATTGCGTTTCTTATATAGCGCCTGAATCGACCCCTGAAGGGGTATCTCCGCGCCTGCCTTGGGAACCCGTCCTGGCTTTTCCCTGTGAGATAGCCCCTACAGGGCATCCCCAAGGTGAAAGCCAGGCATCCCGCCGCGGAGGGGCCGTTGTGGAGATTAAGCAAGCTTAATGCCCAGAGTTGCAGAGTGTGAACCCATGATTAGGTCAGGCACCGAAGCGAGAATTATCGAGTCCGTGGACATTTGAGCTCAAGACCCTGCCGCGTCGGGAATTGAACCCTGGTCCCGGGTCTGACCTCTGCTTCAGGGTCTGCCTGCTCTAACCAGTGAGCCACACTTCTGGCCACACTGAGGCTGCTTTTAGCAAAGCAGAATATCACCATGAACTGGAAGGCAAAGAAGGGTCCGAGTATTGAAAGGTGGAAAACAGAGATAATTATGTGGGCTGATCGTGAGGGTGTGATCTGGCTGCAGATGGCCACTAAACCAGGAAATGAGAGGGCACTAGAGGCGACGAGAGCGTGGGAGAGGCTAATTGCGGAACTTAAATCCCCCACAAACAACGGGGATGAAGACAAGGTGGCGGCCTACCCAGCAGGAGTAGCCTAAGCTAAAGATGATCGTGGGCAGTTTGGAGACGGACACTGCGAAAGGCGACCTGCAGTCTTACTACACTGATCATGCCCGCACACACACTAGAGACCTGCGCTCCTATAAACTGACATCTGGAATGTACGTGACATGCCTGGGGGAGGGAGTGAGAGGGTACTGGGAGGGAGGGTGGTTGTGGGAAAGAGTTTTTTTCCTTTTTAGGTCTCGCCTGAGCTAATGCACTTGCGCATTGCTCCGGCAAGACGTATGTAGGGGCTACAGGAAAGGCTGCCAGAGGGCTTTGGAATGCAAATTTTTACAAGTGCATGTGCGCCGGGCACGCGTTCACCATTTGCTCCCCCGCCCCCGCATCAGACTTGAAAGGAAGCCGCTCGCACACCACCATTTGTCTGAGCCTCGGCATCAGACTTCAAAGGAAGCCGCACCCCGGAGACCGGATAAGAACCATTGCATATGGTGAGGGGAGAGTTGAGGGGCGATCAAGGGGTTAGTTAAGGACCGACTAGTTCCGACCGACTAGTTCCTATGTTAATAAAGTATAACCCCCATGCCAAGCCTCTTCCACACCTTTATTAGCCACTGACTTATCCGTGCAATAATAAGGCGCTATCTGGCCGCAGGAGTGGGAAAGCTGAGGACTGTAAATGAATTCAGGTGTTTGGAACAGGCACAGCGAATACCTGTGTTACGTATAAAGCCAGAGCCCACATAGACAGTGTCTCTAGCGCAGGGAGGAGTGAGAACCGAAGCAGCTGCTGGGGTCATTGTCTGAAGCTAACTTCTATGTGAGGAAGCAGGGCTAACGAAGGATAACGCAGCTGAGAGCTGGCTCTTGCAGCTGGACATCATCCACTCCCCCACAAAGCTGTCCGCGGCTTCAGTACTCTCCTTCCGCAACAAGATCTCGTCCCACCCACACTTTTAGCCCTCTTCTTCGGAGTCTTTTACTCAATTGAAACTTTCTTGCCAGACAATTGTTCTGCCTACCCAGCTACAGACCACAAGAACCCTGCCCTGGGGCAGTGGCATCTCAGACCCCATTCCGACAAAGGGTCATCCGAGCGTGGACTGCCCCTTTCATTTGCACTAATATCACATGCTGAATGACTAACATGTACAAAAGCTCTTTTCATTACACACCGCATGCGAGTGAAGAGTTAAGGGCCAGGTGTTACGAATCTTTACTAAAACAAGAGGCCTGACCCCTAGTACATCAGGAGGGGCTGGTGTGAGAAGGTGTCACGTGTAACAGATGCTTGTTTGACACAGTGATCCCCCCATGATGTCGGTTTTTGTTCACTCTGCTAAACGCTTCCTTTGTTCATTAACATGTACCCGCCTAGTTTGGGACTACCTGCACAGCAGCGCATCCAGTGCGCGTGCTGCTTACCGCCCCTGGGGTAAAGCCAGTGTGTGCCAATGCCGGCTCGGCCGGGATCGGGTGCTTAAAACCCTCGCAATGCGGTCCTTGTCTAATTTGTTAAAAACGCTTCGCTTGCACTTCACTTGGTTGTTAACATGCGCCGTGCCAAGTCTGTAACACCTTGTACAGCGGCGCGTTCAGCGCCAGTGCCACTTACCACTCCAGAGCCGCACTGGTGTGCCGTTGCCAGAGGGACCGGGTCGGAGTGCTTAGAATAAGCCCCCGCATTGCGGTGCGACCCAGGCATTAAGTGCTGCTCGTTGCTGTGGATCGCACTGGAATGGCTCTTCTCTCAGCGCGGCAGAGAATGCGTATCGTGATCTGCACAGTTGCAGAGCGTCAGGAGCTGAGTTCAGCGCTTTCAAGGTATGTAGGCATGTAGCAGTGGCCCCCTCCTCACTAGACTTGTGGCGTGCCTCTTGTGTGAGCCACTCCCGTCCTTTCCAGTGCATCCTTTAATATCAATGGGGGCTTTGTTGCAAATACAATATGTTCACTTTAATGAGGGATGACGCTTGCCAAGAAAGAGCACATCAGAAGAGTAGGCTCTTTTCGCCTATGGAAGCTGTGAGAGTTTGTGCAAATTCAACTACATACAGACTTTTACAGGTACGCAAATCTCTCCCTTCAGTTTATTATTTAAGAATGCATTAATCGCGCTGTGAAGTTCCTTCATCAGCGAGAGATCTGCCCCCAGTTTACAAAATAAAGCATATTTCAAATATGTTTGGTACAACAGTCAACTGCACATCCCAGGAAAATAATTAATTTGGCATCTGAGTGTCTCTCAGTGTGATAGGATTTCACAGTGCGAGTGATAAATGAAAATTAGGACTATTCTAAAGCCCAAAGTGTTTCTACCTGTAATGGCAGCAGAATTTGCAAAATGCATGGAAAGTCAAAGTAGATACTTTTCATTTTCTTACAAGCGCCCAGCTGACAGCTGGAGATAATTAACAACATAGAAAAATTGCACAATGTGACATCTCAGCAGGCATTAAAACAAAAAACAAACAAGCATTTGCAATGCAATAGGTCTCGCATTCACGAGAGCTTGAGCTATTACAATTGCAAATAACAATGCCTTTTATTTTTGTTTTCATTTTAAAAACATAAAGGGCTTTGTCATTTACAAAACCAATAGCTCCAACTTTCCTACTGCGAGACCTATTGGCAACGCCAGTGCTTGTTTTCATGGTCTGTTCTTCATCCAGCTCTCTCTCTCCTTACCTCTGTTTCTTCCCCTCTCTCTCGCTTTCAACCTTGTTGTTTCATATTGTTTGCCCTGGCTCTTCTCTTCCATACAGGCTCACTTCTGTTGCTCGCTGCTTTTGCTCCTACGAATTTTGGCCTATCTCCAACCTCCTCCCTCGCTGATCTTGGATCTAGGCCCCCTCCTCCTCTTTCCTCTCTCCCTCGTCTCTCCCTCGCTTACTGTTCCTTTCATTCATCTTCCTCATCCAAATTACCACCCTCTCTTCTTCTCGCAGACGTATTTCCATTCTTGGCAAAGAAAATCATTGCAGTATTGATCTGTGCCTACTCGTCTCTCTTCATAACACATCCCATGCTTTGTTAATCAATGTTATATACATAACAAGGATTTTGTTTACAGGTCAATTAAGAGGATACTTCACTTGGGGACAATACCACATCACTCAGGGACACCACCACATCACTCGGGGACACCACCACATCACTCGGGGACCTCATCACTCGGGGACACCACCACATCACTCAGGGAAACACCACATCACGCAAGGGCACCACCAAATCACTCAGGGACGGCACCACATCACTCAGGAACACCACCACATCACTCAGGGACACCACCACATCACTCTGGTACACCACAAAACCACTCGGGGACACCACCAGGGGCTGGCGTCTCCCAGATCTAAAGGGATTCTTATCGGACACTCCACTGGTCTTTTACCAGTGTCATCTCTTAAATACTAGATCACTGAGTTGTCATTCCCTCAATATTTGGAATCTGCTGTGGGAATCTAATATATCCTGTTTATTCCTTACAGAGACTTGGCTGGGGGAAGGCTCTGCCCCTGTTTTGGCAAATGCCATCCCTCCCGAGTATAACATCTTCAGGAGGGATAGAGTGACTGGTAGAGGAGGTGGAGTAGCGTTAATTGTAGATAAACACATACCCTGTTCAACTTTTTGTGTAGATAATATTCAGGGATGTGAGGCTCTGGGTTTTACTCTCCATCTCTCCCCCTTGCAAGCTTGCACAGGGATTATTATTTATAGAGCACCTGGACCTCTTGGGTCTT
Source organism: Lissotriton vulgaris (assembly GCF_964263255.1). Lineage (NCBI taxonomy): Eukaryota > Metazoa > Chordata > Amphibia > Caudata > Salamandridae > Lissotriton > Lissotriton vulgaris. The sequence goes on along the minus strand of NC_141696.1, from coordinate 1,269,363,418 downwards.
TTTTTGATGATCTGCAAGTGGCACTTTCAGTACCATGTCTCAGATCTGAGCACTGTATTCTTTTGGGCGATCTTAATTTGCACATGGATGATAATCTGGACCCGGATGTCATAAAACTCGACGATATTACTGTCCCGCTTGGGCTTCTTCCTTATATTCAAGGCCCAACTCACAACAAAGGACACATTCTGGACCAGGTCTTTTCTACGAGACCGCTCAAGATGTCTCCACCGCAGCCTGTCCTATGGTCGACCATTTTTTAATAAACTTTGCAGTGCTCTCTACTGTGACATCTCGGACGAGACCTCAAAGAGGTACTACAAGGGCCTCTCGCCCGTTTCATTTAATCTCTGCCGAGATGATGTCCGCTGCCCTTCAAAGCTTCCCCTGCCAATTTTCTGGTAATTTGGAGAAGAATCTTTCCATCTTCCAGAACTGGCTAAAGGCCAGACTGGAGGTGCTGGCTCCTGAAAAAAAGGCTAAGTCCACTGGGAGGCGTATATCCGCCCCGTGGTTTACTCCTCTCCTTAGAGCCGTACGTCAGGATTGTAAAAAGGCTGAAAGGGCCTGGCGGCGTGCTTATGATCCAGTTGAGAAACTGAAATATAGAACGGCGATTAGCTCCTACCACAGGCAGATTTGGGAAGGGAAAAAAGCTCATTTGGAACGTAGAATTGAGGAGGCTGAAAATGCCAGCAAAGAGATCTTTAGGATTGTAAAGGATTTCACCTCTCCCTCTTTAAATACCCCTCTCCACACTCATTCAGAGCTCTGGATTAACCAACTAGCTGACTTTTTTGTCAATAAAATTAAGACCATCCAGGATTCCTTTCCTCCTGCCTGTCCTTCGCCGGATTTCAGTGGTTCGGCTTCATCGCCATCCCTGTACGGTACCGGACCGCATCTGTGTGAATTTCCCCCTATGTCTCTTGACACCTCTTTGGACCTCTTATCACGGCTGAAATCCGGGTCGCCGTTGGATCCTTGTCCGGCGAAGTGTCTGGGGAAAGTGGCTTCTGCTCTTAACATCTTACTGAACCCACTCCTTAACTCCTCATTATCTACTGGTGTGGTCCCTCAGGCCTGGAAATGTGCCTTGATCCTGCCGCTGATCAAAAAGCCAAATCTGGATCCCCTTATGCATGCCAACTATAGGCCGATCTCTCTCCTCCCTGCTCTGGCGAAGGTGACCGAGAAGCATGTGCATCGGTCGCTCTCCAATTTCATCGAGGAGAACGACCTTCTACACATGTCTCAATCTGGCTTCCCTGCTAATTTTAGCACGGAGACTGACTTGCTCGAGGTCACCGACGCCATCAGGGAAGTCTTAGACTCTGGAGGCAAGGCCATGTTGGTGATGCTTGATTTGTCGGCGGCGTTCGACATCGTCCCCCATGATGGCCTCTTTTACGACTCTGGGAAGTAGGCCTACGTGGGACGGTGCTGAACTGGTTTCAATCCTTTCTTACCGGCCGCCGGCAAACGATCTGGGTGCCTCCTTTTTCGGCCGGAATGTTGCCGCTAGAGGTAGGGGTCCCTCAGGGTTCCATTCTTAGCCCCACGCTCTTTAACATCTTTATGGCCCCTTTGGCGGATGTGGCGGAATCCTTTGGCGCCCAGACTACATCCTATGCTGACGACACCCAGCTTCTGTTCACTTGTGACAGAGGGGGGGTTTCGATGGCATACGGATTAGAGACTGTCTCGATGCTGTCTTTGAGTGGTTCGGGCAGCATGGCCTAAAATGCAACTCCGATAAATCGGAGCTGCTCTTTTTCGGCTGCACACCAGATCCCAGTTGGAGGGATTGGTGGCCACTTGACATGTTCCCCCCAGACAATGTCTCTTCCAAGGCTAAAAACCTTCGAATTGTGATAGATTGCGACTTATCCTTTCGTCCCCAAATCATTGGGCTTTCAGGGAAATGCTTCGGCATTTTGAGGATGCTCAGGAAGTTTCTTCCTTTGTTGTCGCTTCATCACAAAAAAACCATTGTGCAGGCCCTTATAGGGTCGCGTTTGGATTACGCGAATGCCCTATATTTGGGCCTACCTAAATATCTGTTGACCCGCCTGCAGGTGGTGCAGAACTCGGCGGCTCGTGCCATCTTCGGGCTTCCGAGACGGGCCAGTGCTACAGAGTTGCTCAAAACTCTGCACTGGCTGCCCATTTCTAAGAGAATTTTATTTAAAAGTCTGACTTTAGCTTTTAAAGCCCTGCATGGCGTGGGTCCCAAATATATTGGGAAACGCCTCTCTTTTTACGTGCCCAACAGGGCTCTGCGGTCTGCTTTTCTGGCCAAAGCGGCGGTGCCTGGCATCAAGCTCTCCAGAATTGGGGGCCGATCCTTCCGTTATCTCGCCCCTAAGGGCTGGAATGAGTTACCCCTGCCTTTGAGACAGGCAAGTAGCCTTCTCGCTTTTAGGAAAGCATTGAAGAATTGGCTTTTTGTCCAATAGTAGCCCTATTTTTCCTTAGTTTTTAGCTGTTGTGTTGTTTCTCTGTATCTAGTTCTCTTCGCCAAAGCGCCGGGATGCTCTTGTGAGTAGCCGTGCGCTATAGAAGAAAATAAATAACATAACATAACACCACATCACTCTGGGACACCACCACATCACTCAGGAACACCACCACATCACTCAGGAACACCACCACATCACTCAGGAACACCACCACACCACTCTGGGACACCACCACATCACTCAGGAACACCACCACATCACTCAGGAACACCACCACATCACTCAGGAACACCACCACATCACTCAGGAACACCACCACATCACTTTGGGACACCACTACATCACTCTGGGACACCACCACATCACTCTGGGACACCACCACATCACTCGGGGACACCACCACATCACTCGGGGACACCACCACATCACTCAGGGGCACCACCACATCACTCAGGGGCACCACCACATCACTCTGGGGACGGGGACACCACCACATCACTCGGGGACACCACCACATCACTCGGGGACACCACCACATCACTCAGGGACACCAACACATCACTCAGGGGCACAACCACATCACTCAGGGGCACTACCACATCACTCAGGGGTACTACCACATCACTCAGGGGCACCACCACATCACTCAGGGACACAACCACATCACTCAGGGACACAACCACATCACTCAGGGGCACCACTACAACCTTCAGGGACACCACCACATCACTCGGGGACACCAACACATCACTCTGGGACACCAACACATTACTCTGGGACACCACCACATCACTCTGGGACACCACCACATCACACAGGAACACCACGTCACTCAGGAACACCACCACGCCACTCAGGAACACCACCACATCACTCAGGAACACCGCCACATCACTCAGGAACACCGCCACATCACTCAGGAACACCGCCACATCACTCAGGAAAACCACCACATCCCTCAGGGACACCACCACATCACTCAGGGGCACCACCACATACCTCAGGGGCACCACCACATCACTCAGGGGCACCACCACATCACTCAGGGGCACCACCACATCACTCAGGGACACCACCACAACACTCAGGGACACCACCACAACACTCAGGGACACCACCACAACACTCAGGGACACCACCACAACACTCGGGGACACCACCACAACCCTCAGGGACACCACCACAACCCTCAGGGACACCACCATATCACTTGGGGACACCACCACATCACTCTGGGACACCACCACATCACTCTGGGACACCACCACATCACTCTGGGACACCACCATATCACTCAGAAACACCACCATATCACTCAGAAACACCACCATATCACTCAGGAACACCACCACATCACTCAGGAACACTACCACATCACTCAGGAACACCACCAAATCACTCAGGAACACCACCACATCACTCAGGGGCACCACTACATCACTCAAGGACACCAACACATCACTCAGGGACACCACCACATGACTCTGGGACACCACCACATGACTCTGGGACACCACCACATCACCCTGGGACACCACCACATCACTCTAGGACACCACCACATCACTCTAATACACCACCACATCACTCAGCCCAACCACATCATCACTCAGCACCACAACAGCACTGTCCTTGCTTGCAACTAACAAGCATTGCCATAGCCAATAGGACTCGCAGAAGGAAAGTGTAAGCTATTGGCTTTGTGAATAACAATGTTATTTATTTAGATAATTTCAAAGCCAACACATATTAAAAAAAATGTGTCATTTACAATACCAATAGCTCACACTTTCCTAATGCGAGACCTATTGCATTGAAAATGCCTGTAGTGTGTGTCACCACTGAGCTCCTAGAATACAACGATCGATCATTGATAAATGGAACATTTGTGGTGTTAATTTCAGACTGCACTGCTTAATGATTACGATAATGCTCATCATCGTGACTGCTTAATGCCCCCATGTAACATCTGTGAAACCTAATAAAGTTTGTTTAAAAAAATATATATAAATATTGATACCAACATCCAGATTATTTTTATTTTATTTTTTTTAAATAGGATGTAAAATGATTTGGGTTCTTCTCGAATTTCAAACATCTATTATATTCCGGTGCAGCCATTTAAGATGTACACCTTATTATTTACTTGTGCTAAAGTCCTATTTGTTAATGTGATTAAATATTTCTCCGGCACAGTAACTTAAAATAGTGCCAGACAGTATAAATTAATGGAAACATCAAGCTGCGCATGCATTATCCAGATGCAGCAATGCTGAATGATCGTAGGGTTCGCTGATGATCCTAAGGTCTATGTTACACTGATCTGTTCATTACATTTCAGACCGGTCGGAAGACTGAACCAGAATTAGAAATCCTTGTTAGAAATGAAATGGACTATTATTGATGAAGATGGCCACCTTTAAGAAGGTATACACGGTGAACGGATGGGCTCTGACAATAGAATACAACTGTCTCCAACATGTTTTACTTTTACAATCGATCATGCTTTCAAATAATCATTTTAATAGTGTTTTGGAGAATAATTCAAAGCAAAAGAAGACAATAAAAGGAGGTTTAAAGAAATAAGTCAGTTCTCGGGGCGGGGGGGGGGGGGCTTCGATGCTACATAGACAGCTGAGACATAACTCGACAGGTTACTATCAGAAGATTCTAGTCAGTGGTTCAGGGGCAAAGAGAGAGTAAAAAGAGTAACCTGACCTAAAGCAGCTGCTTTGGAGAGAGATTATAAGTCATATCTCAGTTGTCTCAGTGCAGACTCGGCTTCCCCTAAGGAAAACCAATGGATGCAGTCAAAAGTGCCACTTGAGGATACATAGTTGTGTGTCAAATCAACGGCAAATAGGAAAACTAACCAGAGTCCTACTAAAAGGTACAGCACTTTAAGATGCTTGATAACATGACACATTAGGAATACAATTCTGCTGTAGTCCTGCGCTCTGTGGAACATTTTATGTTTTTTAAAGGTTTGTCACAGTTCAGATTCAAAGTCAAAGTCAAAAATTTATTTGTGTTGGTACTCAACAGAGGACCACAATAAAATTTTACATTTCATATACAAAAAATGCTGCACAATTAGTACAAAGATAAAAATTCTTTTAAAAATTTATACAAGTTGTAACAAACAAATTCATTCAAAGGTTGTCCACATAAGTCCAAAAGTTCTCTCCCCCTAGTAATTCTGCAAGAGCGAAATATTGGATTAAGATATCTGGTACGAGCTAGGGTTACTTTATGGTTGGGACACACAAGCAGCAAATGTTCTATACTTTGATCACCACCAGTGCACAAGGTACACATAGGAGATCCTCCTGGGAGCCATCTGGAAGTAAATACAAGGACAGGTAGAATGCCCAACCGATACATTGTGATTGCTCTTCTTACTCCATGTGGCAGAGTAAACCCAATATAAGTTTGGGTCTGCTTATATTCGAGCTTTTCCACAAATGGCTTATAAATAGACAATTTGTTGCAGTGTGAGCAGTCCAGTTCGTAGCTCAGTTTAGGGGTGAAAGTTTTTAAGAACAATTTTAGTTGCGCCGGAGTCCAAAAGCTCAACATTTCAATATCAATGTGTGCCAGCCGAAATGCCACAGCCAAATTTTCCAAAAACACTTGTTTTTTCGGCTCTACACAAAAAGTCTCTTTTTTTAAGGCGGACCTTAAAGTATTCTCTTTTGCATGTATCAAATTGTAGGCCCATCTTATTACGTTGGCGATAGCTATTGCGTAAGAGCTTACGACTGATAATTCTAGTCTCAGTGCCTGCACAGGAACAGCATCGGAAACTTTCATGATCCTTCGAAGAATTTTCCCCTCTTTTAGATCCATGAAAGCCCATTGCTTAATGGGAATGTATTCTGTCGCATAGGTTAATACAGGAGGTATTTTTACTCTATATGTCCCCAACAGTGCAGAAAGATGTCTATTCCCTGTTGCACTGTATAGTTTCAAAAGAGCAGAGACATGAATATCAGCTTTCCTTTGCAGGTTAGTAACCTGGGTTGTATTCGTTAGATTTTTGGAAAGAATCCTCCCGAGATAAGGATAATTAACTACTTCTTCTAACTTTTCTTCCCCGATCTTCCAGGTGTACTTGGCGCTACGTTTTCTTCCTGAGAAAGCTATCACTTTGTTTTTTTTTATATTAGGTATGAGGTAATTTTCTTTTGAATATTGAAACAAAATGTCCAATGATGTCTGCAGTCCGAAAGGAGTTAGATCTAATAATACTATATCGTCAGCGTATAGTAATGAAATTACACTTTGTTGGGCGATCTTTGGCGGTAAATTAGAACCAGTTTGCAATCGGTTAGGCAGATCACTTAAGTAGAGGGAAAAAAGGAGCGGGGCTAGAAGGCACCCTTGTTTTAAACCGTTCTCCGTTGGAATTCTTTTCGTAAGTCCTTTTTCTCCCCCCATCTGGACTTGGCACCAGGTAGTAGTATGAAGGTTTATTATTGCTTGCAACAGTTGTTCTTGTATTCCAAGCCCCCTAAGTTTTTTCCATAGGGTAGGTCGATCGACCCGATCGAATGCCGTTGAGTAATCTATAAATGCGGCATAGACTACCTGGGATTTCAGGGTAATATATTTATCAAAGATTACCTGAATTACTGCTATATTATCCGTAACCGAATGCTTAGGCCTAAAGCCCGCTTGACACATGGGTATCAATCCTGACGTAAAGGCCCATTCTTTCAAGCGATCTAACACCTCTGCCGCGAACACTTTGCCGACTGCGTCCATGAGCGCGATCTGTCTATAGTTTCCAGCTTGGGTTCTGCTTCCCTTTTTATGAATTGGGATAATTATGCTCCCCTGCCAGGATTTTGGAATTTGTCCAGTCTCAAAGATGTAATTAAAGAGAGGGCATAATAATTTGCTCCATTCTTTCGGTGCAACTTGTAGCGCCTTTATCGGGATCTCATCTGGACCAGATGCGCCTGTAGATCTTGCTTTACGTATATTGTATTCCACCGAAATGATTGTAGTTTGTATTAAAAAACTCTCGGCATTTTCATATTTCAAATCTTTGCTGCTTACTTCGAGTTTTGTTGGGTTTGCTTTATAGAGATCTGAGAGATATAGTTCCCAATCATTCGGGGGCACCGGGATCGATTGTAGATTTTTCTTTGTGCCTGTTATTTTCGCGATTAAGGACCAGTATTTACGTTGATTATATGTTTTTGCAGCGGTCTGAATTTCCACCCAATTATGATCCTCAATAGCCCTTCTTTCCTTTTGGTTCTCCCGCCTCAGTTGGTTCTTTAATCTGTTTATTTCTTTCTTAACGTTTACTGAAGATTTCACATATTGGGCACGGATGAGTTTGTTTAACTGTTTTTTGATCTCGGAGTTCTTGTGGGAATATCCATTTTTTCCCTCCTTCTTTTTAATTTTGCTTTTAGCACCTGGTGAAATCATACTTTGGATAAGTTTCTTAAAATCCTTAATTATTGTTTCAAAATTTTCTATAGGATTTTTGGAGAATCTTTGTTCCAAAAGTTTAGAGTGATCAATTTTTATCATGATTTTTTCCATGGTCGAAGAATTCCAATAGATACGTCTCCGTACACTTTCCATTAATACAGAACTTTTGATGTAAATCATATGGCTAGGTTCGGAGTTTTTAGGTATCCAATTAGTTGTCAATTGCATAATTGCGTGATCACTCTCCATACAAAATTGATTGGATAATAACAAAACAGTATCGAACAAGTCCTTGCTGCTTATGATGTAGTCTATAATGGATGAAGACCCATTGCCTTGCCTGGTAAACTTTGCAGGAGTATCTCCCTCAATTGCTCCATTCAGTAGTGATCCATTAAGATTTATTATTGCCGATAATAACAATCTACCTCTTTTGTTGGTTACTAGACCTTCAGGGAATAGTGGGATTATGATGTCTTGACCTACTTCTGCATACAAACTTGCCCACCTATTAATTTCTGAATCGGAGATTTTACTGTTAAAATCCCCCGCTATTAAAAAGGATGCATCGGTATGGTTCTCCATGATGTGCGAAATCGTTTCTATAATATCCAGAAAGATGATGTCATTTTCATTCCCGGGAGGAGCATAGACATTAAATATTAAGATTGCCTGTAATAGAGCAGTGTTGTGTTTTTTTACAGATATCTGAATGCACTGCAAGTTGTTAGATTTTGTGTCTATTATTTCTTGATCCCACAAATAATCTTCTCTTAGCAGTATAGCTAAACCTCCTTTTGCATGACCTCGGTTGATTGACAATGCTAAATTTTCATATAAAAAGTACCCTTTAGGCGTGAAAGATACAGTGTCCCATGTTTCTTGTAGAAGCAATATGTCTGGGGGGTTTCTCATAACCAAGGACAATTTGTTTGCGGTTCTGCCAGCAATATTCCACGATATTATCCTTAGTCCCGTGCTAAACAGAATGTTGACCAAGGTTAGAAATTTTATTGCTATTTAGAATCTCGGAAACCCAAGCCCAGGACTCAGTAGTTGTATGCTCTTCAGGCTTCTTATCAGTTTTGCACCATACTGCCCTATGGCCTTTATTCACCAGAATTTTGAGATTTGAAATATCTCGATCTTCAGTCGTGTTATTTGTTCGCTGGTAATTATTAACTACAGAGCTGGTGATAGCCTGTATTTGAGCATTATACCCGTTTGGGGTATTAAAGTCCGTTGGTTCTTTTGCTTCCACTACATCGTAACCGTGTTTGTGTAATATTTCTTTTTCCTTTAATATTATGCCTGGGAGAACTGTTGACCAAAAGGTAACCAGTGTCAATTTGTTGTTTTGTTTTTTTGGAAAGGACACAAGATGGATTTCATTGCTAGTCATTGAATCTAGCGCCCTTATATGTCGTAGTAGGTTTAAAATCCTTCCTCTGTTAAGTGGTGCCGCGTCAATGGGGAAGAGTTCCTCAATTTGTAGAGTTTTAGTAGATGGTCCTTCCCCCTTTCTAAAGTAGCTGTTGTTTTCTTCTGTGTAAATATTTTTGCTTCGATCTAATTGCTTGAAACATTTGGTAGGGATGTATTCCTTTGCTGTCGGGTCTAGTTGAAGCATCTCCTTTTCACAGTTGTTACTGGTTGCAACTGGTTTTTTATCGTCTTGCGACTCTCTGTTATTATCGCATTGATTTTCTTTGGTTTCATTTGAGATTACATGTTTTTGAAATTTTAGTTTACGATTATTCCGTTTTTGGATCCTTCTCAGAGGCTTTCTTATATTTTTTGTCCCTGATGCCATATTCTTTTCTTGGTTCTTGTTGTTTTGTTTTTCTTCATTTCTTTCACTCATTTCATTAGTGATACTTGTTCTGGATTCCTGAATATCAGGAGCGATAGTGTTTGTTGATTTATTCTCTGCCACAGTCTTGGAAAATATTGGAAAGTGTTTTGATTTCTGCTGGTGTTTTTCTTTGAATAATTTTTTTTAAAGAATATATCACTGAATCATTTGAGCTGTCGATTTTTTGTGTTTCTTGCTTTTGGATGCCTACAGTTTGAGTATTTTGGTCACACGTTTTTTTTCTTTTGAGGTTTTTCGCAGTCTTTCTGGATTCTCTGCGGTTCAAGGTGAGTTTTGTGTGGCGTATTGATTTTCTGTGCTACGTGGGAATCTTTGTTCTTTTTTTCTTCTACCAAGTGCTTTAAAATACCTATTTGGACATCCAATGTTTGATCGGAGTTTGCAAGAATGTTACTGAGAAATGAAAGAACAGATTCCAGTATCTCTTGTAGAGAGAATAAAGCTCTAGATACTGGAGGGACGTTATCAGTAGTATTATTCTTATTTCTGAGATCGAAGGGACCAAGAGAGGGAGCAAGCAAAACATTAGGTGAAGAGGTATTATTAGTTGTTCCTAGATCCTTTTTCTCTATTGTAAAAGATTGTTTGCTAAGGTTTAGATCGTTAAATAAATTTGCACCCCCACTGTTTTTTATAGGGGTTACAGTTTTCAGGTCGCTCGTTTCAAGAAATGACTGAAGAAAGTCTTTCGGAGTGCTTGAGAGTTTGTTACTTAGGTCTAAGTCCAAACATCCCTCCTTTGTTTGTGAGCTATTTTTCATTTGGGTAGATTTAGATATGAGTTGTTCAGATTCAATAAACTATAGACTCAACAGGTTCAATAAATCTCAATTATCCAGCAACTACTCATAGCATAGGAGGGCATCAGTTACGGCTTGTTATCAAACTGCGTTCTGACAGATGACACAAATTCAACAACTTCTCGAACAGGTTATTTACCTTCGGGGCCACTTTATCTTTTAGAGACTCTATCTAGCTGAAGATTCCTTACCTAAGACTATCCCCAGGTGTCATACTGGATGGGGTCGATCAGCTTTGCGCCGGCTGCATTGGAAGTGACATGTGAGGTGCCTATGTAAACGCCATCCCAGCCCTCTGACATCAGTTACTTTTTGCGACATTTCTGCAACAGAAGCACAGAGCCATGAAGGATGCTGATGTACTAGTGTGCCGATACTAAGGACCTCATAAAAGTTACCCTATATGGAGAAATCAGTTCATAGAGCAGGGAGGATGAGAGGATCAGTAATGAAGCTGCAGCTAGATAGAGTCTCTACCAGATAAGGCCTTACCGGTGGTAAGTAACTCGTTCACCTGATAGAGACTTCTAGTCACAGATTCCTTACCTTAGATTAGATTCCCAAGCAATACCCCTCCGAAGGTGGGTCTGGGAACACGCGGGCAAAGGGCCTGTCAGGACGTACCCGATTGTCCAGGCATTAGTGCTTTGTGAACGTGTGCAATGATGCCTATGTTGCAACCTGGCAAATGTCCAGGACAGGGACTCAGCTAGCACCTGCAGTGGTCGCAGCCTTGGCTCTAGTGAATAAGCACGCACAATCTCAGGGGGTTGCTTTTTGGCAGTGAGTAGCAGATTTTAATGCAGAGCATAATCCATCTAGAGTTGGGGGAGGGTGTGCAAGTGTGCACTGCAGCTTTTACTCCTGGGGGCCGATATTGCAGCACCACTGCAAAACAGGCCCCCAGAAATTAAACCAACCCCACCACTGAAAAACTAGCTTCCACCCTTCCAGCCTCCTGGGGAAATGCCCAATGCCCGCTACAGCCAGTCCGGCCACGGTCAATAGGCACATAAGGCAACTGAGCAAGGGCTCATAGGGCGAGCACACCATGAAGGTCAAAACTAGGTTCAGGACCCATTGGGGCATAAGGAAGGGTTTTGGAGCGAACATAAATTGATACTTGTATAGCGCACTACTCACCCGCAAGGGTCTCAAGGCGCTTGTAGGAATACCGCTGTGGAACCCATCCTGGCTTTCCCTGTGAGGCATCCACTCCTGGGCACCCCCAGGGTGGAGGCCAGGCATCCTTAGCTTTGTGGGGGCCGTTGTGGAGATTAAGCAAGCTATTGACTAGAGTTGCAGAGTGGGACTCCATGATTGGAATAGGCACCGAGGTGAGAATTATCAGGTCCGTTGAATTTTGGGCCCAAAACCCGCCGAGGCGGGGAATTGAATCCTGGTCCCGGGGTAGACCTCTGCATCAGGGTCTGCCGCTCTAACCTTTGAGAAAATAAAAGGGTGGGTGTCTTGAACAGGGAGGGCTGATACGGCAACCACAAGTCTGCAGATATGGTCAGAATGTACCTTTTACTATGTCCAAAGCAAAGCCTTGCCAGGCTAACGAGAACAAACAACAAGATCTCGGATAAAGCTGCAGAAAGGGGATCAACATTTTTGTAAGTACCCCAAACCACAAATTTGTCCCAATGGCAGGTGTATACTGTCTTGGTTCAGGGACATCACGCTGGCAGAATGACATCACAGACTTCTGCAGGGAAGTCAAAGACTGTCAACTTCTATTGCTCAATTTCCATTGATGAAGACGGAGTGTGCGCTGGTTCAGTGGCCTGTTGCTGAGACAGAAGATCCTGCCAAAGGGCCTGGCTGATTGGAGGACCAATGTCCATGCTCATGAGATCTGGATACCATACTCTCAGTGCCCAATCCAGAGTAACAAGAATGACTTGCACCTGGCATGTCTTGAATTTTTGAGACCTCTTGACAAAAGTGGTATTGGCTGAGAGGCATACAAGAGGCCTGAGCTCCACTTGAGGTGAAATGCATTTCAGAGCGAGAGTTGCTTCGGAAACTAACCACGCAGACGCTCCAGCCATCTCTAGAATGCAGGCACTCTTGGCACTGGGTCCAAGACCCCACACCAACCTGCTTGTTGCAAAACCACATGGCAGTAATGTTCTCAGTGAAAACCTTATCTAGCCTACCCTTTGATGGAAGAAAGAAAGCAATCAATGAGACTCAAACTGCTCTCAGCTCCAGCAGGTTGATGTGGAGCAGAGACTCCAGCAGGGACCATAGGCCTCTGATCACCACCGCACCCAAATGGCTACTCCTGCCCCCGAGTGACGCGTATGTCACTACATGCAGCTTTGGATGGGAAAGAGAAATGGGGTTGGCTGTGACTCAAGTGCGGTTCGTCAGTCACCACTGCAGATGTTTTGCAGATCCCTCCAATATGTGAGCCAGGCAAGAGGTATTCCCCTAATGCTGCGTCCACAGGAACTGGAAAGAATAAAAGAATCAACCTAATAATAATCGAAAACAAAAAAAAAAATACTGATATGGGTACATTCTTCCTCAAAAAACACAGCTCGTCTGTCAAAATTCATTTTCACCATAAACCAACTCTGGAGAGACTACCCTAAGTGCTGTGTTTTTGTTTTGTTTTAGTTTATTATTTGGGTTGATTCTTTTTTCCGTTCATCACATTTTTTGTTTTAACGTTATCGTTTTAATGATTTAAGAAACAATATCAGGGGAGTTAACCCAGCGGGGTGCTAGAGGACTGGACTAAGCCACTTGGCAGAACTCCCTCATTTTTATGCAATGTCACATCACGTGTGTGTATGCCTTTTCTGTATGAACATGAATAAACAGGGTGGTTTATTAACTGAAGTATAGCCCCGTAGTGATCTTACATGAATAAGGAACTGGCTGATGTTTATACAGTGCACAAGCATTTGATTGTGTGTTGCGTTTTGAACGCAATTGGAAAATATGTAAAACAAACTAATTTTTACATTAACTGTAAATAGAATAGTAATCATGTTGAATGTGTTTATACCAACATGAAATATATACCTTTTTACATGTGTTCATATGTATGAACCAGTCTGTTTTACCCTGGATTACACCTTCGGCAGAAGGAGCACCCACAAGTCTGTTTTCCATGTTTATGTATGTTTTTCATGTTTTTCATAATCAAGATTCCTGGAGTGCGGGCTCTTTCTTGCAATGCAGCGCGAGTATTGGAGATATGGAGATATATATATACACATATATATATATTCATTCTAATCCTGCTCCACACTTGTTCCCAAAGCATCCGTTCTCTAGTTGGAGCCTTCAAACTTTTGATGGTTATCCATGACAGGGCATGATCAGATACTGTGACCGGGCCAATCTCTACCTCCCTAATCCTGTGTGCAATGAGACTGGAGAGAAGAACAATGTCAATTATGGAATATATGTGGTGGCCTTTTGAGGAGGAAAAAAATCCCATTCCCTCTGGAATTTTACTCTGCATATATCCACCAATCCCATAACTTATCCTTAACTTCTATTTGAATGCCGCTAACAGAGCATCTCTATGTAGTTAATTCGTCCACGTCCCCTTTCATCACTAGGTTAAAGATTCTAGCCATCAACAGCGCCAGCTTAACTTTGGTTAAGCCTTTAAATTTACATAGAATGTTTTTGAGGAATCTGTTTGAATCCTGATTGTGGGCATAAAGAGCAACTGCAGTAAGGATTTCAGCCCCAGCTTTACCTTCACCATAGCATTTCGTCCCTCTCTAGCAATTAAAATTCTTAATATCTCGTACTGAAGGAACATGAAATCCGAATGGCCATTCCACTGGTGTTGATGACAAATTGAAGTTGCTTATAAATCAAGTCAAGTCAAGTCAAATAGGCTTTATTTCGACATAAAAAGTATCTTAAAAAGCATACATACATAGTAAATTCAATATTTAACATTGCTAGATAAAAAGCATAAAAACCCCTACGTGCTAGGAATCAGCTGTTTTTTCCCTGCCAATTCTGATGGGGGGATTAAATAAATTACCTAAAAGAGATAGGCCAGTAACGGACCATAAATTTAAAATCAAGATTAAACAATTTGCCTAAGTCTTTTTGACCGAATCCGCCATGCCCACCCAAGATATTTCGAGGTGGCGCATGCAAAGAATGTACGAGTGTCTGTAAGTAGTATTCTTAGTGCCACATTGCAATGTCTGGTGCCCAAGGTGAGACACATCGGTTTCATCCATTTCGTGCGAGGAACCTTGTAGGCAGGGCACTCGAATAACAAATGGGGGACAGATTCACGCCGCTGAGGGCAAAAGGGGCACCATGGAGCAGTCTGGTAAGGAATTTTCCAATGGCATGTGAGCTCCATTACAGGGAGGAGACCTAATCTGAATTTAAAGTACAGTGATCTTTCCCATGGGGCAGAGATAGTATCCAAATACAATTCTCTGATAGGGACATCTTTGATCTCCAAGAAGTTTCTAGTCGATTTGCAGGTTGTTGTCGAAAAATTTCTTCTGTTTACCACCCACTGCCAATAGAGTTTTTTTATCGTGGATTTGGGCGGGGCTGACTGTTGGAGCCACGCTTCTTCCAGCCCCAGGTTGGCAAGTAGGGCCTTGATGTCCCTTAGCCATTTTATTTTTGCCCAACCCGGGGATTTGATTATTTCCCGAAGGCCATCCGCATAGCTTGAGAGCTCTGGTACTCTCCAGATGCGGGCCCACAGTAACAGAGGGTGTAGCTTTGCTTGGTCTTCGATCGCCCGACATCCCATATCCAGTTGCAATGGTAAGATGGGGATAGATGGGCCGAGAGACATTAAACTTCTCAGGAAGGTATTCTCTGCTCGAATTAGCTCTTTCATATTTGACATCCCCCAGAGCTCTGCCCCGTAAAGTGCTGCGCTTACTCCTCTAGCCGAATAAATGTCCATTACTGCCGCTATTGGTTTTGTAGAAGCTGCTCTCTGCTCTTTCAACAAGACCCCAGTCACTCTTTTCAAACTCAATAACATTTTGGTCAAGTGACAGTCCCATTTCATGGAGTCCACCAGCCGGATGCTCAGGTAGTCGAACGTCTTAGTCCTTTCCAATGCAACGGACCCCAGTGTAGGAGGGGGTCCGAGTTTTTGCGGGGGATTCAAAATGAGATATTTTATTTTATCTGTATTGATACAGAGACCTCTTTGCTTACAAAAATCGTCAAATCCAGAAAGAAGTTGCTGGAGGCCCATTGGGGATTTTGACAATAGTAAAGTGTCGTCAGCAAAGAGCAGGGTAGGGATTAGACGGCCTGCCAGACGGGGGGCATCTGCTGGTAACTTGGTTAGGAAGTCCACCACCCCATTCACATAGAGGGAGAATAGGGTCGGGGCCAGTACGCAGCCTTGCCGCACACCTTTATTCACCTCTATTTTTGGGGTCTTTTGACCATTTGGCCCCCAGCGTATTTGAGCATAGTTCTTTTCATGAAACCTCATGATCAAATGAAGCAGATAGGGTGGCATGCCAAGGTCACTCAGTACCTTCCAAAGGTTGTTTCTGGGTACCAAGTCAAAAGCCGTTCGGAGATCGATGAAGGCCAGGTATAAGGTACCCTTCCCAATCGTGACGGTCTTCCAGTGAATCATGAGCAGCCTTAGCGATTGTTCTATTGTTCCTGTGCCAGCTCTGAACCCAGCCTGGAAGTCCGAGAGTATCATGTTTTCCTCTGCCCATTGCTGAACTCTGGATAAGAGGACCTTGCCCGCTACTTTTTGAGAACAATCTATCAGGCTAATCGGCCTGTAATTGGCTGGATCGTCTCTTGAGCCTTTTTTGTGCAGGGGTACCACCTCAGCGGCCTTCCATGAAGTAGGGAGGGGGGCCCCTGCCATGGCAGCGTTTAGTACAGATGCGATTAGTATACTCCAGTCATCTGGGTCTGCGCGGAGAAGGTCGCCAGGAAGGCCATCAGGACCAGCTGCTTTACGAGGAACCAAGGATTTTATAGCAATTTCAGCTTCTTTCCTGGTAAACAGACTTTCCTCATAACTCCCATCACCTCGAAGGATCTGTGGTAGCGGGAAGTCCGTTACTTCTACTTCAGATGATGTGTACAGTTTTGAGAAATGTGCAAGCCACTGTTCTTCGGTTATATTGCATGTGATGACAGTATCTAGGGGTCTGTTTTTCTTTCGCAATAAGTCCCAGAAGCCTTTAGCATTTTTTTCCACACTGGCGGCACGGAGTTCCTGCCAGAAGGCATCTTCCCAGTCTCTCCTTGCTGCCCTTAGCGCAGATTTATAGCTCTTGCGTTTGTTAGCTATTAATGTTGGATCACCGCTCTTTACTGCCAGGATTAGGGCTTTCTTTCCAGCACGGCACTCCGACGAGTACCAGCCTGATTTGCCTTGTCGCTTGTCAAGGTTTTTGCTCCCCTTTTTTGACTTGACCATGAACAAATCCCCAATCGACGTTGAAAACTCGCTAAACATGGCTGCAATCCTGTGCGGACTGGGAGGCTGCCTTTCCAGGAGTTCACAGGCTGCAGCAGTGATGGCTTTAATGCAGGATAATTTTTCTTCGTCGATAGCCACTTTGTCCCATCTTAGGCGTCTGAGGCAATTTGAGGGGACCACCCCCCCCCGATGACCTTTGCTCTGGAACGTCACGATCTCCATAGAATGAGCCACTGTCCCTCCACCAGTATGTTAGGGATAATGAGAGCGCATTATGATCACTATCCAGGGAAGGTAAAACTGTCATGTCCTTCGTGTGGGCCCACAAAGGAAAGTTTAGAAGAATGTAATCTATCCTGGATGAGTGACCCACCCTATTATACGTGTGAGCCCCCGCTGGGTCAGAGCGTGTTCTCCCGTTGGCTGCTCTCAAGCCATACTCAAGTGTGAGGGAGTTTAGTTGAACAACTCTAGGGGTCCATCTTTTGACAATAGGTAAATCAAGGGACGGAACACCTCTCCTTGAATCTTCGTCGTACAGGTCCAGCGATTCATCGGTTAACAGGGGCTCAAATGTGCAGTTGAAATCCCCCATAACCAGGATTAGGGAGTCTCTATGGCACTCCCCTAAGGCTGCCTCCAAAGCAGTAAGGGTTGGTGACAAAGCCCTCCCTGAATCCCCACGTGTGTAGATGTTAAAAATCTCCAGCTTTACGGCTTTCCTTGGGCATTTTACAGTGAGCCGCATAAGGTCTGGAGATTTTTGGGGGTGATGATGTACCCTCCAACCTAAAGATATATCTACCCAGACTAGGAGGCCTCCAAACGGGCGCCCTCTTCCCGAAGCTGGAATACCTGCCGGGACAAAGAAGGTAGCATAGCCTACTCTATGCCTTGGTTCCACACACCACGTCTCTTGGAATGCACAGACTGCGTGGGGCTCGGTGAGCGCCACCCAGTCCGGGGCATCCAACTTGTTGTTTAAGCCTGCCACATTCCAACTAATGGTTTTCAGGGTAGGGCAATTTGGAGACTCAACACATCCAGCTTCCTCACCCTGTACAGCCGTAGATTGTACTCCATTCACGGACTCAGTGGACCCGGTCCAATAGCCTGGAGAAGAAGGGATAGGGGGGTTGGGCGTGGGTTGGGGCACAGAAATGTTGGCTGGTGACGAGGGGACCCTCTCGGCTATGCGTGATGTAATAACCCTTGGTGAGGGGGCGTTTGTTACCACTTTATCACCGAGTCACCAACCCCAGCCCTGCGGGGGGGCCACTTGGGTCGGTGTCCATGCCCTTGCTCTAGCGTCTAACGTTGGGTGGTGCGGGAACCATGCACCTCTACCCTCATCCGGCAAGAACTTCTTATGCCTCGATGAAGGAGGGGGGCGGTAAAAATACCCCAAATCCCTAGTTTGAATGTCGCAAAAGTTATAATGCGACTGCTGGCTGCATATCATGCCTGCTGCTCTGGGATCGTTAAAATTGATCAGTACGCAGTCCCCAGTTAGGTCCTTACGTCTATTACCGATCCACCCCACACGGCGAACATAGGCTATTCTGCCGTCAATGTGCCCTGGGAGGGGTCTATTTACTTTGAGCCAGGAGAGTGTCTTATGTTTAAGATCAGAATATAGCTCAACAGAACCCTCTTCGAGCTCCGGGACACCCGTTAAGATTACCACATACGGTTTACAACCAGGGGGGAGGCTAGCATTGGGTGTGTGCCTTTTTACCCTATCTACTGGTGTTGTGCCCGGAGGTTTAGCTAAGGGTTTGGCTAGGGGTTTAGGCGTAGCCTGATTGCCAGGGGTGGGAAGGGATGAAGTTGTGTTTCCCTTCGACGTGGCAGGCAAGTTTCCTACTGTATTAGGGTTGAGGGCTATAGGCTTGGGATTGGGAGCAAAGTTAACCTTCGGGGCCTTGGGCGCTTGGGTAGTGGGTTTTTTCTTTTGGCGGCCCAAGCTGGGCTCAAGAGCGGGGGTTTTTGGAACAGGACTGGTTCCAGTATTGGGTTGGAGTGACTGAGGGATCTCCCCAGGTGCAGGCGGTTTTTGGCGAGGCACTGAATCAGAGGGGACTAGGGTGACAGCTCCACTCCTTGACCCGCCATTTTCTTCTCCCTGCACCTTAGCATGGAATTTGACCAGTGATTTCACAGCGTAAAAGTTGTCCAGCATTGACTGCTCTAGGGCAGCTAATTTACGTGTGAGACTGTCAATCTTATCTACGAGCGGCATTACCACAGACCTGATTAAGTTCTCGACATCTAAGTCGGTGTGCACAGCCTGGGGAAGTATGGTGAAACCTAGAGGAGCCAACGGGCCTGGTATGCCCTCAGGTGCAATATCTCTAGTGTGGGTGGTAGAAGTGTTTGAGTATGGGACATGGTTTGTAGTAGAGCCCCCTTTGGGCGCATTTTGCCTACTCACTTTACTGTGTGGCTTATGAGACCCCCCCTTCCGAGGACTGGCAGGACGCTTTCGCTTTTTTTGTGCAACTTGTCCTAAGGCTGGTTTCCCAGTAGGGATAGTTTCTTGAACTACTGCTGTGGGGGTGCTAGCTTCGATGGATTCAACTGTGGGGGAAGGTTGTGTGGCTTCGTTAGGCAACGCTGAGGGGCTACGGGCATTATTGATCTCTGAGTAAAGATCATAATTTTAGGCCCCCTGCAAAGGGTCAGTTTGATCAAGAGGATTTAGATGTGTTGGGTCTTGAGCAATGACTGGTGCAGTGGTGGTTACCCTTTCTAAGCTTGCCCTAATCCGACTTACTCTCTCGTCAATGTCCGGAGAGTCGATTACGACCAATGGTGTAGTAGGCACATTTGCGGGGCTGGGGGCTAGGGCAAGGGCGCCCAAGGATGAGCGCTTTTGAGATAGACCCCTGGAGTCCCGGGATAATCTTCGTTCAGCAAGGATTATCTCCTTTTCTACGATGGAAACAGCCCGGGTAATAAATTGGTCCATTGTGCCTATAACAACGTCTCCCGCAGCTTTCCTTGATTTACTTGATCTTGTGCCTGTGGCCATGTTCTTACAATTCGCCCTCCCTCTTAGGAGAGCCAAGAGATGTGGCCCGGCCCGGCCTCTTCTGGCCCCTGATGGCCACAGATGGTCCCGCCCTTGTCCCGGGCTTCTCCCGCGTGCTCCCACACAGCGGGATGAAGGCGTTCCTTTGTGGGGGCGTGAAGCGAGGGGATGGGAGGGGCAAGAGGTCTGCAGGTGTGCCGGGACGCAGGGACTCCTGGTTCTTTGAGTCCCTGCAGCGGCAGCGCTGGTGAATAGAGCGTGGGCCTGCTCCCTCGAGTGCTTGTTAAGGGCTGTGAGCAAACGTGCTCCCAACAGCCTCACGGACCAGAGCTGCGACGCGGCACCCGCGGAGCGGGTGCGGCTAGTTGTAGCGAAAGGCAGCAAAGGCAGCAACAGCTACAGTGGTGTCCACAGCTATCACAGGATAACGCCGGTAAGCCCTCGGCGTGCGAGTGCTTATAAATGGATTTCTCCTATTAGAACAATATATTCTTTCTCATATATCAAATAACTATGAATCCTTGTCCTTTTAGAAGGGGAATTCACAATCTTCACATTAAGAGACAAGGCGGTGAATGTTAATATTTAATCATAGAAGCCGATACATCTTGTAAGATCACCTGGCTACAAAAGATTAAGAGCTCACTGATGAGTATAGGTATGACCCATATGTGGGAGGACCCAGCTGGTAGTTTGTTTCCTTCAAAGAAGGACTTTAAGGAGCCTTATTGGCTCACGGTCAAAGCAGAGAGCATACGTTCCGTTAAGAAATGTTCATTGTCTGGCAGCTTTTTAGAGTATGAGCTAGATCCAGTGAAAATTATTGGGATTTTATATCCAGTACTAGAAACAGGAGATTATTCCATCAATTTCGGGTAGGTACCTTACCGGTCAAAATGTTTACGCAAAAGTGGTCCAGCACGTTGGAAAGCAAATGCTCCTTTTGTCCAGAGCAGGACGAGACAGTCCTTCACATTTTATTTGTGTGCCCTGCTTACAAGTCTCCAAGGGTCAAATGGATAAAACCTATCTGCATTAATATGGGTACTAGGTCACTTTTGGAGACCTCTGGGCAAAGCGAGATGTAATTCCATTTACCACCATGCAACAGAAACACAGGATCAGGCAGACGGAGTATTTTCGATATTTCCAGGTCCGACATGCCCTACAGTCTTGTTTTCCCAAGGGGTCCACTCCCCCACAACATACACCCCTCGAGGATAGACTACTCGACAGATATCTCCCAGAGAAAACGATCTCATTCACATACAAGAAACTGATAAATAACACCGGGGCCTCCCTTCAAACAGTACGAGAGAAGTGGGAGAGGGATGGCCTTGAACTGGATGATGAGGAATGGCAGGAGGCACTCCCCTCTCCGTGGGAGGTAGCGATTTAAGCCAGACTGAGGCTTGTTCAGTTGAAAATATTACATAGGATATTTGTCACTGGGACGTGCCTGGTTCTCAAGGGAAGGGTACAAGGAGGGGAGTGCAGACGACAGTGTGGAGGGGAGGGCACATTTATGCACATCATATGGGAGTGTGAATTCATCCAGACATATTGGCGAAGAGTGCATGCTGTCATTAGTAAGGTGCTGGAACTCGATATCACGCTCGAGGTGAAGAGGTGCGTCCTGAATGTGTGGGAGCCCACAGATCTGAGTAGGAAGGGAAATATTTGGGTCACCTTAGGTCTCATGGTGGCGAAGCGGAACATAGCTCAACTGTGGGGGGCCACAACCCCGCCAACAGTAACGGACTGGGAAAAGAACATGGACTGGTGCATATTCCGTGAAAAGACAGTATACCTCTCTAGGGGTTGCCCCGAAGAAATGGTCATTGATATGGGGGGCTTGGAATGTTTACCAGGGGGGAATCTGTAACCCACCTCGAGACTCTTCTATTGAAGACCTACCGTCACCTAAATTGGAATGTTCTAGTTATTGTTGCACCTCGGCTCAACCCACATCATGATCAATATTGTGAATGACTGTCATTTCCTCACTTGTGTATAATGTCAGTCTGATATATGCTATGCTGCTGATAAGTTTTGATTAATAAAAAGAATTATAAAAAAAAAAAAATATGGGTACTAGGTCATATGCTACAGTCATTCGAATCTTGAAGACCAATACCCAAGAGCCAATTGTGATAGCCATTGCCAAAATTTTAGGCTGAATGTGGAGAATACGTTCCAATTTCATGAAGCAACAGATGGCAGTATCAGGAAGCAATGCTTAGGCAGAAGTATGGTTATTGTTCTTGCACCTTATACTAGACTCACTCAGTGATTTTAGTACATGGAAATGTATATATATATATTTTCTAAGTGTATGTTTTTGAATCATGATGTATTAGTAGTAAAATGAATTTGGGTGGGTCTCGGACAGACAAGCTAGAATGAAGGTCATTAATTGCTTTTAATTGTTTTGAGATTTTTAACAGAAATAGGGTTTGCAATCTACTGGGTCAATATTTTGTTTCGTATCACCTTGCACCCAAAAGCAGTTGCTGTTATAGCATAATGTATTTAAATAGGTTTTTAATTAATTGTTTTAGATGATTGTTCTATAATGATATTGTTAATATTGTGGGTGTCTTTCGTGATCAATTTGATCGAAATAAAAACAGAAAATGAAAAATATTTTATCATACGAGTACTTCAGCAATATCCCACAAATCTGAACTTACCAGTGTCATTCTGTCATCATGATCTTTCCTCCCTTCCAAACTCACACCCTAAGTCAAACTCTATATCAAATAATGCATTATGAATAAAACATATAAAATTAAAGATAACAGTTTCAAACAAGCTTGCCATTGGGCTCAATTTCCACAGATTGGGCTCAATTTCCACAGATTGGGATCAATTTCCACAGATTTGCCTGTGGAGCAGTCCAGACCCACACATTGACTCCAGCTTGGGACCATCGCAACACTGAGTGAAGATCCCCTCACATCCCTATAACATGCAAAAACTGTGGATAATTAACAGAGAGGATGGTAGGCAAACTTTGGGAGGCCCTCCCCTTCAGCCTTAACTATTGATTCTGTTTTCCAGCATATACCTCATGACTTCAGCAAGCATTTACACATGAGTATGCATTGGCTTGTCGTCTTTGGTAACTCGGGGGTATAAGGTAGAAATTGTAATAAATCTTTCATAAGGTAGCATGTAGAAAAAAACCTGGTAAGAGAGGGACTCAATTTTTCTCTCTGTCTCTGGATCATGTGAAGTGATGCATTTGATATTTTGGAAGAAAAACCATGTTCTGTTCTGAGAATCTTCAACCCTAGTTGTCCAACTGTCTAAAAGGGGCATTTTCAGTGCTTTCCAACAAGCAGAAAATGTTTGTATGTGGTGATCTTTCTGCAAGTAAGACAATGTCTCTGGGGTGCAGAAAGATTACCCTCTTTTGAGAATCCGCTCTATGCACTCTCTGAATGCCCTTGTCTTTGGATTCATTCCATATTCTGACACTGTCTCTTTGTGTCTCGGTCTTGACACTTCTGCTTGAGATTGTGCACTTAAACATGTAAGTCATTGAACAGATTGTCTGATTCAGACATTTTGGTGGAGGTTGCTTGCATGGTTTCTTCTGCTTCCACCACTCTTGAGCCCCACACAGCAGGTCTATGTTTTGTTGTAGTGAGGTCATCACTTTAGCCAGACTTTTCTTAATGTCTTCCATCACCTGGTGCAAATCTGCATTTCACTCCTTTGCAATTCCTACAGCCAGGACTTAAGATCATCTTTTGTAATACCAAAATCTTTTTTTCTAGGCACATGTCTCTTCCTCACATAATGACCTGTTCACTGAAGGCTTGCTTGGTTTAACAATAAGGAGTAGTTTCTGTCCTGTAACTCCAGTTCTGTAGTAGGGGTATCTCTGTTATAGTCATAATCTAGTGAATAGTCCCGCCCATTTGCGTGGACCCCGGAGCAATCAAAAATAATCTCTTAAAGTGTCGAAAAAATGCAGAACTGCACAGACACTTAAGAGAGAATTTAAAGACATATAATGCAGCCTATAAACAGGCTACACTGTCCAGTACTGCAACTAGAAATTCCACAAAAAATCCACAAACAGCAAAGCCTGTCCAGATTTCCCTTGCCTTCAGCAAAAACCCTCTGGAATGATAGAGAGGAAGACATGGACAGACAAGCCCCATAGGCTGCCATTATGTGGCTCAAAACAGGATACTGTGCCTTTAAGAGAACTTTCCAGAACTACACAGTATCCCAGAATGCACTGCAGGTCCCTTTTACTTTCAGTTCTTTTTGAAGGCGTAACATGCCAGACCTGTAGCATTCCGAACATGAATATCTCTCCACCGGGGAGGAGGGCGGGCGCTTATGACTATAACAGAGATACCCCTACTACAGAACTGGAGTTACAGAAAAGAAACTACTCCTTCTGCAGTAGGGGATCTCGGTGTATAGTCATATTCTAGTGAATAGAATGGCAAGCCCATCCCCACACCAAAGCGGCGGTGGAGAAAAGAAATCAACACCACTATTGTGCGAACAAATTCCGCAGCGAAGCCTGTCCAACCTGAGCATCTGCCCTGGCATCAGTGTCCAGACAGTAATGCTTAGCAAAGGTATGAACCGACTTCCAAGTGGCGGTCTTGCAAATTTCTGCAATCTGCACATTACGGAGCAAGGCTGTGGTGGCAGCTTTGCCCCTGGTGGAATGAGCCTTAGGCTTACCTCCTAAGGTCTTATTAGCTTTCTGGTAACACAGTTGTATGCAGGACACAATCCACCTAGAGATGGACTGCTTAGAGGTTGCAAGACCCGTCCTGACCGATCCATAATTGATAAACAATTGGTCTGACCTACGAATACCTTTGGTCTTATCCAGATAAAATTTCAACACCCTCCTAACATCCAGGGAATGTAAGGACCTTTCCGCTGGAGATGAAGGGTTCTGAAAAAACGTAGGCAAAGTTATAGTCTGGTTGACATGAAAATCAGAAATAACCTTGGGAAGAAATTTAGGGTGAGTACGCATAACAACCTTGGCAGCATGGAATACAGTATAAGGTTCTTGGCAACACAACGCCTGAATTTCACTCACCCTGCGGGCCGATGTAATGGCCACGAGGAACGCAGCCTTCCAGGACAGGTGCTGCAACGAAGCCTTATGAATGGGTTCAAAAGGCTCCTTCATCAATCTGGACAGCACCACATTCAATTCCCATGAAGGCGAAGGAAGCCTGACAGGAGGGAACATTTTCTTCAAGCCTTCCAAAAAATCTTTGATCACAGGGATCTGGAAGAAGGAAGTCTGTGAAGGGCATTTCCTGTAGGCAGTCAATGCAGCGAGATGAACCTTAATGGAATGAACATTAAGGCCAGACCGCGCCAAATGTAGAAGGTAAGGAAGGATGACATCTTCCTTGCACGTCGTTGGGTCAAAGTTCTTGGACACACACCAGATACAAAACCTCTTCCACTTGTAAGCATAAGAGGTCCGAGTGGAAGGTCGCTTATACTCCTTCAGTATGTCCATGCAATCTTCGGGCAGATTCAGATGGCCATATTGCACTATCTCAGGGGCCATGCCGCCAAACTCAAGGACGAGAGGTTGGGGTGCAACATCTGCCCCCCGAACTTCGTGAGAAGGTCCGGCCTGCACGGCAGCCGTATGTGCGGAAGGAGAGACCGGTGTAGAAGGTCCGTGAACCACCACTGCATGGGCCATTCCGGGGCAATCAGGATCATCCGTGCCCTGGACTGGGACAGCTTGATCAGTACCGCTGGAATCAGGGGAATGGGTGGAAAAGCGCACACAAAGCTGTTCGACCAGTTGATCCAGAGTGCATTCCCCAGCGTCCCATGCTGGTAGTACCTGGAGGCGAAGTCTCAGCATTTGCTGTTTTCGGCGGTGGCGAACAGATCTAAGTCTGGAGTCCCCCACCTTTCGAAGACTTCTCCTAGTACGTCGTCGTTTATGACCCATTCGTGGTTTTCCTGAATGAGTCTGCTCAGTGCGTCTGCCTGAACATTTTGCACACCTGGTAGATGGGTAGCCGTTATCGTCAATCCTCTGGCCAGAAGCCAGTGCCAGATCGTCTGCGCCTCCCGAGACAAGGTGCGCGATCTCGACCCCCCCTGCTTGTTGAGGTAATACATCGTGGTCGTATAGTCCGTCTGCACAAGCAGAGAGTTGGTCTGGCAGGACGGATATAAGGCCTTCAGCGCCAAGTGAACAGCTCTGAGTTCCAGGAAATTGATGTGATACGTGGACTCCATCGGAGACAACATTCCTTGAATCTGTAAGTCTCCCGACTGCGCTCCCCAGCCGTGGAGAGAAGCATCCGTCACGATAGTCTGAGTAGGAATGTCCTTGTGGAAGGGAACCCCTCTGAGGAGATTCTCCGCTGAACACCACCACTTCAGAGACTGAAGAGCATGCAGAGACAGTCGTATCTTGTCGTCCCAAGATCCTTTCCTCTGGTCCCATTGGTCCTCCAAGCACTCCTGCAGAGGTCTCATGTGTAGTCGTGCATGAGGAGTGAGGAAGATACAAGAGGCCATCGACCCCAGTAGAGAAGACACCGTCCTCACTGTTGTAGATGGAGCGGTCATAAGAGCCTGAGCCTTCCGAAGGATCGATCGCCGTCGCTCCTCCGAAGGAGACACGCTTGCTGACAGCGTATTGATGGTGGCTCCCAAGTACTGAATGCACTGGGCCGGGATCGGGACAGACCTGGACATGTTGATGTGCAACCCCAACTTGTTCAAGAGAACGCACGTCTTCTGGAAGTGTGCTCGCGCTTCCGAGAAGGAGGAGGCCTTGATCAACCAATCGTCCAGGTACGGGTAGACAAACACCTTGTTCTTCCTGAGGTGTGCTGCTACCAAAGCCATGCACTTCGAGAATGTTCTGGGCGCAGATTTCAGCCCGAATGGCAGCACTGTGTACTGATAATGGTTGGTGCCGACTTGAAATCGCAGAAACTTCCTGTGTTTGCACGCAATGGGCACGTGGAAGTAGGCATCCTGTAGGTCTATGGCACAAAGCCAGTCCCCCTGTTGCAACTGAGGAAAAATCTGATGCAACGACAGCATGTAAAACTTTTCTCTGCGAATCCACTTGTTTGCCTGCCGCAAGTCCAGAATGGGCCTGAACTCGTTCTTGTCCTTCTTGCGCACCAGGAAGAACCGGGAGTACAGACCTCTTTCTCTTTGAGACAGAGGTACGTCTTCTATCGCCCTTTTCCTTAACAGGATATCGGCCTCCGCCTGGAGCTCGCGCAGTTGATACTGCGAGCTGACCGGAGGGATCGCTGGAGGAGGGCTGATGAACCGAAGACTGTATCCATTGCAAACAATATTCAGCACCCACTTGTCCTAAGTAATTTTTCTCCACTCTGCCAGAAAAAATTGAACGCTTCCCCCCAACCTTGACGGCGACCTTGACGACGAGGACTCCCTCGACGGCGAACGCCTCCTCTTCGCCAACGGCGAACGGCGGTGTCGCCTCGACGGCGAGCGCCGACGCCGGGCCTGTCGAAGTCGAAAGCTCAACGCCGACGTCGACGAGGACGATGAAGAAACAGTCACTGGGGACTTCGATGGTCTAGTAACATCCCTCGACGCCGAGCGTCGACATCGTTTAGTCTCCGACGACGGGGAGCAGACCGTAGTCATCCCTCTCGATGCCGTAGTGGGTGCAATAGACCCAGGCGGAGAATGGTGGCGTTTGCTGGTCTTCCTGCCCCTGGGGAGCCCCCCAGAGGCCTCAGCATGGGCAGAAGAAGCCCCTCCAGACCCACCTTGTGCCTTCAATCTTCTTTCCTCGATGCCCTGAAGTCTGATCTTCTTCCTGTCCTTCAGGGTCCTGCCAGAGAAGCCTTGACATATCACACACTCCTCAGGGATATGAGAAGGAAGGCAGAGGATACACACCTCATGGGGATCCGATTTGGCCTTCTTCCTGGAGCAATCCGGGCATTTATCGTATAAAGCAGGCATATTCGACAAAAAACAGAGTGCAAGAACCAAGGAGAAAGGCACCAAAGTACAATAAAGCACTTAACGTAGAAAAGCAGTGAAAAAATCACCAAAAACCCTTAAAAAGGGAGAGCTCAATGCTCCATGGTCCTGCTTGCAGGAGCCGGAAAAAAGAACTGAAAGTAAAAGGGACCTGCAGTGCATTCTGGGATACTGTGTGGTTCTGGAAAGTTCTCTTAAAGGCACAGTATCCTGTTTTGAGCCACATAATGGCAGCCTATGGGGCTTGTCTGTCAATGTCTTCCTCTCTATCATTCCAGAGGGTTTTTGCTGAAGGCAAGGGAAATCTGGACAGGCTTTGCTGTTTGTGGATTTTTGGTGGAATTTCTAGTTGAAGTACTGGACAGTGTAGCCTATTTATAGGCTGCATTATATGTCTTTAAATTCTCTCTTAAGTGTCTGTGCAGTTCTGCATTTTTTCGACACTTTAAGAGATTATTTTTGATTGCTCCGGTGTCCACGCACATGGGCGGGACTATTCACTAGATTATGACTATACACAGAGATCCCCTACTACAGAAGATGTTATTTCTTTGCCACTTTTCATAGAAGACGCACACTTCATTTAATCTATCAGGCACCCATACCATCCTAGGTGTCAGCCAGTAATGTTGAGGGTTGACTGGACTTCTTGGACCATTCAGTGTCGGTGACTCAACTTTTTTCGTCAATTGTGCTTTCTACAATGTAGCATATGTTCCATATGTTGTCCCAATGTTAAGGATGTTGGTTGGCAGAAGTATTCTCCCAACTGCTCCTAGAAGTGTTGGGGGCCCCAAATAGACATATTATGTTCACTGAAACTTCATATCATTGAAGGGAAAACACCTTCCTACGGCACCACTAGCATCGAACACCTCATTTTTTAATGAGGGGATTTGTGAGACATGAAAAGTGGTGAGCGGCACCCTATCCAAACAGCACCAGTGAACATCCATCAACCACTCATGCCAGTCAGTGGATCATGGCCACCCTCATTCCTCAAAGTCTCTCTCTTTTCATGCATGCAGCAAACTGCAGTACAGAAATGAGTGGTGTTTTTGGTTATTATTGTTAAATGGTAAGCAATTCAATGCAATGTCCTTCAGACTGGCAGTAAGAGGAAAACTCATCGCGCTGCAACTACCTTCCAGACCTCTGGCCTCTAGGAGTCTCCCTGCCTTGAAAATCACAGTTGAATAAATGCTCATCAGGGATAAGGCCGTTTGTGTTCTCCATTATTGCAGACCATCCATCATGCCATCGGGGTATGGAATGTGATGGTTTTTGGCATCGGCTACTTCGGGGCAACAGCTACACCAGCCTGCCAACTTCCAGGACCTGCCACCATCATTCCAAGGTCATGTGTGGCAGGAATCGGTGGACAGTCCCCACCAGCTCCCTCCACTCCGCTGTGAGCCGCTGTGGCCCCAACATCTATTGAATAGAAGCAGGTCTCAGGGCCACAAATACACATTTCATAATATAGTGGGTGCCATCTAGAAAAATGCAGGTTGCCATCACCTTCGAGCAGGACTGTGGGTATTTATTGGTGGCCGTTCTCCTCTTGGAGTGATCCTATGGTATTGTATTTATATTTTCAGGTGCAAAATCAGTTTATCCTAGCCCTAACTATTGCTTCCAGAGTACCAGACAGGCTTCACCCACATTCAGCTTCCCTGGGCTAATACTGTACACATCGAAGAATTTGCGACCGCCATATCAGGAGTCCTGTAGCATCCCTCTTTTAAAAGTAACAAGCAGCCTTTGAAAAGGTAAACGCATAAAACAAAATTATAATTTCACCCAAACTAAAAGCAATTGATCCATACCTGACCAGTTTCATAATGTCTTGCAAACTGGTTAACTACTCGGTAGTCACTGGCAAAGTACTCCATTAATATAGAAGGAACTTCAGCGAAATCTGTAGCACATCTGGTCCCTAAGAAAGAAATACGTATAATATTATTTGGACAACTTCAACATATTTTCTATTCAAAGGAGGTGTGGTTTACAAAGAATCTGAATAGTCTGCACTCTAGAATAAAATCACATTTTGTTTCACAGCGTACAATCGAGCAAGAAAGTGCTCCCAGAACTGTGGCCGGCTGTTTCACAATAAATCACAATCAAAAAGTATAGAATAATATTTGCACAGCTGGATCAGGCAGCTCATAAAACAGTGTGAAACACCCTTTATAAACAAAGCCAGCTTACCCGCTAAGCAGGAAAGAAAATAATTTCATTGTGTTAAATAACATTCAAATCAAATTTCCTTCATAGCCTTAATTCAGTTAGACATTGTACGTTTCTGGTATTGTATCGCTGTTTTTTCTTTTAAAAAAGCCTGTTTAATAGGAGTTTGGTTTGTAAGTACAGGTAAATCCACCTTACTGCTTTTATCACACTATATAGCTACAAACCTGCTGCACCCTAACACTACTTTAGGTATAACACAATTCTGCCATACAGCCCATATGATGAAATTAAGTAGATTGGGCGTTTGATTTGCTGCTTCATGCCTTCAGTATTGCTTTGAAGTTTATATTAAATTAATTACTGGTTCTAGCCTGAGAATGGTGTCGAACCTGCTATAAAGCAATACCAGAGATCACGAGACAATATGAAAGGGTAATTTTTGAATCTCATACATGTTTAAAAAATGGGTGGAGAATTAGGGGCAGATGTATCAAGAAACCATTTTGCACTTCTCTAATAGCGATTGTTAAGGAATCGCTATTTGAGAAGTGCAAAATGGTATGTATGTAGAATTTCGCTATTTTTTAGCGATTCCTTAAAATTCCTTAATTGCGATTAGCAAATTGCTAATCGCAATTAAGGAATAATTTTCCCATTCATTTCTATGGGCCAGGAGGCCCATAGGAATGATTGTGCAGTAATTCTCAAATTGCGAATTCGCAATTTGCTAATCGCAATTTGAGAATTATTTCAAGGGTGCAGGGGTGTCTCAAAGACACCCTGCTGCACCCCTCAAATCTACATGTGTGTGCATGTGGCACACATACATGCCCTATGGGCATGTATGAGTGTCACATGCCACCCTTACAAATGACAATTAGGGCATTTATGTAAAAAATCGCAATTTACCACCAACTACAAGTTGATGGTAAAATGCGATTTTTTTGCACAACTTCGCACACCAAAAATGTGTCATACATATCATTTAAGGAATCGCAAAATTTGCGATTCCTTAAATGCTATGCAAAAGAAGGAATCGCAAATAATTGCGATTAAATAAATTGCGATTATTTCATACATGTGAAATATCGCAAAACGGCCGTTTGCGAGTCGCAAAGGCCGAAATTCTGCGATTTTCAGCCTTTGCGAGTCGCAAAAGCCTTGATACATCTGGCCCTTAATCTCTTAATCTATATGCAACACCAAACCTGCGATATCTGTGAAACTAGCAAAACTGACGTGTTCAGAACTTGGAATATGTTAAAGACAAATGTGAACGGGTTGAGCAGCGAACAAGGCGCCTCCCAACTCCAGGAATGACAGGCACTAGATCTGCAGGTTTCTGGGAGTTGGTAGAAAGCCACACGTCCCCAAATTCAAACGCTGCCTGCCTTAAATAGGAGCTCCTACTTTTTCAATCACTCTTAATGTTTATTATGTCTTGTTCCAAGCTTTCAATTCACAGCTGAATAGGCAAAGTTTCCTGCATGGCTGGGACGGTGTGCCATTCCTGTCCTTGTTCGCATTCGCCTGTCCTGCGTTACCTCCCAGCCGCATACACTCAACAGTGTGAGTACAATGGACCGGATTCACAATATTTCATGAGCTCGCCAGTAGAGCGCCAGGCTCTTCTGGGTAAGAGGTGCACCAAATATTTAAGCCCCTATCTGCATCTATGGGGTGACTACTACCCGTGCCTTTTCATAAGGTAGTGTGGAGATGGACAGTTGGTAGGCGCCACTTGTATGTGCTGGTGCACGGGTCTTTTTACTTCTACACCTGGTTTGGTGATGGCTTCTGGTCTTCTCGGCACAACCTGGGATCTTTATGTCCCACCCACAGGTCAGCCTTGGAAAGGAAGCTACTCTTGCTGCCGAGAAGCTGTGTTGCCTACTGTGGTGTGGACGTTGCTCCAATGCAGGAGGAAACATAAGTAAGACCCAGCTTTGTGGGATTCTCAATGCAGGAAGAAATAAAAATAAGACCCCACTCTGTGGTGTTTATCTCAAAGGAAATAACCACAAAGAAGCTATGAGCGTAAACAGCCAGAATTATCCAAAAACATTCAAATCAAGAAGAGTCAGAGGAGCTGCAAAAACATTTTAAGACAGAATTTTAAAAACCTGAACTTTTCTCATCCCACACAATGATTGACTCCAGCCCAAGAGGAATAAGGAGGATTTACTTCATTTGCTAGTGTCCAGGTGGGGTAAGCTGGTCAACCTACATTCTGCAGTCATTGAAATTTTCCTAAAAGCCCTTGTGTTAGACGGACCGGGAGGGTCGGCCGAGGATAAGGGGAGAGGTCTCCAGGCAGAGCCGTCTCCAGCGATCGTACAGACAAGTAACTTCCCCCCCACAGACGGACACCACACAAGGTTAAAGTTCAACGAGACTTTATAGGCAATTCTTTAAGTTACGATGGAATGGTACAAGGAGGTCTGGACTCAGGGGTCCCCTCGATTCTGGTCTCTGGTTTGGGAAAAGGGTAGCGGTACAGTCTTGTTACCAAAAAGGTGGAAATAGCTCTCAATCCTCGAGCTCGGCGTTCTAGATGATCGGGCCGCGGCGGAGCCAGCAGGTCCCGAGATGGACGAAGGAAACGACGGTCCGCGGCGGAGCCAGCAGGTCCCGATGAAGATGACGGTTACAAACGGTCCGCGGCCACGCCAGCAGGTCCCGACGACGATGAAGGATATGAAGGTTACGAAGGTTGCGGCAACACCAGCAGGCAAGACGATGGTGCACAAGACAGAGCTACGGCAGCGCCAGTAGTCCGTCAAGGATGAGTTCTTCTTTGCGTCTCTCGACTCCAAGATACAACTGCCTTCCTGCTCTGGAGCTGCCCCAGTTATAGGGCTGGTGTTCTTTGATGTCCGGACCCTCGCACTTGGAGGTCGGGAGGTCCGGGATGAGGGAGTCCAGACACCCAGCAGGGGGGTGGAGCCAGCGCCCGGGGAGGCGATGGGCGAGCGGCACTTGGCGGGGGAGAGCCATCGACACCTCTTTCTCCCATTGACTTGCCAAGTAGCCCGCTCACCTCCTGGGTGGATGGTGGTGCCGGGTTGTCTGAGGCCTGGCCAGGCCCAGGGTTGAGGTCGATCGGGGGCCAGGCGGCCTCGTGCTGGAGTGTCCAAGATGGCGCCCAGGATGGGCGCGCAGGCCTGCAGTGGATCGGGCCCACGAGGTCGACATGTTCGAGGGCAGGGGTCCCTGAGGGGACGGAGGACGTGTAATGGTGGTGTGTGGTACCTGCGGGACCGGGCTTGGGCCTGGTCGGGCCGGGGGAGAGCGGCCCTTCATGTGGCCTGTCCAACACCTTGCAGTTGAAAAATGAATGCAAACGGAAGTCAAGGGTACTCCTTAAATCGTATCCTGTGTTTCCGAGTCCGGTACGGTGCATGCCCCACTCCAATGGCTGCCGTGAAACACTGACATCCTTGAGTGAGGACCTAGTTTCGAGATATGCCCTGTGAAGTTCTTGTATTGCTAGGAAATTCCCTTTGAGTGCTAGCCCAGCTCTAGACCTACTGGTACCCTGCATTCAATTGAGATTCTGAGACTATTTCAAACCACAACAGGTTCACCCTGAACGGTATCCCATTTCTGGACACAGTCACTGGACAGTTGGTGCTGAATTACACATTAGGCGCACTGTTCCGATTTCCACTGTGGCCCACCCTTAACGTGTTGCAGGCATTCTGTATAGGAACAGAACTATGCCTGGGATCACAGAATGCCAGTAAGTAGGGACTGTGTCACCATACCACATCAGAACTTATGGGCCCAAATCTGACTCGCTCATAGTGCCTTACCTGCCCTCCTGACCTTCCCAGAGTAACAGGTAAGTTGGCACCCCAGAACACAACACTCTAGTCCCCTCAGGGAACCGTGGTATCTGATCATCACCTTTCGCTCTTTCACTCATGCCCACAATAAACAGAAAAGAGACACAAGAACAGTTTACAATATTCATTGGAACTATTGTGCTCTATTATCAAACAATTGAGCTGTGATTAGAAAACATAGAAAACTTAGTAGTGTAATTAGCCTTACTAATAAGGCATAGACAATGAAAATCCCTATCACGGTTAACGATATATGTGCGTAACCTAGCCTCACTACATGAGCACACTGATCTATCAGTAATCTTTGGGATTGGTACCGGGCCCCATACCTGGCATTTGATGTTAGCTGGTCTGCATCTCAGATTGGACAGAGCTGGTGAGCTCGTCCCGGGATCTTTCCTCCGCTAGAAATTCTTCTCTCGATTTTCAAAACGGCAAATCTCGTCTTATATGATAAGAAATGCTATGCTGAAAAATAGCACCTCAATCGCTCTATTATGTCTGGGTGTTAGTGTCCGGCCACAGAGAAAAACAGGGCACAATGTTGTTTGATCTTGTACATAATGCTCAAACTAAATCCCAGCAGAGAAGCTGAATACAAAACACGTGCAGCCTATTTCTACAGTAATAGTGTGGCACAAATACAAACGTGTCACTTTGTAACATGTGCAAAGCAAAAGCAGACTACAATGTGTGCAGTTAGGTTAACATAGGGGAAAACTACAGTGGGTCCTATAGGGGACTCACGACAAACTAGGTACTTCTGGAATAGACAGTGAGTGCGAGTAAAATTACAGTGAAAACATGTGGTTTAGCCAGAGCAGGCACAAACTCCCATTGTACAAGCCTGTATGGGAGAGTGCATCAGTGGCAGAGGGATCGTTTTAAACTGGAGGAGGACCCAACCTCACTGATAAGAAAGGGCAGCAAATTGTCCGGACCTGTGTACAGTGAGTGACTGAACCAGCCTGCATGGGATGCCTCAGTGGTCCCTGCAACCTTGGTGCCCCCATTTCAGAGTCACTCTTAGGTGTGAGTGACTTTGTGACACCTACTATGTGGTACACAATCAGTGCGATTCTCGAAAGCTTCTTTGCCACTATGCCTGCATCTGTAATGTAGTGCAGGTGCGAACACATTTTGGCCAGGGGGACTTTGTGTAATGCAGCCCATGGCAGCCTTGTTTCAATGGATGAAGATGTGTACAGTTATGCTGGTACAATAAAACATCACCATTGACTTTATTATTATTATTATTATTATTAAAGGCTTTTATAACGCGCTCTATTACTAAAAAATAGTATCCTGGCGCGGTAAAGGCGGAGCAGACTGGGAAAGGACAAATATTAAGAGACAAAGCAAAAAAAATTAGACTTTAATATTAAAAAGGTGAGTTTTTAGTCCTTTCTTAAAAACATTAAGAGACGGTGCAGTTTTTAAGTGGAGGGGAAGGGCATTCCAGGATTTTGCTGCTTTTACCGAGATTGATTGGCCGCCAAGTCTGCAATATTTAAATTTGGGGACAGACATCTGGCACATGTTGGCCGATCGTAGAGGGCGGTTAGGGACATACAAACAGAACCTTTTTCTCAGATAGACAGGGCCAGTTTGATAGATGGCTCGGTAGGCCAGCACTAGAATTTTAAACAAAATCCTGTGGGCGACCGGAAGCCAGTGGAGAGCACAAAGCAGGGGACGGGCACTGGAGCGCCTAGGTGCATTAAACAGGAGCCTGGCGGCGGCGTTCTGAATGACCTGAAGGCGGTAAATCAGGTATGCCGGCAATCCACAGAACAGTCCATTCGAGTAGTCTAGCCTGGAGAGAATTAAGGCACGGATGACTGTCTCTTTTGCTTCTTGTGGAAGAAGAGGGAAGAACCTGCGTAGGGTTTTTAGGGTGGCAAAACAAACCCCCGTGAGTTTCTTTATATGGTCCTCGAACTTAAGGTTCTTACCAAACCAGACTCCCAAGTTTTTCACTGGGCCAGATGTGGCTTTTGGGGGGGGGAGATCAGCAGGCCAGAGACGCTCACTAAAATCCTCAGGAAAAGAGCCGTACAGCAGAACCTCGGATTTACTCTCGTTGCACTTTAATTGTGCGTGTGCCAGCCATTGAAAAACAGAGGACAGACAAAGTTGGGCATCCGACGTATCTAAATTATCTTTAGGCCAGGTGAACAAAAGCTGCGTATCGTCGGCGTACGCCATAATTTTTGCCCCTAGTTGTTCAGCGAGGTAAATCAGCGGAGTAAGATAGATATTAAAAAGCAAGGGGCTTAAAATGGACCCCTGGGGAACACCTGTGGAAAGTTGTTTAGGGGTGGAGGCAAATGGGGGCAGCCAGATCTGTTGGGTACGATTATTCAAGTAAGAAGTCAGCCAGTCAAATGCTGGACCAGTGACACCAATATCTGCTAATCTGGCGAGTAATAGGGAGTGAGGCACCGTATCGAAGGCAGCAGAGAGGTCCAATAAAATCAGAGCCGCTCTGCCACCTCCGTCAAGGCACTCCCGAATAGCTTCTGAGATTTCGACCAAGGCCGTCTCGGTACTATAGGAGGCCCGGAATCCGTATTGAGCTGGATGTAGGGCCTCAGTTGACTCAACGAATTTATCCAGCTGCTTAAAGACAGTCTTTTCACAAATCTTTGCAAGAGCTGGGAGCAGAGATATAGGCCGGTAATTAGACGGCGTGGCCGGATCTAATCCATTTTTTTTTAGCAATGGAAGCAGTTTGGCTTGCTTCCAGCAAGCGGGGACAGTAGCTGTAAGGAGCGAAAGGTTGATCAGCTGAGTAACCTCATTTCCCAATGTTTCCGCTAATCCCGCAAATACTCTAGCCGGGCAAGGGTCAGAGGGAGATCCTGATTTTAGAGCAGCCACAATAGAAGTGATGTCAGATTTTAGTTGGGGAGTAAACGTAACCAATTGCTCAGTACGTGGGGGCATTGAAGGACGCAGAGTGGTTAGAGATGGTGTGGGGCCATTACACACATTTTGTAGGTCCTCCTGAATTTTAGCGATTTTTTCAATAAAAAACTCAGATAGTTCTTCGCACCATTCCTTCGAAGCAGGCAACAAAGGTTGTGATGCACAGGGGGACACAAAACTTTTTACAATCGTAAAGATTTCCTTACTATTGTTGTTTGCTTTATTAATGCGTCCTGCAAAATAGCTGGGTTTGGCCGATCTGATGGCAGCATAATACTTTTTTTGTGCAACCCGCAGATCCTTTTTTGCCTCGGGAAGATAGGCTTGTCTCCACAGCCTCTCCAGCTTTTTACAGTCTGATTTAAGGTCTCGGAGAGCAGGGGAAAACCAGGGTTTGGAGGGGGTAGAACGGAGTCTGCAGACCCGGCTACTATTAATAGATGCAGCGGTTGCGCATTCCACCCATGAGTTAAATGCGTTGGCTGCGGCCTCGATATCAGAAGGTAGCGAAGGGCGAGAAGCAGCAAGACCCTCAGAGAGGGTGTTGAGATTAATCTTCTGTGTATGGGCAATTTGGGGGTGGATCACAGCAGCAGTTATCAGAGGCCAAGAGAATCTGATAAGCTTATGGTCCGACCAGGTTACTGGCTCAGGATGAGTCATAGTGATATCAAAATTAGAGCATACCAGATCAAGAATATGACCTCCTAAGTGGGTTGGGGCAGCTACCCATTGCCTTAGTTGGGCCATAGAGAGAGCTTCTGCAAGGCGAGCTGCCTCTGGTAGGTCCGGGCTATCAACATGAATATTAAAATCCCCTAGGAGAAGATACCGGGAATGGCATAAAATCCGAGGGACTATCAATTCTTCTAAGACCTGCACAAAGTTACCAACGTGGCCTGGAGGGCGGTAGACCAGCGTGCCGCCTATGGAAGAGTGGGCGTTAAAGAATAGGGAAAAATGGAGCATCTCGGCATCAGGCAATTGTTGTTGGGAGTCGTAAGAAAAGGTCCACTGTTCTCTAAAGACAACTGCTATCCCCCCACCTCGACCTAGAGGGCGGTCAGATCTGACAATTTTAAAACCGCGTGGAACGGCCAATTCAACAGAGGGGGCGCAGGTATCATTGAGCCAGGTTTCCGTTATGAAAAGGAGATCCAGCTGATTGTCACTCAGCAGCTCAAAAATGTCTGCTGCATGTTTGACCAGTGACCTAGCATTAATCAAACCGCCGTGGACCAGTGAAGAGGCCACAGGGCGGGGAGGCAAAGGGTTAAGCGTGGGCTGAAAACGGTATTTACACACCTGGCAGACCCGGGATGCACTGTTTGCCACCTCCCATGAGGCGTTGCACAGACAGGAGCAGGCTTTCAGCGTCATAAGGAGAGCACGAGAGTACCGAATGGGTGTGTTAACAGGGCGCCGAGGAGTGTTGGTAAGGGGGTTGGCCCTGGGCCCGTCCGAGGCACGGACGGGCACAGACGGGCCCTCCTTTGGCGCTCCTTCG
The DNA here is from genome assembly GCF_964263255.1 of Lissotriton vulgaris. Lineage (NCBI taxonomy): Eukaryota > Metazoa > Chordata > Amphibia > Caudata > Salamandridae > Lissotriton > Lissotriton vulgaris. The sequence goes on along the minus strand of NC_141696.1, from coordinate 1,269,324,870 downwards.
GCGCGCAGACGGCGCGCCCGCTGCGCGTCTTAAAGTGCATGTTTATTTATAGTCACAGCCCCTCCCTCAGCCGGGTCCGAGCCTAACTCAAGATGGCGCCCGTCTAGCCCTCCACAACAATCGGCACCAGCCGCGGTGGAACGGGGCACAGGGGGTCCAAATGTCAAGCGCTACAGCAGGTAACAGTATTTAAAAGTTTAAAAAGGCACAGGGGTTATAACACACAGTTTTTAAAAATTAAATGCAGGTAATCATAAGAGACTCGGTAAATCGGTGGGAGCTAGAAGGGAGCAGAGGAGAGCCCTCGCAATCTGCTCGCCTTCACAGAGCGAAATATCGAGGTGCTGCCACCACCTCCAGCAAACGCTCAGACCCACCTACTCGTATTCTATTTATAGTCACAGCCCCTCCCTCCGCTGGACCGCTAACTCGGGTCCAGCCGGGTCCGAGCCTAACTCAAGATGGCGCCCGTCTAGCCCTCCACAACAATCGGCACCAGCCGCGGTGGAACGGGGCACAGGGGGTCCAAATGTCAAGCGCTACAGCAGGTAACAGTATTTAAAAGTTTAAAAAGGCACAGGGGTTATAACACACAGTTTTTAAAAATTAAATGCAGGTAATCATAAGAGACTCGGTAAATCGGTGGGAGCTAGAAGGGAGCAGAGGAGAGCCCTCGCAATCTGCTCGCCTTCACAGAGCGAAATATCGAGGTGCTGCCACCCCCTCCAGCAAACGCTCAGACCCACCTACTCGTATTCTATTTATAGTCACAGCCCCTCCCTCCGCTGGACCGCTAACTCGGGTCCAGCCGGGTCCGAGCTAACTCAAGATGGCGCCCGTCTAGCCCTCCACAACAATCGGCACCAGCCGCGGTGGAACGGGGCACAGGGGGTCCAAATGTCAAGCGCTACAGCAGGTAACAGTATTTAAAAGTTTAAAAAGGCACAGGGGTTATAACACACAGTTTTTAAAAATGAAATGCAGGTAATCATAAGAGACTCGGTAAATCGGTGGGAGCTAGAAGGGAGCAGAGGAGAGCCCTCGCAATCTGCTCGCCTTCACAGAGCGAAATATCGAGGTGCTGCCACCACCTCCAGCAAACGCTCAGACCCACCTACTCGTATTCTATTTATAGTCACTTGGTGGGGGATCTGTTGTCATTTTGAGAAGTGAGCATTTCGGTTTTGGACTACTTTGCTGGATTCCCAGTCATTTATGATCAACTCACGTAGTCACAGGGAATTAAAGCAAGGGCTGCTGTACCAATGGGTCCGCTTGCAGACGTATCATCACAAGTTTCATGCATGATGGTATCCTATCTGCCGCATCGACCCACAGATTGACTAGACTGAACAAATCCCAAGGCAACTCAAGAGTACATCAAAAATTTGAAGGAACCCTGAATCTTTCTCCAACTAGATAAGACTCGTCATGGGGACTATGTTATTTGATCTGGTGCACCTTCCTGCATGAGTTGGTTCATATATCAGCCTCAAATGCACTAAAGCCATATTGCTTTTTTTGCTTACTTGTTTTAACCACCTATTTTCAACCCTGTGAATAAAAACTATTTATTTTACATATCTCAATCTTGCTGCTATTAGTATAAAGATTGCATTCACTTGTGTCCTGCAGTATCTTAGTGCCAACATCCCTGAAGTAAGTCTTGTCCGCTCACTCAGGCTATCCTTACAGAGTCAAAAATAGAAAAAGAGCAACTTCCTTATACAAATGGATTGCAATAATAGCCAAGGAACATGAAGGTGTTTGCTGGCTGTCAAATGATGGGTCAGAAGGATTCACTGAGCAGGAGCAGCCATTTTTGTCACCTAACGAGCGATGGAGTATGGGTATGGGGCTGATGTTCATTGGTCTCACTATTCGTCCACGGCACCTGTTTCTGGAAACAAAGGGTGTGTTGCAGTGATTGAATGTGATGTCCTTGACAGCTTCTTAGCACAGCTCTCAATTTTAGTTTTGCTCAGGCACCATCTTCAGATGGGAATCTCTCCTGTGCTCCCAAACCCGCAGCTGAAGTATTGCACTTTGTCCAAAGTTCCTGCAGAGTGAGTCTATGCAATCAGTTGCAGTTTAGAACTTTCGTTGAGTTGCTGTCCTTGGATGTCTATTTTTGCAAGGGTTTCTTGGATATGAGGTGTGTGCTGGTCTTAGTCTCTTTCCTGTGCGTGGTGGAGAACTCCGAGAAGTCACTTCTGCAGTTACCACTGTTTCCAGCTCTGCGCCTGATTTCCTGTGCTTGCTACATTTTCAAATGCAACACCATCGCAAGTTGGCTATTGCTACCATCCACACTTTTACTGTTTATTTCCATCTAGACTGTCCCTTCAATTTCCATCTTCTGGCCTATGTTTCCTGTTTAACTCCAAATTAGAGTAAGAAAATGCAATCTATATATAGCAACTCCTCCCCACCCTCAAACACAGCATTTTATATTTTTTTTCTACAGCATTTTTCGGTGCACTCCTATAAACACACCTGAGGCACTGGAACATCAGGATCCACCATGGACAATGTACAATAACCAAAGACTGCCTCCGAAATCGGAGAAAAGGTCATACAGGAGTTCCACATCTTCGCATATTCTACTAGCAAGAGTACAATTTTCTGCCCTTTTCATTAAAACTCATTTAAACGATAATGACAAATATACAAGGGCACGTGGGAATCCAAAGGGTCACCCTATTTTGCTCAAGAGAGACTTTGATCCTGTAGGAAGACCAGAGGCTCACATTATGCTTTATCTTTAGTACAAGTCAGCAGAAAAGTAAAACTTTCACAAAAAAAGAATACAGCTTCCATCAAGGCTAGAAAAAAATGTCTTAACACAACATACAAGATCAGATATATATATATCTTGGGTTAAAGAGCATCAAGCATATTGTGGATTGAAGGCTTTAGTGTTTTGGGTTAGACTATGGACTAGCAAAACCCAGATCCCAGTTAAAGAAGTCGAAGCTGAAGGACAAACTCTCAACAAAGCAGCCGGACGAGTGAAGTGGTTCAGAGAGGTGCTGCGATTGGGGCTGAGAGATATGTAGGAGGATCCCAAATTCCTGACGAAAGAAGGAGAACCTCTTTTAAAGGCAAAGTTTTGGGTCCATATTCAGGACCCCTGTTTTAATGCTACAGCACTGGGCACCTTAACCGGAAGATTCTTAGATTGTAAATGCATGTTTTTATTTGAAACAGTTATGATAAGATTGAACCTCCTCATGCACGAGCACTTTATCTGCAATTTAGGTACAACACTTTTCCCCTGAATTTCAGTAAAAGTAAATGGAAGCAGGGTACTGTAACCCCACTGTGCCCTTGAATGCAGCCTTAGCCCTGAATCAGTAGACCATTTAATGTTTTTGTCCCTCCTGTGCACAAATCAGACAAAAGTGGATAAAACCAATTTGTCGTGTCTTATCATTTATACGTCCAGCTGAAGCTTTGCGAGTGGCAAGATCAGACATAACAAAATGGTTAGTGTTTGCATTAATAAGATATTTGTTTTATGCCTGGCGCACTAAGATGAAGTCATTAACTAGACTAAATAATCTGGTCCCAATATGATGTTATCAGGAGAGTCTTATCTTTTTAATCCGGTCTTACTGGTAGGGTGCCATTACCTAAGAAAACGGTCATATGATATCAGGGCAACACACTGGATGATTTAGGATAAGGGCATATACGCCAATTGACATCATGATTTTACTGGCACAGTCTTTTTAACGCTGACGACTATCTATTTTTAAGTATTTATTTTATCATGTTTATCTTTTGAAATTGTGATCTTATTATGTAAAGTATCATTTGTATTTTATTTATTATTATTGTATAATGGTTTTTATAAGATTGTTGTGTATATCTTTGTGAATGATCATTATTTGGTCGAACAAAGACTACTACTATATAAATTATATTTACACCATTCCTTCTTCAATAACAAAATCTTGTTCATCCACCACCTCTTTATTTGCTGCTCTGCTAACATCTAAGTCCTTTCTATTTCTGGCAAAACATTTTATCATGAACAAGAAGAACACTGACAGGGACTTGAGGAGAATCATCTTAAGCCATTGCTTGAATAAATTGCCATTCACAGTTCTGATCAGCCCAAAAGAGTATTTCTTTCTCAACAGTATTTCACTGATGGATTAGGAGTTATCAGTCCTTCTACCTGGTGCCACTTTGCAGTGTCTCTTTTGCAAACGTCTTGACAACGAATCATTTTTATTTCAAACAGGTCTACGCCCTGCAGTTCAGTGCCAAATAAATGTTTGGTCTGTGTTTCTATGTAACCTATTTTTATTATTCTTTTTTACAACGTCTCTTACTTGTTTTGTCCTTCTTTCCAAAAGGTGGTGTGCTCGTTTTGAACTTCTGGTTCAGCTTACTGGAGAGGATGTGCCCAAAAAATGAGTCCACTCAGATACTACAATTCTTGGCATGGAGCCTGATAGTATTTATGCTTTAACTCTTTTATTAAAGTTTCAATAAAAGCAAAACAAAAGGATCCCAATCGTCCCAGCGGGCAAAGCAAGACAAAGTCCATTACATCAAGGTCATGCAGGACCCCAACCCGAAAGTGGAGGGCTATGATATAGACCACGTACAACTCCCTAGAACAAGACAGCATAACCCACCCCCACCCATTCCCCTCTGTCCTTAACTTAATGCGGGAGAGCCCCGCTGTTAAAAGTTGGATGGTGAATTAATCAACTTTGTATAGCCTTTCACTTCCGCACTGGATCCTTTAGTTCTGGAATTGGAGTATCTGCCAGCCGCAAAAGGCGGAGGTATCGTGGGCAGCTCAATTCTCGAAACTTCCTGGTAAGTAGCGTCAGAAATGGCCGCCACAATTCCGGGAATTCGCCCCCCTTCCCTGCCTGGACAAGTGATAATTTCTCCATTCCGAGCACCATCCACAATCTGTGGAGCCAGCCTGTATGTGGGGGGCCTGTGGGGTCCTCCAGTGGGCTAAAATGTTCTGCATGGCTGCCCCTAGGGCGATAGCGATGAGACGGCCCGCCGTGATCTCAAGGGGTACATCAGGGTGTTAGGTAGCCCGAAAAGGATATATGCAGGGAACCGTGGGAATTGGGTATCAAGGTGTGAGTCTATATCATCTATGATGGTGCTCCAGTAACCCTGTAGGCGGTCACAGCTCCATAGCAGATGTTCCGCTCCATAGCAGATGTTCCAATGTGCCACGTTCCCCACACCCTCTCCAGCAGCGGTCGCTGATGCGGGAATCGAAGTGGTGCAGGCGGTCCGGGGTGTGATACCAGTATGTTGCCACCTTAGTTAGGGTTTCGGTCAGGCCTGCGTGGTATGCGGAGTGCCTCGCTCTGTGGTAAATCCCATGCCATTCCTTGGATGTGAGCGCCCTCGCTAGCTCCCGCTCTCATCTATTCCTACCCGCATTGTATGTGAAAATGTTCGTGGTGAGGAGATGCTGGTATAGATCGGAGATCAGATTTTTGTCAGACTTGTGAGTGACAAGCCATTTTTCAAAGGGAGTGAGAAAGCGTTGCGCTCCCGGCCTAACCTGCGGTTGAAGAGCCCAGTGTCGGAGTTGTAGGTACGGTAATCTATCGGTCTCTGGGAGGCTATAGTCTTCTCTCATTTGTTTGAAGGAGAGGATACCACTCAGGTTAAAGAGGTGCCCCAAGGCTGTGCAGGGGAAATTTCGCCAAGCCGCAAATGCCTTCGGGTCGAGGCCTGGTGTAAAGTCAGGGTTGGCGAATAGTGGAGTCAGGGGGGACGGGAAGAATGTGAATTCATATTTGGTGGCGACCCGATCCCACACTTCCATGACAGTGCTAGTGATCTGGGAAGCATAAAGATTGGACGGTCGATACTGTTTGGGGAGAAACAGAATCCCTTGCAGAGGTATGCCCACCACCGCCTGATCTTGGAAGAGCCAATGTTTGCCAGATTCCAGTTGATGTCATTCCACTAAGCTGCAAAGCTGTGCTGCGTAGAAGTAGAGCTGTAGGTCTGGCACTCCCACGCCGCCGTGTTCCGGTGGCAGGATGGCCTGATAGTATTTAACCCCTTCCAGGCTCATGACGAGCTGGGCTCGTCATGGTGTAGCCTCCTCAAACACTGATGACGAGCCCAGCTCGTCATGAACAATGGGTTTTTAAAAATATCAGCATGGGTGCAGAATTCCACTAGCACGCATGTGGTTAAACAAAGCTGTCAGTATTGCAAACAGCTAGCCCTGTGGCTAGAAGCTCACCCAGTTTCCTTTTCTTCTGGACTCCACCCCTGCCTTCTTCCATGCTCATGCTCAGCCCTTCCCCACTCAAGATACTAGTCTAAGTGGGATCTTTAAAGGTTGGGTTAGATTCCACGAGTACATGGGTCGCTCTTTCGGCAGTGTTTCTGCTCTTATGAACCCCGAAATTGTCCTGTTAATGGCCAGCGTGTGAATTTCATTAGTGAGCCATAGGTAACACTATAAGAAGCCTCCTTGATATTTCTTCTTAGAGGACATATGATTATATTTTGGGGAGGTACAAAGAGTCCAGAGTTGTTTCTGGTGTTTCTATGACTCTGGTATGGCCAAGAAGAGTAAACAGACAAGTAAGTCTGTAACTGGGCACAAGCTGTCAGCAAAACTACGGTTTGAGGCTGTACTTTGGGATGTACAGCTTCACCATGGCACTCGTATTTAGTGCCTTGTTTTAGGTTTCGTTATAGCAAAGGCGTTTTACCATGAACAAAAATCAAGCATTTGTAAGGCCATCAGGAGTTGCTTTTCTATACTGCTTGCGCAGATCAACAACACTATCAGTGGATATATTTACATAGATAAAATGTACACCGGACACACAAACTAGATGATTTGGTATGCAGAGAGCCAAGTATTGGTGAAAGTTTTTTTCTCAGTGAACCAGACCCAACATTCTATTCACATGGCATTAGCAAGCAAGTATCATGAACCCAGAGATAGTGGGATGTCCACAAGCGTCAGGCCTGTGACTGTTGCGGGCCAAAAATGCAGCAGCCGAGATCATGTATAAATGAGAGTGTGATAAACAATCGATTAAATGCAGTAACTTAAGAAGTAGGCATTATAAAATGAGTGATGCACATCTTCAGTGTACCTGACATCAATGCTTATGGGGCTAGGTGTCCTGGTGTACCGAGTTCATTTAAGCTCTGCTATGGCTGTATGATGCAGGAAAATGAATTCCCCAATCCAGGAAAATCTTGTGATTGTTGCTAGTGAATTAGGATTCACTACATTGTAAAGCGCTGCAGCCTGTACTGACTGTATGGCTCAAAGAGTTTATAGATGTTGGTAAAAGATTTGTCTAACCCTCCTGTCCCCAACCCCTATTTCAAGAGAGGAAGGACAGAGTTAACTGAACTACAACAGAGTATTGGCCTAGAGTGTTAAGAGGATTCCAGGTCTGTTAGTGGGTGTAATGAGTCAACAATGAGTTTCAATGGCACATTAGGAGCAGAAGAGAAAGATGTATAGGTGGTATACATCAAAACCACCAAAAGGACCTTCATCCAAAACAAAATTCTCGCCAACTCGAGCAACTCCAAGGAACTTTTCAGCGCCATCCAGGAATTCACCAAACCCCGCAGCCAAGCCACGGACATCACCCCCTCCCTGGACCTCTGCGACAAGCTCGGATCCTACTTTCACCTGAAGATCAAAAACCTGTACGACATTTTCAACAACCATATGCCCGATCCCACAGCCATCCCAACCGCCGGCAACACCAGCCAGCCCACCATATCCTCGTGGACACCGACCACGACCAAAGAAACCGCCTCAACCATAAAAGGCATCCACTCGGGGGCCCCCACAGACCCCTGCCCACCACAGATCTACCACAGAGCCACCACCACCTTCGCACCCGAACTACAACGCACCATCAACACCACCTACGAGACCAGCACCTTCCCCAACGACTGGAAACACGCAGAAGTCATTCCCCTGCTCAAGAAGCCCTCAGCAGACTCGACAGACCTGAAGAACTACAGGCCCATCTCGCTCCTCCCCTTTACCTCGAAAGTCGCGGAGAAGACCATCAATGCAGTACTAACAAGGTTCATCTAAGACAACGCCATCCTCGACCCTTCCCAGTCCGGATTCCGCAGCAACCACAGCACCAAAACTGCCCTCCTCGCTGCCACAAACGACATCCGCACGCTCCTAGACCAAGGCCACACCGCAGCCCTGATTCTATGCGACCTGTCAGCTGCATTCGACACCGTCTCCCACTGCACTCTCCCAGCCAGACTGCACAATGCCGAAATACAATGAGCAGCCCTCGACTAGATCCGGTTGTTCTTCACCGGCCGAAGCCAAAGGATCAGACTGCCACTCTTCCTCTCCGAACCCATGGAAATTATCTCCGGAGTCCCACAAGGATCATCGCTCAGCCCAACCCTCTTCAACATGTACATGGCCATTCCGTTGCCATCATCCATAAGCACGGCCTCAACATAGTATCCTACACGGACGACACCCAGCTCATTCTCTCCCTCACCAAGGACTCCGCCACCACCAGACTCAACTTCCAGGCAGGAATGCAGGACGTCGCAACCTGGATGAGCAACAGCTGCCTAAAGTGTCACTTGGAGAAGACAGAAGCCCTCATCCTCGGAACCACCCCATTGGCATGGAACAACACCTGGTGGCCAACCGTCCTTCGGACCCCCGACCCCCACGGATCACGCTTGCAACCTCCACATCATACTCTACTCCTCGATCTCTCCATGAACAGTGAGATCAAGGCCTTCACCTCCAGCTGCTTCAACACCCTTCGCAAGACCTTCAAATAGATCCCCCTTGAGTCAAGGAAGAGTGTCACCCAGGCACTCATCACCACCAGGCTGGACTATGGAAATGCCCTTTACGCCGGTATGAACAAGTCTCTACTCCGCAAGCTCCAGTCGATTCAAAACACCGCCCCCAGACTAGTCCTCAGCATCCCTCGACACAAGCACATCAGCCAACACCTACGAAAGCTCCATTGGCTCCCCGTCGAGAAGAGAGTCACCTTCAAAATACTCATCCACGCCTACAAATGTCTACACAACACAGGACCCCAATACCTCAACGACAGAATCGCCCAACACGTAACCAAAAGGAACCTCCAATCCTCCCAACTCGTCCTCATCAAAACTCCACACTCCCACAGAGCCAAAGCAGGGGGCAATCCTTCTCCCACATCTTAGCCAAGAACTGGAACAAGCTCCTGATTGACATCAGATGCGCCCTATCCCTGAACACCTTCGGGAGAGCTCTCAAGACCTGGCTCTTCGGTTATACTGCCTGCCCTCCCCCTGCGCCTTGGGACCCTCACGGGGGAGTAGCATGCTTAGACTTCCCAAATTGATTGTACTCAGATTCACAGTGCCCTTACCCACATACAGAATGCATCGAAGGAAGTGGTAAAGGGGTTTGCTGTATTTGTTCCCGAGGTGATCTTGCATTTTTTACTTATAAGTAAGGGATTCACTTAAACAGAATACAGCAATACTTTGCAAAGTTAATTAATCCCCTCTTCAACTGGGTGGTCTTGCAACCATTCAAAACAGAATGTTCTAGGACTGACATATGTGGAGAAAGTAACATCACCCTAGATATAAATGACTGTATGACCACATTTATGTCCAAATACTCAAAACTGATGTAGGACATTGGGTTACTGGTTGAGGGGGTAAAACCCTACTCAAGAAGAAACTGCAATCCGTCAGGGTGAAACAGACGCAAACCCCAAATTAACCTGTGCTTAACCCTCTGGTAGCTTGGCACAAAGCAGTCAGGCTTAACTTGGAAGGCAATGTGTAAAGAATGTATGCAGCACTTCAAAAAGTAATAAAGTGATAACAGCACAAGAAAATCCCACACCAATTTAGAAAAATAGAGTTAGATGTAATAAATTATTTGAGAACAAAACAACAAAAATCCAATTAGTAGAACCGGTGATCCGCAATGTGAAAGATTTAAGTGGAAACATGCCTAGAAGCACAAAGCGGCAACTGCGGTTGCCTGGTCGTGCCGGACCGGGACAAATTCATAAGTTCAGGCCCACTGCGATGGAGCGCAGGTTAGATCCAGGGACCGGGTTAGGCCCGCTGAACAAAGTACTTTAAATCCCGGTTTGAGGAGCGTTGCGAGGTGCGTCAATGATGTGTCACGTAATGGGGGTTCTGAGGAACCTACAAGGTTGCAATGCAGAACCCTGCATTGTCTTCAAGGATGCCGTCGACGAGGGGCTTGCAAGGCAAAGGCCTAGGTCGGAGATGCAGAATGCAGCGGCGGTTCCGAAGCGACTGCAAGGAGATGCGTCACGCTGCATCAGTTCTGCCTATAGGACCAAAGCTAAGCTGGCAGAGCAACTTGAGGACCACTTCCAAGGGTCCAGGACTGGGGTGGCACCGCTTGAAGGGAAAACTCACAGCAAGTAGAGTCGGTGATTGGAACCTTTTCATTTCCTGAGGCTTTGATCAGGAGGCCAGCCAACTAGCCTTTGGAGTCACTCTGGTGGTTCTGGGATAACGATGCAGGTTCAGGCCTTCGTACTCAGGCAGCAGTGCAACAGAGTATCAGTCCTTCTTGCACAGCAGCACAGAAATCCTTCTAAATCTCCTACAGTTTATTTATTTATTTATTTATTTTGAAAGTTTTATATAGCGCGGACTAGATCTTTGCAGATATCAGAGCGCTTTACATAGAAGGGTACATGATGGAGCATAGTTGAGTGGAGTCTGAGTCTCCTTTATTAATACCTGGTGCCCACTTTGAAGTTGGAGAAGGTTCTGGAGGTTCACACCCCCCAGAGGTGCTTGGAATTTCCTGACTCCCTATTCTGGCCCCAGCTTACTTGTAGTCACAAAAGACTAGTGTCAATACCTTTGTGAGTGTTCTCAGAGTTTTTGTGATGTGAAAGTGTGGTAGGTAACAGCTCGTCTCCCTCATGTCAGAGATGGCCCATTCTGCCAACACATATTCTACTTTGTCTCACAGTCTGGGAGCAATTCACAAAGACTAACTGCCAGCTACACCTAGTCATGTGACCCAGCAGCAGGCACCAAGTGGTTAGGACAAGAAAATTCCAACTTTCTAAAAGTGCTGTATTTAGAACTGTAGCTTAAAATCCGACTTTACCATTGAAGAGGGTTTTAGACACCACACTAGACATTCCTATCTGCTACCCATTGAAAGTTACCACTTATTGCATGTAATAAGGTAAGCCAATGTTATCCTATGCGAGAGGTAGGCCTTGCAGTAATGAAAATGAATGTAATTGTTTTTTACTACCAGGACATGTAAAACCTAAAAGTACATGTCCAACTTTCTAAATACCCTGTAGCTTGCCCTATGGTATGTTTAGGGCTTTCCTCAGGGGCAACATATATGTATTAAAAAGGAAGGTTTAGGCCTGGTAAAAGGTTTATTTTGAAAGGTCTAAATGGCAGTTTGAACTGACTGCACACACATGCTGCAATGGCATGCCGGAAGCTTGTTTAAAAGAGCTACTTATGTGGATGGCACAATAAGTGCTGCAGCCCACTAACAGTATTTAATTTACAGGACAGAGGTACATGTCGTACCACTTTACTAGCGACTTACAAGTAAATTAAATGTGTCAATTGGGTATTAGCCAATTTTACTAAGTTTAAAGTAGGGAGAACAAGCACTTAAGCACTGGTTAGCAGTGGTTCTGGCTCCTCTCACACATATTGCAACCCCCCTTCAGAACTGAAAAAGATGTACGCTTCTCGTCCGGGTAGGGCAGGTACACATCGGCAGACCCACAGGGATATATTTTTAAAAAAAAAGTGTTTGTCCTCATTTACCGCCCATCTCACTTTGAGTGTGCATTCAGAGCGTCCGTACTCACACTCAGTGAACGGAGAGGCATAGGCGGCTAGGAATGTATCCTCGTCCACCTACCAGCACTAAGACTTACTGATATGAGCACCCAAAAGTCCACTGAGATATCTCTATTTTACAAGCTTCCAGAGCTAGATGACCTTGTCTTCGAGGCTCACCGCTAATACTGGGAATGGTTCTAACCTGGCCATAGAGTACTCAGGCAGCATAATCATTGGACTCAAGAGGGAAAGAAAAAAGAAAAAAAAAAAACCCTCTTCGGGTCTCATCGTGATTTCAGTATATTCCGAAAGCTTCTCTTCTTTTGGCTTCCTGTTCTTGATAAGTCCAACTTGGAGGTCGCCAGGAGTGAAGATTGCCATTCTAAGAAAGATGGAGGGATAGGATCAGTCCATTTTATGCAAATGTGCCTCCTAGCCAGGAGCACAGCATAAAAAAGTAAGGATCTTGCTTGTCCTTTGACATTCTCCTGAAGGCCAAAGAAGACTAAGGGAAAATCCATAATTACCGGGGGATCTAATTAAGTCCGACATAAATTTGCCAATGCTATCCCAAAAGGAGGCCAGAGCTGGGCATTCTTCAAACATATGAATGTCAGAGGCCAGGGCCAGACGCATTTCTTACAACATACGGGCATCTCTTTGTTAATTTTTGAGAGCTTCAGCGGGGTGAGATAAGCCCTGTGAATACTATACAAATGATTTCTTTTTAACCATGCAGGCTTTACTATATCGTATAAAAGATTACACGAAGATTGCCAAAGGGTATCACATTCTTGGTCTGGCAAGACACTCCCCATAGATCTTACGCAAGTTTAAACTCTCCGTCCACTGCCTCCAACACTGCCTGGTACCAAAAGGAGACTTCTTTCTTCCCTTGTGGTTTGGACAGGAGATTAAACTCTAGCTCGGTGCGTAGTTTGTAGCTGAGCTTGAACCCAGCTAGCCAGCTGAAGGTATTTGAACCTGGATAGACCTGTCCCAACCCTCCCACTAAGTTGTTTCCATGTTAACGCTGCCTTCTAAGAACAGGTCCCCCCAGACTGCCATGCCCGATTCCCTTAACGGGGCTGCCAAACTATCCTTCAGACATTCTGGACCCCCAGGTGAATCCCACAACGGGGCCTTGCTAGAAAAATAACCCAAAGAGACCGCCCTCCTTATGTCTGCCCATGTTTTTGCAAAGCCCTGTAGCACCTTGAGCCTGACTTTCTTGAAAAACGTAACATCCCAAACTTAAACAAAAAACCCTCCACCGATAAGTGTGCACCCTGAAGCATTGCTAAAAACATCCCTCCTATCCCAGTATTAACCAGCATTTTTAAAAGCATCCGGGCGTGAGAGAGTTGGAAGGCCCAAGCATAAAGTTGAATATCAGGCAAGGGCAGGCCCCCCTTCTCTCTACGACGCCTCAGCTTTTTCCAAGCTAATCTCGCATATTTATACCCCCAAACAAAGGAGTTAACCTCCCTCTGAATTTTATCAATTTTTATTTTATCAAAGTACAAAGGGATACAATTAAAAAGAAAAGAGATTTTAGGGAGTATCGTCATTTTAGCCAAGTTGGCCCTACCAATGATGGAGAGAGGTATCGAAGTCCAGGTCTTCATCAACTTCACACACTCTCTCTGCACTGCCATCAGATTTGTTTCCGCAATCTTGGCTATATCTTTAACTATTTTAACCCCCAGATATCTCATAGTCGAACTTATTTGATACTGATGCTGACTTGCCACCTGGTTTTAGACCATTACCTCTGTTTTAGCAGGGTTGATTTTGTACCCCGAAACCAAACCAAAATCTTGGGCTTGACTGATGACGGCTGGGAAGGCCCTGTCGGAATCAGCCGTGAAAATTAACATGTCATCGGCATGCAGGGGCTACCTTCCTCTCCCACTCTCCATATCTGAAAGGTTGAATGTTAGTATCCTCCCTTAACCGTTGAGCAAATGACTCGATGTATAAATCGAAAAGAAGAAGGGGGAGTGGTCAACCCTGACTAGTGCCCCTAGATATATTAAAGGGTGCCGTAAGACCACCGTTTACCAACAGCCTAGCCAAAGGGCTCCTGTAGATGGATTGTAACGGTGCGACAAAACTTCTCGCCAAGATTGAATTTTTTCAAGGCCTCAGACAGGTACAACCAATTTACCTTGTTGAAGGCCTTGGTGGCATCTAGGGTCATTGCTGCCAGAGGTAGGGCATGTGCAGACGCCAGGTCTATTGCCCCGATAAGATCATAAGTTAAATGTGATAACTAGCGGTCCTTTACAAAGCCCTTCTGATATAAATGCAGGACTTCCCCTACCTCTGTACCCAGTCGAGCTGCCATTATAGATGAAAAGATTTTATAAACAGCATTTAATAAAGATATGGGTCTATAAGACCCACAATTAGATGCTGCTTTCCCAGGTTTCAGTATCAATACTATGATAGCCTTGTTCCATGAGTCTGGCGGGATCAGGCCTTCTTGCAGGATCTGATTGAAGAGTTTGGTCATAATATGAATAACTTGATCTCCTATAACCCTATATATTTCTGAGAGTAAGCCATCTGGCCCTGCGGCCTTGCCCTTTTTAGTGGTAAAAATTGCTTCCCTTACATCAAGACAGGAAAAATCGCTGTCTAGATACCTTTGTTGTTCTGGGGTAAGCTAGGAAAGCATCATATCCTCAAGCCACCTTTGGGCACTCTGGCTATCTACGTTGCCGTCCTCGAGGTAGATAAGCTGGAAGAAGGACTGAAAAGCATCTCGGATTTTCTCATCCGTTACAGAAATACCTCTTTCATCACTAATCTCTCTAATGTAGCTCCTTGCTCGGTCAGATCTAGTCTTCCAGGCAAGGAGCTTGCCCGCGCCTTCCCCATATTCGAACTGTGAGATTTTACTGGCTTCCCACCTTCGAATCAGCCTGGTGTTCAAAATGCTATCAAGCTGGGATTTCAAATCCTTAATCCTATCACGCTTCTCCTGTAGGATTTCGGGGGGCATTGGAACAGAAAGGTCTACCTCTGCGTCCTTCAACCTATGCTCAATATCTGAGATCTCCTCCTTATATATTCTGTTCCTATAACAGGACCTGTTAGTAATTTGTCCCCGTAGGAAGGCTTTCAAAGAATCCCAAACTGAGGTAATTAAGGCTGTGCCCACATTCACCTCTAAGAACCAAGACACTTGTTGTGAAAGATAGAGTTTCTGTTCCTTCTCCCCAAGTATAGCACGATTGAAAGACCAAGTCCAAATTGGGCTAGGTGCTTGGAATTTGAGAGTCAGGAAGACACCAGAATGGTCTGTAAGGTGGGGTGCCAAGTATACTACGCTCTTAACCAAACTCCTTAGTGAGTAGCTTATCAACACAAAATCAATGCATGACTGATGTCTATATTTAAAATTCCGATACAACACCCTGCTGCTGCCCCGATCTATCTCTCCAAATGTCAGATAGAGTATACTGTTTCATAGCCCCCAACAAATACTCTCGGAACACCCTCTACGCCGGAACCACAGCCAAATTACAGAATAGACTTCAACGCATTCAGAACGCTTCCGCCAGACTCCTCCTAGACATACCTCGCCACAACCACATATCTGGTCACCTGAGAGACCTGCACTGGCTCCCCGTCAACAAGAGAATCACGTTCCGTCTCCTCACCCACGCACACAAGGCCCTTCATGACCTAGGACCCAGATACCTCAACACTCGCCTGACCTTTTACACCCCCACCCGCCAACTACGATCGTCCAACCAAGCCCTTGCCACGATTCCACGCATCTGAAGAGCCACCATGGGAGGAAGATCCTTCTCCTACTTGGCGGCCAAGACCTGGAACTCCCTCCCCACCCACCTCCGTCTTACACAGAACCACCTCTCCTTCAGAAAACAACTCAAGACCTGGCTGTTCGATCAGTAGCGAACCCCTCTTCCCTTAAGCGCCTTGAGACCCTCTGGGTGAGTAGCGCGCTATACAAATTTATGACTTGACTTGAGATTTAGATTGGGCCGCTGCCCTGTTAGATGGTGATTTGTCCAACACCGGGTTTAACACAATATTAAAGTCACCTGCAAGGATTATTGGCGCTGGAAAATCCAGTAAATGTGAAAACATGGTCTTCAAACTAGAGGGATCATCTTATTTAGGGCCGTAGTATCCGGTTGAAATTAACGGGGTGTCCATAATTAAGGTTTTAACGATCACCCACCTGCCATTTGGATTTTTTATATAAGAGCAGACATGGGCCCTAGCTGACTTCTTAAATATAATAGATACCCCTCTGATGTTTGCTGTTTGGATGGTACTAACATAAGAGCCCACCCAAGTATGGGGCTTTAACCCTTTCGCTGCTGATGACGAGCTCAGCTGAGCTCGTCATAAGTGAAGCAAAAGAGCAATTTGCAGCACAGCGCAAAAATCCCCGCAGCAGCCATGTGGTTAACAGGGCAGTAGAATTGGGAAGATGCACAGCTTGTTTTGGTTAGGTTATTCTTAGTTATGTGTACGTTGATCTAGTTTGGTGGTGCTCAATGAGGAGGCGTCGAGTGCCCTGCGACGTCGAGAAAACTGTTTGATATGTGAGACCAGATGAGCTCTGGTGTCATCCCTGATTGGCACACACTTTTATTGTGTTCCCTTGATCCAAGAAAACACTTTCATTCAATGTTCGTTATGATCATTATTTATTTCATGATTTACGTTGCAGTTTGTCTTATTTCATTTCACTTTTCTTCAAAATCATCTACATTCAAGATTCAGGCAATATCAAGGCGTGTCCAATGCATTTCGGGCATTAACATAACGTGCCCTTCATCAGGGAATTGACACTAGGAATAACAGTAAACATAAATGTCAAAGTCTGTAGTTGTGTATCATTCTCGTTACAATACAGTTCAAAATAAAAGTCATGTGAATTCATTACATGTGTGTCATGCAGTTAAAAACTTAGGCGGTGGTGTGAGAAAAGGAAGTGGGAGATTGTGATAGATATCGTGAGGTTCAACAAAGTGGGGGGTCCGACGTTCACTTACATGCCTGTGATAACGTTCAGGTAGGTAATCTGAAAGAATGGAAGATCGTCTAAGAACTTTGTCGGGTTAGCAAGCGTACAAAAATAGTTCATGCGCTATGTTAAGTTCAAGTGCGAGCGTTGAGACTAACCTGAAGGGTATTCAAAATATAGCGTCTCGTCCGGTCTGCCTATCTCCGGTTAGCCGGTGGAGCTGATAGCTGCCGGCGTTCATTACTTCAAATGACTCCCGCGGTCATGTGACTGTCACGTGTAGAAACAGGGAAGAAAGACTATCGTGCTTAAACCGGTGTGTGTTTATAACAAACGGTTTATAAATGGAGTAAATGGTTAGAATAATAGTTAGAAACTTGTTTCTCCTAAAGTGTGGTGAAATGGTTGGAAAAAATTGGCGCATATATGAAAAAACATGCTGATATAAAAATCTAAATGTTAGAAGTACGGGGGATCGAACTGGAGGTAAGGAGATGCGATTAAGTGTTGGTTAGTGGGTTGAGCTAACATAGATACAAAGCGAAGTGGTGACAGTTTGGGTTTGTGTAGTGTCAAGGTGTAGGGAACATGCACATTCACAATACAGTCGATTTACAGAGCAATTCTATTACAGGTAACAAGAAAATTCTATTCTTTCGTTCAGGCCAGCTGGTTTCTGGGTTGATAATTTATGGATCCAATAATTTTCTCGTCTTAACAACAGTTTGTTATTGTTTACCCCTTCATGTTTAGAAACAGTCTCTAGGACGATGAACTTGACTTGAGAAACGTTGTGTTGTGATTCTACAAAATGGGCCGAAAGGGCTGATTTCATGTTCTTTAGTCTGATGTTTGACTTATGTTCAGTCAGGCGTACTTTTATGCGTCTCTCGGTTTTCCCAACATAAATCTTTCCACACGGGCATTTGATCCCGTATATTAGGTTGCTGGAATCGCAAGTAGCATTGACATGTAATTTTATTGAATAGCCTTGTGTTGGGTGGTTGATGGTGTGTCCTTTAATTATGCTGTTGCAATTGCCACAGTTCAGGCAAGGTTTTGTACCATGATATATGGTGTGGTCATTTGATTTGCTTTGCAGGATTTCACCAAGGTTCTTAGCTCTAGTGTAAGCAAACAGCGGAGGTTGGTTGAATGCTCTGTTGAAGTCCGGTTCTATATTCAATATAGTCCAATGTTTCATTATTATTTGTTTGAATTTTTTACTGTTAGTGGAATATTTTGAAACCACTACTATCCGAGTTTGTTCAGCTTTAACTATTGGTGTCAAAAGTTTGGTTCTTTCCATGTTCGCAATTCTCTTTTTTGTTTCATCCACCAGGTTCTTGGGGTAACCTCTTTTCAAAAATTTGTTCGACATCTCATTTATTCTTAAGTTAAGGGTGGTTTGGTCTGAAGTGATTCGTTTGACCCTTGCCATTTGTGAGTATGGTAGGTTTCTGATTAGGTTCGGTTCGTGGAAGCTGGAATGCAATAGCATGTTGTTCCTGTCGGTCGGTTTGACATAGAGGTCTGTGACAAATCCGTTTGGTGTAATGGTTACTTTAACATCCAAAAAATGTACTGTTGTGTCAGAGATATCCCAAGTTAATTGGATCCTTTGGTCAATGTTGTTGAATTTGTTTAGTTGATGTCTTAATTTGTCCTCCGAGTCCGTCCATATGATGAAGAAGTCATCAATATATCTTGATATCATTTTCAAGTGGTCTGTCCAGTTCGTGTCATTTAGAATATGTTGGGTCTCATACCAGTGCATGAATGTGTTCGCGTATACCGGTGCGGCCGAATTGCCCATGGCCATTCCTGTTAATTGTTGGTACCACTTGTCTTTAACTCTGAAGTAGCTATGGTATAACGTAAATTGCATAAGTTCCATTAGGAACAATTGAAAGTCTTGGTCTATGTCCGTGTTTAGGATAGCTGATTCTATTGCTTCAATGCCCATGCTGTGTGGTATGCTTGTGTATAAGCTACAAACATCTGCCGTACATAGCAATATTTTGTCGTTGGGGTTGAGTTGGATTTGTTGTAGTTTTAACAAAAATTGTGAGGTGTCCTTTATGTATGTTTGAGTTGATTGTACTGATGGTTGGAGATACTTGTCAATTAATTGTCCAATTGGTTGATGTATGCTTCCTCTGGTAGAGACTATTGGTCTCATGGGAGGGTTTCTCAGATTTTTATGAATTTTAGGTACCATTCTTAGTATGGGGCTTTTGGGGTCACTGGTTATAAGGAAGTTCTTCGTTCTTTCCGTAATGGTTCCCTGTTGGTGTGCCTGGTCAATGATGGTTTTTAACGTTTTGGTGTATTCCATGGTGGGGTTTGAATCCAATTCGTTATATGTTGACCTATCCATGATGTGGACAGTCATTTCTACTTCCAATAGATGTGTTTCCTGGAGGGCAATGACCTGCGCAGTGGAGTCTCGTAGATATTGTAGGATCTTGTCTCTCCTTGGCCTAGTGCGCAGGTCATTGACGTTGCAGGAAAGAATCTGCAGAGAAGTCATGGTGGCTCCCCCTTCTCTGCCCTAACCCACTGCACTATGTTAGATATTCGAGGCCTCTGCACCTTGCCTACACCCTTTACTTTAATTCTAAGACTGGACATGTCCAAGATAGCGGACATGAGGTTTTTATTACAAATTTTAACACTCCCTCCCCCCACCCCCTCTGCCCCCCACCCCCGGAGAACCCACCCCACAATCATCCAGGCAAATAGTCCAGGTAGTGCAACCTGAAATTTCCACCCAGTACACCACACCAAAAAGAAAAAAAGTACACAGAGACCCCACCTAGGAGTGCAAAGCATAAAACCCCCATCTAGGGGAGCCTACCCACATCTATTATAATGTGCCTCTTAACACCCTAACCCTTAAATACAAATATAGGTATAAGCATGTCATTCTCTAAGGGGGGGGATAAAAAATAGAACCAGAAATAGGTAAGAGGAAGATAGAAAAGAGGAAGACCTAATCAATAACTATCTTAATCTCACTGGTCACGCCTTCCTCCCCCCTCTTCCCTCGTTCTACAGAAACCTTACCAATCCTCCCACAACCCTTTCCTACATAGCAGGTACTTAATTATATGAAGATGTGAATCTGGGAGCAGATCTCAGAACTGACATTGCATACAGCTTGTGTATGCTTATGCTTAACCCAACTGTAAATTTACGATGAGGTCCTCAGCCTCCTGTACCGATCTTACCGTGTACATCTTATTTTTTAACATAATCCTCAGGGAGGCGGGAAATTTAAGTTGGGCCACTGCTCCCAGTTTTTTTAATTCTTCCAACTTCCTCCCCAATTCCCACTGTCGATCTAGAGTGGCTCTAGCCAAATCTGATCGAATCTGAAAAGGAAAGTCCTTGCCCCTCAGCGATTTAAGTTTGAGAGAAAGATTCAAAATCTTCTCTTTTACTGAGTAGGTATGGAAATTAATGAGGATTTTCCTTGGCTTGGCTCGGGTTGCGTCTGAAGGGGTCCCGATGAATTCTTTGGATATCCCTATCCAACTCCTCCACAGTGATCTCTAAATCCAGTGATTCTTTTAGGAGGTTTATCATAAAAGGTTTTGTGTACAGGAATTTATATAGCGCAAATCACCGAGCGGTTTCTAAGCGCTTGCTTAGGGAACCCGTCCTGGTATTCCCCTGTGAGATAGCCCCGGCAGGGTATCCGCAAGGTGAAAGCCAGGCATCCCGCCGCGAGGGGCCGTTGTGGAGATTAAGCAAGCTATTGCCCAGAGTCGCAGAGTGTGAACCTGTGAATCGAGTAGGCACCGGAGCGAGAATTGTCGAGTCCATGGACATGTTTAGGACTCAAGACCCCGCTGAGCCGGGAATTGAACCCTGGTCCCGGGCTGACCTCTGCTTCCAGGTCTGCCTCCTCTAACCAGTGAGCCACACTTCTCCAGATCACTCCCCTCGCTGCCCTCTGGAACATTCAGTACCCGTAAGTTATTCCTGCGGGAGTTGTTTTCCATCATTTCCAGCCTGTCTCTTAGTGCTCCCTCCTTCTTCTTCAAGGCTGCAAAATCCCCCTTAATGACATTCAGCTGACCAGTTAGTGCCCCCACTTCAGTTTCCAAAGTTTCTGTCCTTACATTCAAAAGATCCACTTTTTTGTCTGATGACTCACAGAAGCTTCTGATCTCCCCTTGATTTGAAGCTGAAACCTCAAAGCCCTTCTTTATATTCACCGCCAGTGAGGCCATGAGTAGTTCTAAAGAGGAGATTGAATGTACCTCAGAAGCAGGAGCTTGAACCAGGGCCGAAGCCGGAGCCAGAGCCGGGAGATATTGTACAAGAGGACCCCAGATATATTCAAAATTTTTAGAAGTATCTGACAGTATATCTGTCATGTGCTACTTAGTAACCATTCGCCACTGTTTTTTTTTATAGTTGAAACTATGCATATAATCTAGACTATGTTAGGACATTAGTTTCAATATTGTCTTAAAAATATACAGTGTGGGTTTCTTCTGTATTTCTAGGCATGGTGAAAAGAGTTTCAGAACTCACCAAGACAACACATAAGCATGTAGTCCCACAGAACTGATGGTTGTCAGAAATGCACAATCCTCAAATAATATGCAGGTAATTTATGGGTTATAGTCCAGCAGATCCCCTGGCTCCAATTGGTTAGTAGGCAGAGCATGCACTTTGCCAGAAATCTTAGGGTTTCTGAAAACAGGTGCCAATAACAGGGTCAGCATATGGTTCAAGAAACCTGTCTACAGTTCTGTTTAGATGCCATAGGATGACACCCCAACCATTCCGATGTGGATCTTACCAGAAGAAGCAAGACTTGTGGAAGAGGAAGTAACCTAGTTTGCCCCAAAAGGGATGGTCCAGAAAGCAAATCCCCACAGGGAGATAAGGCACTTATTGCCTGTACAGGTTAAAGGAGTGTATAAATGGGACCAGCAATAAATCTCAGGCAGTTTAAAGTATGAACGCTGAAAGATTAATCTCCTGAGATACATCATATTGCCAGAGGAGTACTTGGCTCAACTGATTTCATACAAAATGGTAGTCTCTATTGCATATTCATTCAATCTCTCTTGGCAGGACAGGCAGGGGAATTATACAGCTGCTATTTGTGCTTTCATTTGCCAATGGGTGTTTTGACAAAGTATTAAAACTAGTGGATTTGGCTTTGTAAGCTAGGGGAGTCCAGTCAATCAAGTATCTGGCAGATATACTTTACATATAGTATAACAAAGATAGTACAAAGCTAGGCATTTCAATACATTTGTTGATAAAGTGTTATGCCCAGCCTAACAAGTACGTCGTCTGAGTTTTACTAGGACACACTCCAGGTGGCTCTTAAGGTTCCAAGTTAAATGGTCCACTCCATCAAGAGATCAGACCAAGGTTGGCAAAGGATAACGTTTTTCGTCAGTAACTGGCCAGTATTGAAGTGATTCACTCATTGTCCACTAAAACAACTTTTGTGTGGCTCCGCAATTGCACAGCAAGCAGTGGCTAAAAATTAAGGCCGGCACATAGGTGTCCAAAATATGCAAAGAAGACCAAAATCTCAGAAAAAGCTTGGAGTAGACATACGTAGTCCTGAAAAAAGTGTGCCATTTCAGAATTCTTTCCAGATATGGAACTAAAGTTGGATGTCAACAGGATGAGTTGCAGAGCTTAGTTTGGGAAAATAGCAATTGAAGTTAAGCGATCCTAGAGTACATTCAACTGCGCATACATTATCTGGAGCTACTTTGCAGTGAAATGCTTGGCTTAATACAATGTACAATGGTACATCTTGTTTAGGGTAGACAATGTATTCGCTGTCCAGAACGTCAATCATATAAGCAGCACTAAATCCGGACTCATGGAAGAGCAACCACAGGATTTCTGGAACCACAGTTTCATTTATCAGATCCCCATAAAGAATGAGTATTTACCGGGGAGCTGATTTGCATTGGTATCGCTTGAAAAGGTTACAGTAACTGACAGCCGGTTCCTGGGTATTCCATATATTAACAGGGATTTGGTTTTTTTCCCAGATCTCTTTGACCCCCCAGGCTGTCTGTGATATTCAGGTGAGGGCCTGATCCGAGGACAGTGGGAATGGACACGTTTTTTGCAGGATCTGGGCCTAAAGTGTATTTATGTGTTTTCTCCTTTTAAGATGAGTCCAATAATACAGGTGAAGACCCAGAAAGAGGTAGAAAGTCTTGTCTGGATAATCCATTTGGAATGTGAACGTTTTGCTCCCTGGTCTTCTGGAACTTTCTACAAAAGTTAGAATCCATGTTCCCAAAATGAGGAGTTCTCGCGTCAGGTTACGGTTAAGACAATGATACTTGCTTGGACGAATTGAAGTCTCATTGTGGAATCTCTGGTCTTGCGAAGATGGCCAAAGTTTTCATCTGCATCTCATAGGCGACAGGTCAAGCCAAAGCAAGTCAGTGTGGATTCCATTATCTGGCTGGAAAACAGAAAAACATCTAATCCTGATTTAGCAGCTGTAGTATATATTTTTAATTTCTTTGATTGGCATTCAGGACAGCCATTATTTGGGACACACTTTCTTCTAGATATGAATAGAAAGCTGCAGTTGGAAATCCATTTATGTGTATGTTATTGATTGATATACATTTAATTCCTCCAAAGTTCAAATTCTTGAGTTTTTCGAAGGAGTATTTCTTGGCTTTACGAAAAACGACTTGTTACCTAAAGCCTTTCCCAGGAAGATGATTGCGTGGTTGATGTTCATTCAAGACAAAAGAGTGTCAAACGGCCCAGTGTGCATTCATCTCAAAAATGATTTTGAAGTGGACTCATTTAATAGTTCTTGCAGGATGAAGGCTATCAGTACGTTGCTCCATACCCAATAAAATCAAACTATAATTTTTAAAATGATATTTGAGGAGACCAGAAGCTGTTGTGGTCTTGCAGAGAGAATCTATGTTGAATTGACTGGAGGGTGATTAGCAAAATGGATGATGAAATGGGCAGGCTTGGGCCTACTGAATTTTGGATCCCATTAAGATAAAGAAGTGATAGTCTGAAAAGATTTTGAGTCGGAATCAAGACGGGAAGACGTTTTGAATGCTGCAGAGTTGTAAGGTGCCTTGCAAACAAATGATGGACGGAATGCTGAATAAATCATACATTCACCCCCAGTCAAGAGATCTGGGTTAAATCCATCCTTCTTTTGCTCACCATGCCACCCTTTTTGCAGGTTGTAAGGTGCATGAATTTAGAGAAGATTTAAGTCAAACCGACTGAACAGACAGTATAGGAGATACTGGATGAACTTTAAACCGGCACAGCATGAGCATCTGGGTTTTTCAATCGAATCTTCACTTACATTCACTAAAGGATGTGGCAGGTACATTATTCTATACATTTGTGTATAATCACAATGCAATGGCAAGTGATATGAACGTTCTGCTGATAGTCTGAAGCAGCGGCTGTCATGCATTTGGATATAAAGGGATCCCCACAGGTAAATTCTGATTGTTGTCACTTGTCTGGGTTCATCTGGAATTTTAATGGAAAGCTGAATTACTTCTGTCGTCACTTAGCAGGGGGACAGCTGCATTTGAACAACTCTGGAATGTGTTTTGTTATTGGCATGAAGCGTGGCCAAACTGGCCACATTCCTCTCCGTTATGGTTTTCCGAACCACATTGCATCAAATCAAAAGCCCGTGATACAGCCCAGTGTCACAGCATCCTCGTCACGAGAACCTGGCTACAGCGTCACTGTTCTGATGATTGTTGAGCATTTTTAGTCTTATCAGAATTTACTGAAACTGGTGCCACCATCAAATTGGAACCCGTCTGCTTTCGTGGCAATAAGAAGGCACTGCTGTGCTGGGAGCACAAACTGTATGGATCCTATAGCATTTGTGTTCTTATTTCATTTGTCCAAAGGATGGAGGCCACGAATGCAGAAAACAGTTTTAAAAAAATCACATTACAAAAAGAGGTGGCAGAAGTGAAGGAAGTCCTGTTGCACTGACCCCCCTGGAGCCCTCTATCACTGAAAAGGCATTATTGGGGAGGCGGACACAAGAGATCCCAAAATCACCGACAAGGCACTTTTGAGCTCTACAACACACTTTAGGTTACACTTCAAAAATTCTCTTTCGCAGGGAAGGCCCAGGTTGAAAACAATTCAAAGCTGATGTGCCTAGCGCTCTCTAGGACTAGGACGGAAGGAGCAGGCGCTACAGCTGTCTTCTAAAGCACACAAAGGTATCATACAACAATCCACCCACCTTCTTACGTCAGCAAATTCTCCCTTCACCTCTGCTAGACAACAGTTAGGACTAGCCACCGGAAAAAAGGAACCCTTTAAGTATTCAGGACGTATGTTCCTTAGTACTGTTTCTTGCACCTGGTGGGTAAAGTAGTTTTTGTCTAGTGGAGATTATCCCCTATCTGCAATCTGCTTTCAAGCATTTTCAAAGGGTTATGTATGCCTTTATTAAGATTAAAGGAATTATGGAAAAACGTCAGAAATGTAATTCAACTAAATAGTAGTTTGGCTTTAATGGATTGGATAGTCTTCTGTTTTTCTGCTGCAAAAAGTGTTTTTTGTTGTAATTATGTTCTGAAATACAAAACATTAAACACGGATGCCAAACCTTCAAGCAAACGTATGCCCCCCCCCCCGTCCCGACACACACGCGTCTCATCTAGGTCCTACACCCATGAGTACAGTTGCACTAGAGTTTTCTTTGCTTCAAACTGCGGGAGGTTTTCAGAAAATCAAAGTAAAACCAAAGTTCTGTAACTGTCCAATGAATAGACTGTATGGCAATACTGCCACCTTGTGGTAGCTACAAGAAACGTACTCAAACGTCCCTTAGTTAATAAAACAAGCATTTGCAATGCAATAGGTCTCGCCTTTGGAAGAGTTTGAGCTATTGGCATTGTAAATGACAATGCCTTTTATTTATGTATTTTGTAAACCTGCAAGTAGTGCTTAAACACGCACTTTGTACATGTAGTCCTTGCTTATGAGAAGCAAAGCTGGCAAACTGTGCCTCTTTTACTGGCAGCTTTGCTTCTCGTAAGCATGGACTACAAGTGCAAAGTATGCGTTTAAGCACTACTTTCAGGTTTTCAAAACACAAATAAAAAAAGGCATTGTCATTTACAATGCCAATAGCTCAAACTTTCGCAAATGCGATACCTATTGTATTGCAAATGCTTGTTTTATCTAGTTTTGCAGCGCCCTACCTAAACGGGTTCAGCAAAAGGAGTCAACAATCTGGGATGAGTCGTCTGGAAGAGCAAATATCCAACAATAGCTATAACCCTTGCAAAACTTTACCCACTAATTTGCCTCAACCTTTCTCTGAAGAAAGTTACTGTTATAATATCTGGGGCTAGTTTAAGTGAGTTGCACTAACGAAGGAAACATTTTGCACCCTTTGTTTCAGCAACACAGCAGCAGCGTGAAATGTCATTTTTAGTGGGGTCAAATGTTAATGCACAGGTCAAGTTCTTCACTGTTATCACCACAAATGCAGGAGTAAAGTTACCCGAACACCACTTCTTCTCGGGCAGTTCTTTTCTCAGTAGGCAGTGCATGTAATCTGAACTCTGAATGGGTTTGTGCATCCATGTACGCTTTCGGTACTTTTCTGGGCCGGAATTATTTCCAGTTCAGAGGTTAAACAAAATAACAGAAAACTCTACAGGCTTCATCAGATATATATATATATTTTAGATATCCCGATGTGAAACTACCCCACCCAGCATTTCCATATGCCACACGATGTGGTTATTTCTGAGTGCAGTATTACCCATTACAATTTGTCTTCAGAAGAATGTGATAATCGATTCCTTTGAATTTCCAATGTGAAAATACAGCACTCAGCATTTCCGTGTGCAACAGGCTGCTGTGATCCTGAGATGCCGTATTACCCATTACAATTTGTCCCCTTGGGTTATGGTAGATTGGGTTCCTTTGAAATCCCAGCGTGGAAATACCACATCCAACATTTCCAGATGCCGCCAGTTACAGTAATTATGGAGTGTTGTATTTCACATTATATGTTGTCTCCTTGATTGATCGGATAATCAGTGTTTGTGCACTGATTTCACATGCGTCCTTCATCCTGGCTACATTACAAGTTTATTATGAACTAGTTACATGGGCCTAGTCTAGAATTATTACACGTATTCTCTTTCTTTTTGTGCGATTTATTTTGTATATCAAGGGGAAACACCCGGTGGTACCAGTAATAACGGGACACGCTTTTGTGTAGCCATCCACATGATGCCAGTGTCTTCAGATGTGTCCGTGGCAAAATCTCTGTTGCCTGGTTTTCTTGGTCTGTTGTATGCGCATAAACCTGCAATCAAGGGCCTGGTGATGCTAAAAACAGGTCAGGTGGTGAAATGCGATGAGGAGGCGTAAGGGGAGCTTGGGTGGCTTATTGACATGGGTGAAATGCCATGGAGCATGGTGCATTGCAATACGCTTTTACAAACATACAACTAATTCAAACTCTTTACTATTAATGTTCCCAGGCAGAGCACAACAACTTTTTTTCAAGGAGGAACGTGCATAAGCTTGGAGCACAGACATGCGATGTGGAGCACGTATGGAGGAAAGGCCGGCTGGCTTGAGTTATGGCGTGTTGTGCACTACCAAAGGCACATGTTGAAAATAAAGTAAATCACCAAAAACAAATCCGTGGGGTGAGCCTATGCACACAATTACCTTGTGTTTCCGTGCGAGCGCAGTGACCATTAAGCGGTGTCGGCTCGCGCACCAAATCAAAGTAAATGGGCAGGAAACGGAGCAGGCAGGCAGGGGCATCGCATGAGGCAGCATTAAAAAAAACAAGTTCCCGCCGGGCTGCCTGCGACGACCCGGAAGCGGTTGGGCAGCCGGCCAATCGCAGCGAGGCCCCAACCGGAAGTCCCGCCCCCATCGCAGCGCGAGAGAAAAGCCACTGTCCGAGGAGCCCCGAGGGCTCCTGATCGAGTCCCGGTCCCGAGATGGGGGACCGGGTGAAGAGCGGCCGGGCGCATGGGGAAGGCGGGGCTCTCATGTGGTGAGAGAGCCCCGCAAAGCGCTACTGCCGCCCGAGAGCCAGAACCGCCGCCGAGCACCGCCAGAACAGGTGAGTGTGTTGAGGGAGAGGAGGGGTGAGTGGGGGTGGGGTGAGTGGGGGTGGGGTGTGCGCGTGTGTCTGTTGTAGTGTGTCTGTGCGTGCGTGTGTCTGTGCGTGCGTGTGTCTGTCTGTCTGTGCGTGTGTCTGTTTAAGGGGGGGTGCGTGCGTGTGTGTGTGTATGCAGTGTGTGTATGTGCGCATGCGTGCGTGAGCCTTTCTTTAAGGGGGGTGCGTGTGTGTGTGTGCATGCAGTGTGTGTATGTGCGCATGCGTGCGGGAGCCTTTCTGTGTATGGGAATATCAGGCACGGCGACGCGACGTGCGCGCTCACGAGCTACAATCTCCAGGAGGACAAGCTCGTCACAGTCTGCAGTCCACATTCCCCGGAAAGTGGCAACATTAGTTGTCTCCCTAGACAGCAAAGCTTCGCTTTGCTTTCGTCTAGGCGAGACCTAAAAAGGAACCAATATTCAGTGCTGCGAGGTGCCTGCCGGTCGGACAGAGCGCCTCTGCCAGCAGTGCGACATCGCGGCACTCAATGTACAGGTGGACCAGTGACACACCAAACTACTTGCACCCGTTTTCAATGTACCAAAAGCGAACTCCACGACAACAGCCAACATGCACCATGAAAACATATACGCCAGAACGATGTATCCAAGCTGGGAGTCAGTGTTTGACTTGGTTTCCAAAAAGGCATGACTTTAGAAGGAATGAGGTTCCACCAGGGGCTGCAGGAGGGATCATGACAATAGAGGACAAGAGGGCACCAATAGTGGATTACTATATTGCGAGTACATTATTTATTCCCCTGCACAAGCTTAAAAAAGATAAGCAAGCAGTTATCACAGTGGCATACTTTATGCAGGCTCTTCTTCAGTGAAATAAATTGAACATAATCTGCTTGGACCACCAAAGAATCTGCCACATTCAATCAATCAATCAAGGATTTGCAAAGCGATGCAAATCACCTGTGCGGGTCTCAAGGTGCTGGGGTTGCTTACTGCTTCTTCGTGGTGATCTGTTCATACGAACAGCCAGGTGTTGAGTTATTTCCTGAATTGCTGGCGCGATGAGGTCCTGAGGTGCCAGGGAAGGTCGTTCCAAGCTTTGGTGGCCAGGTGTGAGCACGTGCGTCCTCAGTCATTGCTTTGTCGGATTTTGGGGGGCCGGGGGGGTGAGTGGTGTTTGCAACGAAGAGAGAGGCGGATCATAGGTGTCTGGTTAGTTGGTGGAAAGTCATGTGTTTGTTGATGTATGCTGGTCCTTCATTGTGCAAGGCTGCATGTGTCGATATCTTGAACTGGCATCTCTTCTGGATCGGGTCCCAGATTCGCTTCATGAGGTGCGGTGTGATGTAGGTGCATCTGGGGAGGTCGAGGATGATTCTTGCAGCTGAGTTTAGTATTGTCTTTAGTCTCTTTAGGAGGTGTGCGACGATCTCTATATTGAGGGTGTTCCCGTAGTCCAGCCTGCTGGTGACGAGTGCCTGAGTAACGATCTTTCTGGTGTTGACAGGGAGCCAGCTGGAGATCTTGCGGAGCATGCGTAGGGTGTGGAAGCATGCGAGTAAGATTGCGTTTACCCGTTTCTTCATAAATAGCTTGCTGGCCAAGATTCAAGTGTAGATTGCAGTTTCTGGAGAACATGTGTCCCTTCTTCTAGGCTGTGACACAGCGTGCAATGCTCATCACTGAAAGATGCCCAGGCAAACAGTACTGCAATAGGATTGTTCTACAGAATATTGAGGCTAGGAATATCGTCATACACTAATATAGTGGACATAATATCGAGGGACAATATATCAAAAGGTAAGAGGAAGTATGGGTATACTATTCTTAACCCCTTAATTGCTGGGGCTTCCCCTGCTAGTTCTGCAACCTTTTGGGTGATTTAGGGCAGTTCACGCTTAGGGCTCCATAACTTATTTTCCATATAAATTACCCACACCAAATTGTCGTCCTTATTGTCCTACATCCTGGGGATTTTAAATGTACCCACGGTTTGTTGATTACCCTCGAGGGAACCAAGAAAAAGAACAAAGTATATCTGAATTTTGACAATTTCAGGAAAAATTGGAAAAAGTACTCCACAAAAACGTGTTTTTTTCCCTAAAAATGTGTCATCAACAAAAGGTTTGCTGTGCTAAAGTCACAATCCATCAAGCTTTCAAGAACATGAGGAGCTCCCACATTTCCCCCGATAAGAATGGTACGCCACCAGTATAGGTGAGGCAAGAGACTATGGTACAAAGGTGCTAAATACCACAACCCCCCTCCCCTCCAAACACCGCAGCAACCCCCTATTGCTGATCTCTCCATATAGCGCTTTAGGGTCTTTTGTGTCAAGGTCTGTTAGCTCACCCATACAAGTAAGGTACCATTTTTATCAGCAGACTTGGGGGAATGATGCGTGGTAGGACATTTGTGGCTGCCTGCAGACTCCAGAAGTATTCTTCACAGAAATCTGAGGGAAATGTGTGTTTTTAGTCAAAGTTAAAATTTACAGGGTATTGTGGGTGTGTGGGATCCACGAAAAGCAGACAAACCTTGACTCCCCTGATGTCTCGTTTTCAGAACTGTCTGGGTCTGGCATATTTTTCCTGGTGGTAGCCTACCCAAGCCCAAAAAGAGCAGCATTTACCATTGCAATTGTGACGATATCGGGAGCTACCCACACTCTCCTAGCCCACATGTAAAAGTACCCAAAGAATCAAATGTCTTCTCGCTTGCCATTGGGATGGGATGCTTTAATTCACAAGGCAGCAGAAAAACTGTTGAGGCTTTAGGGGTGAGCGTGAGGTCTTATGTTAGGATGGGCGAAACTAACCCCATTATTTCATAAAATAAATATATATTCATGTATTCCTACCATAAAGTGGGCTTTCTGCCCCCCTGTGGCAAATTGGGGAACACCTTCTGTCTTCTCCTAGGTGGGCCGGGGGGAAGGGGATACTGATTTGTACCTTTTGGGGTGGGGCTTGCTCAATGCCAGAGTGCTACACCTGCAGCCCTTTCTTTTGGCCCAAAGTCTAAATCCCTGGTGTCTGGTAGATTTTCTATTTCCCGTGGGCAAATTTGGGGCAACCTCCCCAGTTCGGACAATGCTGTGTCCTCCACATGCTTCAACACACTCAAGACCTTCAAATGGATCCCCCGACTCCAGATAGTACGTCACTCATGCACTCATCACCGGCATACTGGACTACGGAAACGCTCTCTACACTGGAATCAACAAAAAACTCCACCGCAACCTCCAGCCCAACCAGAACACTGCAGCCAGACTTATCCTCCATATCCCACGACATGACCACATAACTGAACACCTCCGCGACCTCCACTGGCTCCCGTCTACAAAGCCAAACACTGCACCAATTCAGAAAGGATCTCAAGACCTGTCTCGTTGGATAACCTACAGAGCTGCTCATACTACCCCCCTCCCTCCCTGAGAACCTCACGGTGGGTAGAGCCCTTCAAAAATCCCTGATTGATTGATCCTCCTATCCGCCCCCAGATGGGCAGAAACACACTATTGAAACCACTATGGCAGGGGAATGGCTCTATGCCAGGGTAGGCTGACCCATTCTTTTGGTGGTTTTGGTGCCATTTCGAAATCCCTGGTGTCTAGTGGAATTTCTATGCCCTTAGATTGGGAATGAATACCTATCCCCCCAGGAGGGGCAGATTGTCGATTCGGCCCCAGGGCTGGAACAGCAGGGGCCCATGCCTGGGCACTCCCCCATCCCCCCACAAATATTGCATGAAAACAGTCCCTAGTGTCTAGTGGTCTATCTGCCATGGGGTGGGGGGGGGGGGGTTGTGGGGGGGAAGAGTAGATTGGGGTAATCGCCCCATCTACCCCCAGGGGCAGGCACAAAGGGAGCTTGCTTTGTTTTTGGTGTGGGGACATGGCTATGCCTACGGTGGCCAGCCTCCAACCCTATCTTTGAAATAAAAAATCACTGTGTCTTGTTCACTTGCTGCCCCACAGGAGGCAGATTGGAGATAATCACCCCCAACAGTTCCCGAGGGGTGTAAGAAAGACTGTTTGTACACTTATTTGCCGTTTGGGCATGGCCATGCCCATTGTAGGCCGACCCGATCCCTATATATAAAAAAATGCCCTGGTGACTAGTGGGTTTTTTGCCCCCAATGAGGCAAATTGGGGATAATCAGCCCGTCTGCCCAGCCCCCCCCCCCCCAGAGGGGAGAAAGACTGTCTGACCTGTTTTTTTTTCACAACAACATTTTATTGTCAACAGTCAAAATACGCCTGTAAGGCCATATACTATAGCAGCAAAATATACATAGTACAAATGTTGATATCAACACTTTGTAGCCAAATATGCAAAAAAGGATCATATGCATAACAACATATTGCAGTAAAAATTAACTGAAGTGTCATTTGTCATTTCAGCGCTTAGAGACCCCGGTGGTTATAACGCGCTATACAAATTAAATAAATAAATAAATAAATAAATACATTTGTCCACTGAGATCAGCCCATAAATGCAGAATGGAAACTCTCATAATCTGTACATCCCACAGCAGCTGTATTTAACATCAATCCGTCGTATGGTTTGGAATAGGTTCCAAGTAGATCCCCAGACGTCTGCCCATCTCTTCCATATCCTGGGATGTTTTCGAGGACAGCCCACCCAGCAAATACAGGTATCCCCAACCTTATACAGACATCTAGGAATAGAGAGCGACTGCATTGTTTTGAAAGACATCTGAAACACTGTCAGCATGAGGTTAAGACTAATTTTCAATGTAACAATGTCTTTGATACATTTCAGAAATTGATTTTTAATAGCTAAATCCGGTCTACAGCATGTCAAACCTAGGAGAAGTGAATATTACAAAAAAAATGTATGTCAAGTCTGTCAAATAATTGGTTCAATGGGGCAGACATGAGTTGGCTCAGCATCATTCTCAACTCCCATGGTATAGGGGGACCAGGCAAAGAGTTTCAAATGTGTACCATAAGTTATGGTTTTCGATGAAGCACAGGCCCATGCCAAGATTTGGCTGTATCCAGACAAAAGTCTATATATTCAAATTCTGCATGATATGGAGCTAGGCCATGAGGTTCAGGGGTTGGGCATGGTGATGTAGAACTTGCCCCTGTTGTGTCAATGGCTGGGATGGATGGATCATGAGTGCAACTGACGGGCAGGAAGACAGCTATAGCGGATAGGTGAACCAACACTGTCCCCAACACACTGGTGGTCTAAGAATCAAGAGTACATAGTTCCATACTAGCCAAGTTGAGGATCCTGTGGGTTTTGGAAAATAGAGAAAAAGTGTATGAAAATAATTGTGGCAAGACAAAAGGTCTATTGGCAAAGAACTGGCTTTCCCTTTTCAGTCATGAAGCGAAGAGGTCTAGCTGAGTCGGTTTGCTGCACTTAAAGATCATCTGGAGCTTTTCTTGAAACAGATCACACTTGTGGCAGGATGGCTATGAGCAGCTTAGCGGATCTGCTGGATCCTCACTGAAAGCGGGGAGATGTTCTACTGAGAGATGCTCGTTATTGGCGAGTGCTCCATCCCACGGCTCCTGTGCATCTTCTTGACAGAATGCAAAAGCTTGTTCCTCTATGTTATATATCATAATACAAAGAGACCATGTTTGAAGTTCTTATGAGTATTGAGTGCTCTCTCAATATTGACAGGAAATAATAAAGTCCAAGCCAGATTGGCTGCAACTCTTGGAGACTGATGTGAAGCTTTTTGTCCGCTTCTATCCACAATTATTTTGTGGCCATATCATGCACGTAAGCTCCAAAACCTTCCATCGAATCAACAGGTGCCATAATCTGGCAGCAGCAAGGGTGCTGATATGGTAGACCAATTGATAGATTCGTGGGCATCCTCATACACAGTAGCAGCTGCCTGAAAATATGGGCCGTTTTCACCTGTCTTCCCACATGCCTGAGAGTTGCTGCCACTGCTATTACATTTCTTGCTCAATGGAACAAATTCATAACCTGCAGAAATGGATCAGCAGAATGCGGGAGGGCACAAGGGCCAAGAATGTCCTGAGCAGGGCTGTGTTGCGCCTGCAAATACCGAAGGCCACGAAAACCAATTTCGAGATTTAGTTCTGCAAGTGAAACACCTTATCCCAAATAAGAGCAAATAGTGGTTTATAGGAAGAAGAGGCTTATTGATAAAAAGGATTGACATGTTTATGTACAGGGTAAAAGTGTTTGGCCGGCTTTTGACATGTGTGATTCCTGTGCAGATGAGGCTTCCAGAAGCCTAATTATGAGTGTGGCGGTCCGATGGAAATACAGTTAAGGTTAAAGAACAAGCGACTTACCTTTGGTAATGATCTTTCTGGTAAAGACTTTATCTAGCCACAGATTCCTCATCTTTTGAATATTCCCCTGGCTTCTGCCTGTGTTTGAAAACCTTTCAGTAGTAGTTCTGCATGCCGCTAGGTGGTGCCGTGCAGCTCCACACTGATGCCATTCTGCTCCAGAAATTATGTCCGGGCCTATATAGGAGCCACTCCGGCACGCTTACGTCAGTGGCTTTCGAGTGTGTCCATGCCCCCAGACGCAGAGCCTTAAAAACAAATTGATGTGACTAGTGTGCAGATACCTAGAATTGGAATCTTACTAAAGGGTAGAGTCTTCCCAGAGAATGGTGAGGATGGGAAGGTCTGTGAGGAATCTGCGGTTAGATAAGAGCCTTTACCAGAATGAGTGTTACCAAAGGCAAGTAACTTGTTTTTCTGAAAGAGACTTCTAGCAGCGCATTCCTCACCTTCTGAAATGATACCAGAACGTAATTGCAGGAGGGTCTGTGAATGGATTAAAACCAGAGATACTGTAGAACAGAGCTAGCAAAATGTATTTCTCAGCGGAGCGGACTGTTTAGGCAACAGCACCTCATATGCTTATGGCGGGATACCCACGTAGTAGCCTGGCACATGTCTAGGTCAGGGTCTTGGCATGCTAATGCACTGGTATCAGCATTGGCCCTTGCAGAATCAGCAGGCAGTCCTTCGGAAGGCTACTCTTTAGCCAGAGTGTAGCAGATCTTAATGCTTCTGCACAGTCTTGCCTTTTTTTGCTCCAGCAAACCCCACAAAGAGCCGATCGTCCACCTGGTGTTCTTTGGTACAATCTATGTAAAAGCTCAGCAATCTCTTGGGGTCCAATCGATGGAGTCTCTCCTCGTTCTCAGAGGGGTGAGGAGGTGCACAGAAGACCACAGGGAATTGGTTTGGCCGATGTTGAACAGTGTCACAACTTTTGGTAACAAGGATGCTTATGTCCGCAGGGCTAGTTTGCATGGGAACAAGGTGGTGCATGGTAGGTGAGCACAGAGAGCTTGAACCTCACTCACCTGCAGCACCCATGTAAAGGCAGTGAGGAACACAGTTTTGAGAGCGAGAAGCAGCAAGGGGCAGCGGTAATGGTGATTAAATGGAGTACACATCAGGAACGTAAGGACCCACTGTAGCATTCCAAAGAGGGAGGGAGGAAACCGATGTTTTAAAAGTTTTAAAAACGCACAACTGTAGACTTAAACAACAAAGGCTGATTCGGCAACCACAGAAAAGCCGAAAGACACCCTTTAACAGTCCACGCTGCAAAGGCTTGCCTGGCAAAGGCCACAACAACAAGGGGCTCAGAAGATATTTGCCTCTGCAGAAGGACTTCCACCAGCACATTCGTTTTTACGTCCAGGGTGAGCAGCTGGAGGTCAAGGACTTCGTCCGCCCTAAACATCACCATGGCATAGAAAACGGATTCTTTGGTGGCTGACCCGAGGGGAATGAGTTAGTCCAGAGATGCATGGCGCCACCTACTGGCACACAGAGGTACTACTGAAAAGTTTCTGGATCCAATCTGACACATGTGGGGAATTCAAAAGGTGATGAATCTGCAGCCAGAGATGACTATCAGAATTTTTCTTTAATGGAATGACTCCTTTATCTGAATACTCATTTTTGTGTATTTAAAAGTATGTGAAATGAGTTATTTGCCCATTTCAGGGCAATGTGATAAACAGGCACAGGATTGCACTCTTAAGCTGGCATCACAACTGTGATCAAAACGTAACACAAAATACTATAGGACCGCTCAGCTTCATGAACAAACGAATCATTAGCAGATTGTAATAAAATACAGCATATAAATGAAAGAAACTGGTGACCTGAATGCAGGGCTAGACGGGGAAAGCAAAAGCAGCCATTGGCAATTATTTCATACTCAATAATCGATGTACTGATCGAGTACGAGAAACCACGACCCGAGGGACTCAGGGGGAAATAGACCATGAAGAATTTTTCAAAAATATGTTGAAAATGATGCATACCTTTCCATTCTTGTGCTCTCCTCCTTTGTCTCGCTCCCTACTCTTCTCCTTATTCGAATCGTAACATCGCTAGACCCTCCTCCTACCATTTTCTTCTGCTTCCTCCTTACAATTGTTCCCTCCTTCTGCCACCTTCATTCTTACTCCCATTCCTTCCCTTCATTGGTCTCCTTTTCCTTGAACCTCTCTCACTATCTTCCCTCGTGGAATAGAAACACTGAATGGGTATTCCATTTTGAAGCAAATTATAATTAATGAGGACTTTATTATACAAATTAAACTTAATACAGTTGAAAGTAGAAAGTAGCTGTAGCCATACAGCACTGTATCCTTCCAAAATATCCGCTTTAACCACCAGTTGTTACCATATAAATAAAAAAGACAAAGGTACAGGTCCTATAAATAGAAGAAAAGCAAAAGCAGACGTGTCTGAGTGGATTGGCTCTCTGTCTAAGTACTCCATAAGGGTCATTAATGCAGCCACACATTGTTATGACACATGCATGTGTGCGGAGCAATCATCTCCAACGAGCATCCTACCGAGGGGTTCACAATGTAAACATAGCTTACTGGGCACATCTCACACAAAGACTTCCAACGGGAGCATAAAGGCTATTAGCTAAACTGAACTTGATTGGGCTGTAATTGGGGAATGCTGCATGGAGGGGCTGTGAGTTGGCTGACTGAAGAGGGGGGTCCAATCTTAGCAGCACCAGTCCAGGCAGCACGGAAGGGGTATTGGCTGAGCCCCACAGCACCTCACTGTCATTTCTGAGCCCACCGAGCGCCGTGAGGGACACGGCCGGCAACTCGGACCCAGACTACATTCCCCAGGTGCCCCGGTGGCAGAGGCGCACCTGGGACGTCACAGCCTGCGCCAGGAGGCGCCTACATACATCGGAACGACTCCTGTCCCCGCGGGACGCGCGTGGGACCGCCGGGCTAAGCCCGGGCAAAGGGCTGGCCCTCTAATGCCCTCCGAGGCCTGAGGAGGACGGGACGGGCGACCTCCCTTGGCACCCCGACAAAAGAAGGTACAGAGATCTACACTACACATTGACTTTCCATGGACATTTTATCTCCCTGTTAAAGACATTATATTGACCATATTTCTTCAATTATGACACGCAAGGGGGCTTACAGAAAATCTATCACACAGCGGGGCCCGGAGCTTGGGATGGAAAAGCAGATCCCGAGTAGGAGGATACTGCCCACTCTAAGTGAACTAGATATTGATGAATCGCGCCAACTCCTAGATACTACGCAATCTCCCCCATTAACCCGAGTTAGTCCGCAAAACGAATATGCTACTTACCAGTATGAATCTGTTCTTGGCATGTAGGGCTGCTGACATTCATATCTGTGCATAGATCGCCACCTAGTGTTGGGTCCGGATGATTGCACGTTGTTGTCCTGGAAGAGTCTTCGAAGTATCACGAGATAGGTGGCTCCTCCCCTGGACTACAGTGCGCATGGGCATCTACTCCATCCTCAGATTGTTTTTAGCCATTGTGGTCAAGATGGAGTGAAACTAAGTGAATGATGACCATGCTAGAAGTATGTGTGAATTCTGCAGCTGCTACAGGCGCCGGGGAGGAGGGCGGGCGATATGAATGTCAGCAGCCCTACATGCCAAGAACAGATGCATACTGGTAAATAGCATATTCGGTTCGAGGCATGTGGGCTGCTGAATTCATATCTGTGCATAGAATACATAGCAGTCCCTCCATTAACGGCGGCCGCCCGTGCCAGCTGCAGCAGTTTGGAAAAGTATTTTTAGAACAGCCTGCCCTACAGCTGCCTACTGTTTGGAGTGCACATCAACACAATAATGCTTTGTAAATGTGTGTGTGGTAGACCATGTGGCTGCTCTACATATGTCTTCCAAAGGAATATTTCCAAGGAATGCCATGGAGGCCCCCAACTTTCTGGTGGAGTGGGCCCTTGGTGGAATGGTGAGAGTACGCTTGGCTTTCAGATAGCAGATCTGGATACATTTAACGATCCACCTAGCTATACCCGCCTTGGAAATGGGGTTACCTTTGTGGTGTGGTGCAAAGGCAACAAAGAGTTGTTTAGTTTTCCTAAAATCCTTGGTCCTATCGATGTAATACATCAGGGCCCTCTTGACGTCAAGGGTGAGGAGCATTCTCTCCGCTAATGACTCAGGATTTTGGAAGAAAACAGGCAATTCAATAGTCTGGTTAATATGGAATTGAGACACAACTTTAGGAAGGAATTTAGGGTTAGTGCGAAGCACTACCCTGTTAGAATGAATTTGAATAAATGGCTCTTGGATAGTTAGTGCTTGTAGTTCACTATCTCGCCGCAGCGATGTAATCGCTATTAGGAAAGCCACTTTCCACGTCAAGAATTGAATCTCGCAGGAATGCAGTGGTTCAAAGGGAGGACCCATCAGCCGGGTGAGGACCACATTGAGGTCCCACTCCGGAGCTGGTGGAGTCTGCGGAGGAATGACTCGTTTGAGTCCTTCTAGAAAGGCCTTAATGGCAGGCACTCTAAAAAGTGAGGTGCTGCCTGTTCTGGAGATAAGCGGCCATTGCAGATAGATGTATGCGAATGGAAGCATAGGCCAGATTACATTTGTACAGATGGAAAAGGTAACAAATGATATTCTGAATAGATGCATCTAGTGGGTTAATGTTGTGGTCTGCACAATAAATGACAAACTGCTTCCATTTTGCCGCATAGCATGCTCTGGTGGTGGGCTTTCTTGCCTCCCGAATGATGTCCATACAGTCAGAAGGCAAGTGCAGGTAGCCAAACTCTAAGACTTCAGGAGCCAGATCGCCAGGTTGAGCTGTTGCGGATCTGGATGCTGAATGTCGCCATGGCTCTGCGTCAGAAGGCTGGGTGTGAGGCGTAGCCTCTGATGCGGTACCACTGACAGTTCTAGAAACGTGGTGTACCATGGTTGGCGAGCCCACGTTGGAGCAACCAGGATGAGAGTCATCGAGTGCTGCCTGAGCTTGCATGCCACCAGCGGTATCAGAGGTGCTGGGGGAAAAGCGTACGCAAATTTGCCTGACCAGTTCATCCATATCGCATTGCCCTGCGACTGTGGGTGTGGGAACCTGGCGGCGAAGCTTTGGCATTTTGCGTTCTCCCTTGTGGCGAACAGGTCTATCTCCGGATGACCCCACCTTTGGAAGTACAGTTGGAGTACTGATGGATGTATCTCCCACTCGTGCATTTGGTGGCTGTGCCTGCTGAGCAGGTCCGCCATCTGATTGTCCTTGCCCGGGAGGTGTTCTGCCATGAGGAAGATGTTCCTCTGAATGGCGCACTTCCACATGCTCTGAGCCAGATGAGACAGCTGCGGAGAGTGTGTTCCTCCCTGCTTTTGAATGTAGTACATGGATGTCATGTTGTCCGTCCGGATCAACACGACCTTGTTGCACAGATGTACTTTGAAGGCTTTGAGTGCCACGAAGATCGCCATCAGTTCGAGAACATTGAGGTGCATCTTCCGTTGCTGTTGCGTCCATAGTCCCTGCACCGTGTAATGGAGTACATGAGCTCCCCATCCCTGGAGAGAGGCATCCATTGTCAGGATGATCTGTGGCACAGGCTCTTGGAACGGTCGGCCCTTGCAAAGGTTTCGTGGATTCCACCAATGCAGAGAGTTGTATGCCCGACCGCTCACCAACACTAGGTCTTTCAACTGCCCGTGAGCCTGAGTCCACTGACGTGCTAAGCACTCCTGAAGCGGGCGCATATGTAGTCTTGCGTGCGGGACTATGGAAATGCAGGAGGCCATCATGCCTATCAACTGCATGAACACTCTTGCTGGAAGCGAGTGTTGAGGTCTGAATTTTCTGTATCGGCGATTGAATGCTGCTGACTCTCACTGAATTCGGCTGTGCTGTGGCCGCCAGAGTGTTTATAGTCGCACCCAGATACTGCCGTATGTGGGCGGGCTGGAGGTGGGATTTTGGGTAATTCAGTGAGAATCCCAGATCGTGCAGGAGGTGAATGGTGTGGGACATGTGGGCGGCACACTGTTGGGCTGACTTTGCCTGGATGAGCCAGTCGTCCAGATAAGGGTAGACGTGGATGTTCCGTCTCCTGAGGTGTGCCGCCACTGTCGCCAGGCACTTTGTGAACACCCTGGATGCCGTGGTGACACCGAAAGGCAAAACCTTGAACTGGTAGTGCTGGTTTTGTATGGTGAACCGGAGGTACTTCCTGTGTGAAGGGTGCAGTGGAATGTGAAAGTACGCATCCTTTAGGTCTAAAGTTGCGAGAAAATCCCCCTGACTGAGCAACGGGAGCACTTGCTGCAGGGTCAGCATATGGAAGTGCTCCGACAGGATGTAATGGTTGAGTGGCCTGAGGTCCAGGATGGGCCTGAGGGACCCATCCTTTTTTGGTATTAAGAAGTACAGGGAGTAGACCCCTGTGCCACTTTCTCGCATAGGCACGAGCTCTATTGCTCCTTTTTGCAGCAAAACAGTGACTTCCTGCTGCAATAAGTGCAAGTGCTCGGCCGACATAGGACGGTTTCTTGGGGGCATGTTGGGTGGAGTGGACGTTAACTCCAGACAATAACCGTATTGAACAAGTTTCCTGACCCACCTGTCTGTGGTGATGGACTTCCAGACCGGCAAGAACTGCTGGAGTCTCCCCCCGACCGGTGTTGTGTGGTCGGGGGGCAGTGACAAGGCGTCACTGTTTGCTGGTGGCAGAGGATCTGGAGCACTTGTTTACACGACCTCTGCCCTTGGCGCTGTTACCACGATATCCACCTCGACTCTTGGTTTATGTGGACTGAGTGTTGCCCTTGTAGTACTGCGTGGACTGGGAGAGCTGGCCTCTGGAAACGCCTCTAGTGCTTGAGCGACGAAAAGACCCACCCCGAAACTGCTGGGACTGTAAGGCACCCATGGATTTAGCAGTCTCCGTGTCCTTTTTAATTTTTTCTAGGGTGGTGTCAACCTCCGGGCCAAACAGGTGATCTGGGTTGACTGTTTGGTTAAGTATGGTGGTTTGGATTTCTGGCTTAAATCCAGAGATTCTCAGCCAGGCATGTCGCCGTAGCATAACACTAGTGTTTATAGCCCTGGCAGCGGTATCAGCCGCGTCCAGAGCGCACTTAATTGAAGCGTTAGAGATCAGCTTCCCTTCCTGAATCAGCATCTCAGCCGCCTCCTTGTATTCATCAGGCAGGTGCTGCAACAGGGTCTCCAGTGTGTCGTAGTGTGCCCTGTCATACCGCGCCAGAAGCGCTTGTGTGTTAGAAATGCGCCAGATGTTGGCTGCCTGTGCTGCTACCCTCTTCCCCGATGCCTCAAAGACCTTGGATTCTTTGTCTGGGGGAGGAGCATCACCCGTAGTCTGAGAATTAGCCCTCTTCTGGGCATTCGAGACGACAAGGGAGTCCAGAGGCAACTGTCCTTTGATGTAGGTAGGATCAGTAGGCGCTGACTTGTATTTTTTCTCAATCCTAGGGTTTATCACCCTCGCCCTGGTAGGTTCTTTAAAGATCTCGCCAGCATGTTTTAAAACACCTTTCAGCATAGGCAGAGTCTTAACAGTTTTTTCTGAGACTGAGAAGGTATCAAAAAGGAAGTCGACATCCACAGGGTCAGCATGGAGCTGGACGTTGTGATTGTTAGCTGCCCGCTCAATGAGGGCATTGAAAGCTGCAGAGTCTTCTGTAGGGGACGTTTTTGCAGAAAATAGTTGAGGGTCTTGTCCTGATTGAGGAGCACCTGGGTCACCACCAGCGGCCCAGGGTTTGTTGGTATCCTCAGGGTCTGTATAGACAGGATAACTGTACTCATCCTCATCATCCCCCTCTCCAGCGTCCACATCAGAGTAAGTGGGCGAAACATTATGAGGCTGTGGGGAAAGTGGTTCCACCAAGACGGGAGTGAAAGCAGAGTCCTTCTTTTTCTTGAGAGGGATCTTGTAGAACTCCATTGGGCGTTCTGGGGCGATTTTCCGCTTGTGGAGGGAAAGCCTGCCCTTTTCGGCATCGATAAAGTGTTCCTGATGCTCGTCCACTGAAGGTCGTCGAGGGTGTGGGCCGGGGACCACCGCTGACTACTTCGGCACCGAGGAGACCTTCTCGGGCACGCTGGCGACCGTCTTAGGAGCGAAAGCCTTCGGCGCCGTCTTTGGCGGCAACGTGAAATGGATGGGTGTGGACTATATGGATTGCCGAAGCACTCTAATTTGAGTATATCGATTGTTCGGTGACAATTTGCAATAAATCAAAACACCAATTTGACAGAAGTGACAAAGGTTCCAACAGATGAGTGAATCTTGGAGAGTTTAAACAGGAACAGGGCTCGGA
Organism: Lissotriton vulgaris; assembly: GCF_964263255.1. NCBI lineage: Eukaryota > Metazoa > Chordata > Amphibia > Caudata > Salamandridae > Lissotriton > Lissotriton vulgaris. The sequence goes on along the minus strand of NC_141696.1, from coordinate 1,269,282,208 downwards.
GGAGGTGCACCCGCCGGACGCATTCGGAGAGCCAAACACGGCTTGGTGCACGCTTGAATTGGAACCGCAACCGGTATCCACGTACAAGAATTGAAAAGTATCTATTTTGAAAACGGAAGTCTCAAACGTTGTGAATTATATCGGGTGATCTCCGAGCCCCACTTATACTTCTTGATTTCTATACTCATAAATAAAGATATTTACCGCTGCTGGACGCACTCGAATTAGTGCAACTGGTCAAGGGCCCGGCTGGGTCGGAATTATCACCAGCTGAGCGACCTTCTGACGTTGACACGGCCATCTAGCCCTGAGGAATCGCGAAGGCGATGAAACACGTGTCGGCTGGCTGTAATCTTCATTAAAGACTCCAAGATTCACTCATCTGTTGGAACCTTTGTCACTTCTGTCAAATTGGTGTTTTGATTTATTGCAAATTGTCACCGAACAATCGATATACTCAAATTAGAGTGCTTCGGCAATCCATATACTAGATAGTAGTAATTTTCTACTCAAGGGAGTGGTTCAGGTTTGTCCACTCGCCGATTAGCACCTAGGAGACTTATATTATTTATAACTGTATGCGTATGAACTGGCAGTGCACCCATTTATAACTGATCTAAAAACCTTCTTTTCCCTGGATGGGCGTGGACGCCTTAAGTGGTTTCTCCACCGGTTTTGTAGGCGGAGGATCCTTCGGACCGACCGAGGCGGTCCCGTCCCTGATGCGCTGCAGGGAGTCCGTCACCTTCTTGGTGAACGCGGCGGATGGGCGCGCCGGTTCAATGGAATCCCTCCAGGCCTCACCTGGAGTCGACTCTCTGGGTGCGGTGCTCTTGGCCTTGCCTGCTGACGCGGAGTCGCGAGAGCCTTCGGGTTATCCAGCCGTTTCTTAGGGTCACCGAGAGCTTTCTTCGGGTCGCCGATAGCCTTCTTTTGGCTCGCTGAGGCCTTTGCCGGCGTCGACCGTCTTCGGCGCCGACGCGCTCGGCTCGACCACCTTCACTTTAGTCTTCGGCGCGGCAGACTTCGTCTCGACGCTCTTGACTTGAGCCTTCGGCTCGACAGCAACCTTCGCCGTCGAGGGCTCCGAGGCCTTGGAGCCGACCAAAGAGATGCGCACTTTCGGTTTCGAGGACGGCACACCTGCGCAGTGTCCGGAGTCGAGACCGTAGGTTTCACTTTTGGTTTCGTTTTGCCAGGGTGTGGCTCAACAGCAATGTCCGTGGCCGAGCCCGAAGGCGGGGCCGTAGAACCCACAGTAAGATCTTGGGTAAGGCCCGAAGGCGATCCCTCGACCTGAGCCTTATGAATTGGCACGGCCCCAGAGTCAGTTTGAGGAAGCTCTTCGTCCGAGCTATCCTCCATGGCCCCGAGGGCCCCGTCGTCGTCTCCTACCTCGTCGACGACTTCTTCGGCCTCGAACATCTCTGCATCCGACGCGGGGTTCGACTCAATAATGTCCTGGATAGATTCGTTCTCGACATCCCCTGCATCGAAGATGTTCACAGGCGCCGGTGCAGCATGCTGGGCCTCCTGGCGCGCAGCTCGTCGAAGCTTAAGCGTCTTCTTGGACCTGAAGCGTGAACAAGCCATACACTTGGCTTCATCGTGGTCCGGCGACAGACACTTGTTGCACACCGGGTGGACGTCGATGTGGGGATACTTTGAGTTGAATACGGGACATCTCTTGAATGGACTTCGGTCCATGATGGACGGTCGATAGGTCTGGAGCGTCGACTGGGCCTTCCGCGCCGAGAGCACGCGGGTGTAGAGAATCCGGCTCGGAACCGAGCTGGAAGAACTAAGACCGAACGCAAGACTATACCGACGTATTAGACTAAAGACCTTTTGGTCTCAAGAAAGTTTTCTATCGAGTCCGACAAGAGGGAATTCAAAGACATCTAAACCCAATGGCAGAAAAAAACAATCTGAGGATGGAGTCGATGCCCATGCACACTGTAGTCCAGGGGAGGAGCCACCTATCTCGTGATACTTCGAAGACTCTTCAAGGACAACAATGTGCAATCATCCGGACCCAACACTAGGCGGCGATCTATGCACAGATATGAATTCAGCAGCCCACATGCCTCGAACCTTTTCTTACTGGGAGGAATTAAATGCTTTATGTGGTACTAAGTTCGCTCCAGTAGTATCCCCCTCCCCTGTAAAAGGCTCTAGTATCGACACCCCCGTTGGCAGACTGTGTGAACCAACCCTATCATCTAAGGAGGTCAAACCCAAGCTGCTGCACTGTCTCAGGGCCCAAGCGCTAAAAGGGAGCATGACGGGGTTAATGGCCAGGGAAATCAACCTAAAATACAAAAACTTTGTGTTGGTCTCTCATCGCCCGCCATTAACTTCACCTTATCTAAGGGGGATGCCGTAAGTTTGGATGACCAAGTATCATCGCCCCAGTTGCCACTACTGTTCCAGTTCGAGCAAATATTAAGATCTATAATAGCACCCTTGGTAGAAAAAATCAATATCCTGGGGGATAGGTTGACAAGTATAGAGACAACCATTAAAGCCAACTCTTCACCTCCTATAAAGACGGTAATACCCATTTGTTCCAACCTACCCACTGCACCCGAAGTGCCTATGCCAATTAATACCAAAAAAAATGTCCCAACTGAAAGTCAAACTCCTAACATACCACCCCCAAATGCTACTAAAATTGCCCCCAAATCTGTGTTAACTAACTACACTGTTGCCAGAGCGGAGCGAAACAGAGTAGCATGTACACATTTACCTCCGGAAGCCGCCCCTTTTGTGCTTGTTCTTTCAGGAATACCGGCACCCACTTATGGGAAACCCGAAAGACATCAAGACCTTTTAAATAAGGTTATATTTTGGTTAACTAAAAATAGACCCCTCCTACCCAATCAAGACAGTGGAATCCTGAGCGTTAGAAGGGTGGGCTGGTTAGGGTCACTACCTAAAGACATTCCTGGGGACCTAATTCTAGTTAAATTTAGGAATTGGAACATTGTCCCCCATCTACGATCCTCCCAGCCCCAAGAAGGAGATGGCCCCATTTCCATTTGGGACTTGTACGATTTTTACCCAAGTACCCCACATATCCCCCTACTAAGATCAACGGCAGCACACAAATATTTGATGGGAAGGGGACCTCGTGCTTTGATTGGTAGTAGCTCTACTGCCCTCGAAAGATTTGATTTACTGTATAAAAATTGTAATTTCTGAAGACCCCTTTATAAAGGGACAAGCTTACGTATTAACTCAGACGGTAAATGCTAATTTTATGTACAGTGCGATATAATCAAAGAAATGTTCCAACAGCCTGGGCACACGTCCTTTTCAACTTGTAGATATATTATTGTATGTATGTTTCTCTGTTATTATTCTAAAATTGTGTTTTTTTTTGTTTTGTTTTGTTTGTATGCTTTTATGATTTTTAAATCAAAATCGAATAAAGCTAAGTGACTGACATCCACTAACCAAAACACTGCCTGTCATTACCCTAATACTGCCCGTAGGATTACAGCCTTACAATAATGGGAAGGGGGAAACCTGCGGAACTGGTATGTAATCAAGGGAGGCGGAGAAAACTTGAGAAGCGTTACATAAAGAATACTACTATGCTTTGTAATAGGTTTTTGTGGGGCGAAAACAACAGAGCTTACACTGTTTGCCTGGAGCATGCTTGGACTACAACAACAGTGTGTCAGCTAGAGCTAGAAAATAAGGAAGTAAAATGAATTTGTGCAACTGCCCATATAAGCACGTACCGGAAATCCACACTGTTGGGTCTCTAACAGCATGCAGTAGCTGAAGAAGTACATAGTCTGATGGGAAGCATCAATAGTTGGGGTCTCCAAGCATTTCTGCAATAGGAGCTATTTATTTATTTATTTATTTATTTTTTGTAAGACGTTTATTAGTGTTCAAAAGTGAAGTACATATAGCAAAGCCTACAACCCTGCGGGCCGGCTGCAAAAGAGCGGTAGATCGTGAGGGTGCAGGTCTGCACTGGTGGGCGTGCTGTTACGCCCCACGTGTCTCTGGCATGTAAGATTACAGGTATTATGGTCTCATTACCATCAGTCAGCAAATGAATAGTTCCATAAATGACGTCTTATTTTACAATTTTTCTAGAACTAAACCATGAATTCAGCAAACTAAACAGAACAGTTCGTATCGGCGTGTCCCAATATTCCATTCGCGGCTGCGCCGCGTCGTGTCTGTCCTGCTTGCACAGTGCTAGTAGAAGACCCCTCTAGACGGTGTGGTGTACATCGATAATGCGTCAGTACATTAGGGGGTCAGTGGTGCGCATGCGCAAATGATCGGACTTAAAGTGGGACAGCTCCTGTGGGCCGTGGTGTCTCGCCGGCCGCCGGCTTGGTTAGTGGCGTGTGTAGCAGTCAAGTGGAGTAGCCTAGTTGTTGGTGTAGCAGGTGTCGCCCACGCCTGGACTCGCTGTCTGGGGCGCGGTTGGTGGCGTCTATCCACCGTGACGTGGGAGGTTGGTGAGGCTACCGCCGGTGAGCAGGAGTCCGATACTACAAACATGTGTACATATGTGGGGAAGGGGTGGGGGGGGGGGGTGGAGTGCACTTGCGGGAGCGGTGTCAACGACTCGGAGCTGGGGGCGAATTATAAGGCGGTGTCTGCTGGTGAGCACTTGTGTGGGTAGCTGGCCGTGTTCGAGGTCTGCGCGCTGGGTGGTCTGCGTCTAGGTTGGGGGGGGGGGGCACGGTGCGTGGTGGTTCCGTCTACTGAGCTGTTGCCTCCGTGGCACACTCCCGGCACTGTTTTCTCTACGTGAGCCCTCTGACTGCGCCCTCCCCCTGCAGGGACCCCAGGATGCCATCCCAGAGCTGTGCGATCGGGAACTGCCTCAGACCTGCTATTTCCTCCCGGTGAAGTGCCGTGCCCTCTGCCCTGGCCCAGTTAGTGAAGGATGCGAACCAGTGTGCTGGGGTGGGTGGTTCCCGCCACTTCCAGTGCCTAGTGAGTAGCCGCTTGGCCGTGATGAGGCCCAGATCCCAGAACCGGGCCTGCGTTTTGTTTAGTTTGGTCCTTCTATATAACCCGAGAATGCATGCCTCCCACGTGTCAGGCAATCCCGGGCCCGTGCTGTGAATCAGGAGTGATGTCACTTCCCCCCAGTACGTAGCCAGAGTTGGGCAGTGCCAAAGCATGTGTAGAATGTCTGCACCCAACAGGTCACATCTGGGACAGACGGCAGTGTCGATCGCGAAATACTTATTTATTCTATCCGGTGTTAGGTATGCCTGGTGTAATATGTACAGCTGGATGATACGGAAGCGGGAGTTGCGGGGGACGTTCACAGGGCTGGCTAGGACCAGGTTCCACTCCTTATCTGTCCAGTCCCTCCCTCGGTGTGCTGCCCATTTAGCCCTGATCTGCTGCGTGGGTTTTTGCGTGTGGATGAGAAGCGCCTGCGCTAACCAGTGTGTGATGTGCGAGCCTCTGCCCATTACATGCAGGTATTGGATCAAGTGGTGCATCTGTGGCTCATCCTGGATGTCTCCCCAGGAGTCAGTGTATGCCCGCAGTACCGACGCGTGGAGCAGGAATTGCCCAGCCGGCAGGCCCGTGCCCTCCGACAATTCCGCAAACGGAAGCAGGGCCCCGTCAGTATACAGGTCGCCCATGGTCTCTACTCCGGCTGCAGTCCAGTGTTCCAAGTTGCGCGGCGTTACCATCCCACTCCTCCTGGGGGTGCCCATCAGGGGGAGGGCAGGAGCATACGGTCTGACGTTTTGTGTCAGTTTCAGGCTACGGACAAAGCATTTGCGGGCCACGGCCATATGTAGGGGTAGAGGACGGGGTCCCTTGGTCAACGGGTGAAAACGGGCGCACACCTGGGGGTGGGTCCATTGGTAGTCCGCGGTGGCCGTGTCGTCTAGATGCGTGCCGCTAAGCCAGTACGTCACCCACTGGAGCTGTGCAGCTAGGTAGTATAACTCCATGTTGGGGACTGCCAATCCTCCTTCCGCAGTCGGGGAGTACAGCTTAGCCAGTGCTACTCGTGGGCGTCCCGCGTTCCAGATCAAGCCGCGAAGCATTGATTCCAGGTCGCGGAATATCCGTGAGCGGACATACGTAGGGATATTCGCGAAGTGGTGGAGCAGCCTGGGGAGCGCTATCATCTTGGAGAGTGCTATCCGGCTAGGTACGTTCAACGGCAAAGTTTTCCAGAAGGACACCTGGGCTCGCAAGGAGGAGATAGCACACACCAGGTTACCCTCCAGTATGTCCTGTGGGTCTCTGTAGATGTGTAACCCAAGGTATTTAAACGTGGTTGGGTACCAAGCGAGCCGGGCCCCCCCAAGGTGCACATCGCATTCCTCCTGGTCCTGGCTGAACGAGTATATTCCGGACTTGGCCCAGTTGACCCTAAGGCCCGAGACCTCCGCGAAGGTCTGAAAAATGTCCGACAGCTCGGCAGCACCGCGGTAAGGTCCCGCACATAAAGCAGCAGGTCGTCCGCATAGAGTGAGACCGTGTGTGTTCCATCGGCTAACAGGATCCCCCATTCCGCTCCTCTGTCCCGCAGTAGAGCCGCCAGGGGTTCAATGGCTAAAGAAAAAAGGAGGGGCGACAGGGGGCAGCCCTGTCTGGTGCCTCTGCGTACCCTGACCTCCTCTGACAGCAGCCCGCCTGTCCTCACTCGGACACTAGGTCTCTGGTAGAGTAGTCCGACCATGTCCGCGAAGGCATCGCCGACCTCGAATCTGTCCAATACTGCCCCCAAGTACGGCCATTCTACAGAATCGAAAGCCTTCTCCAGGTCCAAGACCAGACACCCCGATCTAGGCCAATGTGTCACGGCCGCTTCCTGAACCCGGAAGAGGCGGCGCAGGTTACAAGAGGTGCTCCGCGCCGGCATGAAGCCGTTTTGGTCCGCATGCACTAGGGTTGGGACCTCTAGGGCCAAGCGGCGGGCCAGGAGGGAGGTGAAGATTTTATAGTCGGTATTCAGCATGGCTAACGGTCTATAGGATCCCATGTGCGTACCGTCCCTACCCGGCTTCAGTAGTGAGACCAGGTTTGCCTTATTGAGCGAGTCTGGGAGCGCTGATTCCTCCATTGCATTGTTGTACAATTTGAGCATCTCCGGGATCAACGTGTCCGAACATGCCTTAAAGAATTCGGCGGGTAGTCCATCCGGGCCTGGGGACTTGCCGTTGGACAGTGCGAAAATGGCTTGGCGCATTTCTTCCGGGGAGAATGGTGCCCCTAGAGCGTCCTGTTGTGCGCCTGTGAGGGAGGGCAGTGGGATGTCTACAAGGTAATCCGCTATGTAGGCCGCGGAGACCCTCAGTTGTGATTTGTATAGGGCCTGGTAGTGCCCCACAAACGCTCGATGTATCTTGCTTTGGGTGTACACTATCTCTCCCTCAGCCGTACGGATAGCGGATACTGGCTCCGTGCGGTTCTCCTGCCTGACCAGCCAGGCCAGTAGCCTTCCGGGCTTGTCACTGTACTGGTGTACCCGCGCCGAGTGGGCCGCGAAGTTAACGTGCCGTAGCCGTTCCAGCAACGTTTCATGCTCCGCTCGGGCCTCCCGCAGCCGGTCTCCTGTGCCACCCACCGCCTCCTGTTCCCAGCAGAGTAAGTCCGCTTCCACCCTGCGCAAGTCCACCTCCAACTTCCTCTGTATGCTTCCCTGAGCGCTCAGGCAGTGTCCCCTTATCACCACCTTGAAGGCGTCCCACTCTACCCTCGGGGAGGACGCTGTGTCTGAGTTGTCAGTGAAGTATTGTGCTACGCAGGCCTGCAGGGAGTCCCTAAAGGGGGCGTCTAGTAGCAGAGCAGGTTGCAGTCGCCATGTGGGGATTGGTGGGTGCGGGCGTTCCCAAGCCATGTGTAGGGTGTGGGGGTTGTGGTCCGAATGTGTCCGGCCCAGGTATTGGGAGTCAGCGACGTGTGGCAACATTTCCGTTGATACCATGTACCTGTCAAGGCGGACGTGCAATGTATGTGCCCCCGAGAAATAAGAGTACACCCTAGTGTCGGGATTGTGCGCGCGCCATGCATCTTTCAGGTCCCACTGTGTCACCCACTGTGTGAGTGCCCTCGTGGCCCCCAGGGATGTTGCCTCTGGCCTTGGCGGGACCGAGCGGTCCATCACAGGGTCCAGTACCGTGTTGTAGTCGCCTCCCAGTATCCATGGGACGCCGTGCCAGGGCGCCAGTTTCTCTGATATGCGCGCCAGGAAGGCGCCCTGGTCCGTGTTTGGAGCGTAGATAGACGCCAGGACCACTGGTTGCCCGTCCATGCAACCCTTTACCAGGACATACCTCCCCTCCGTGTCTGTGTGAACTTCCGACATTATGAAGGGAGTGCCCGGCTTCACCCACAATAGCGCCCCGCGGGCAAACGAGGAGTATTCAGTGGCATACAATTGTCCCCTCCATCTTCGCCTCAGCGCGGTCACCTCCGCCCCACACAGATGTGTTTCCTGCAGGAGTGCAACCTGCACATTTTGCCTTTTCAAGTAGGAGTATATTTGATACCTACGTGCGGGTGTGTGCATGCCTCTAATGTTCCAGGTACATAGCTTTATCGCAGACATTTTGGCAGTATACACTCCCCCCCGACATTCCCACTAATAGCAGCCCCACCAAGAGCTCTCGCAGTGGTTCTCCCAGCTCTCTCGTATCTACCCCCCATAGTACACTCATCAATGTTCGGGAAGACATTAGGGCGGGGAAAAACAATGAATAACAGCAACCAACAGCGGGCAAACCCCACTAAAATACCAAAAGGGCAGTGGCAAAACGGGCCACCGTCCATACTCTCAAGTGAGAGGAACAATCTTACTTGTCTAAGGGGCACTGTGTGCTAAGCACAATCTCGGCAAGAAGGATATGTAGTCAGTTAGGGAAAGCAAGTCTCTTCCCTGAGCCACTTCATACAGGGTACTGGTGGCCACCGTCTGTGGTCCGGCGCTCTGAGTTACTCTACTTGTGTGAGGCCCCGCTTGCGTGAGTGTCTGCAGGCGCGGGGCAGAGTGCCATGTGATGTGGGCTGTGTGCCCCTATTGGGAGGAGCCACCTCCCGCCCGGGCTCGCACATGGAGACGGCCAAGTTCGGGTGCATGTTGAAAGACAACCCCGTCGTTACCCACCCCGTTTACCACCAGTGCTGCAAGGGCATTACTCACTGTTCCAGGTGTCCACTGTTCAATCGGCTGGCAGGGGGGAGGGAGATACCCCCAGCAGTGGTGGGCGCCAGTTGCGCACCATCGTCCAGTCGACCACCGCCAGCCCCCCCCCCCGTTGCGACAAGACCAATGCAAACTTCACCTACGGTATCAGTGGATCATGTCAGAGGTTTGTGGCGTGACGACAGGCAGGTCCACCGAGATCTGAGAGTTCGGGATCCCGTATATGGTCTCGTCGTCGTCGCTTGGTACTGGCTGTTGACCGTCCTCCGGGGCCGTCTCTTGGGAGGGCGAGTTGCTCAGTTGAGAAACCCTCCGGAGTGCGTCGCGCTGTTCTTGGAGCATCTGGTCTAGCGGGGGAGAGTGGCGTGCCCCCTCCTCCGCATGCTGGGACTGCTGAGTTCTGTGTCTGCGGCGGCGTCGCGGCCCGCGCGGCCTAGTCCTAGTTTTGCCCCCACGAGAGCGCTTGGGTGCCGTGTCCGTGCCTCCGTCCAGCCACTCACTGGCCTCCTCAGGGGTGCCGAAGAAGTAGGTGTTGTCCCCCGCCACCACTCTGTTTGGCAGGGAAAAGTAGGGAGTACTTGAGGCCCGCAGTGCGTAGTCTCCGCTTCACTTCCATGAAGTCGTGCCTCTGGCGTTGTACCTGGATGGTATAATCAGGAAAGAACATGATCGACGCATTGTCTACACGTATCTCGCCCAGTCGTCGTGCCTCCCGCAGCACCGTGTCCCTGTCTCTATAGTTCAGTATTCTGAAGAGCAGTGGTCTCGGGTTGGCGCCGGTGGTATGGGGCCTCGTCGGCACCCGGTGTGCGCGCTCCACAACGAAGTGGGGTAATAGCAAGCCTTCGGGCAACAGGGTCCGTAGCCATTCTTCCACACGTTGCGCTGGGTGGTTCCCCTCCCATTTTTCAGGAACCCCCACAAGTCTGATGTTGTTGCGTCTCGCCCTCCCTTCCGCGTCCTCGCCCTGTCTTCCAGGAACTCCACTCTGTTCAGGAGGTCCTGCACCTGCCTGTCCGTCTGGGTGACCTTGGGCTCAATCTCCTTCACTGCTCCTTCCAGGGCCTTGGTCCGGTCGGATAATTTCCTGCAATAGGAGCTATTTATGATCAATAAAAATCATACCGCGCTACTAATATCATTAGTGTTGTAATAGTGACCACATCAGACAATATTACATTAGTACACTATGGAAAATTACCAGCCGTGATCACCTTAGTACATCAGGCAGGATTGCCTTACTAAAGTATACAAAAGTGATGGATGGAATACTTCAACTAATCTCAGCTACCAGTAATTGCTCTGGGCCATATCCCAATCCATCTTGGAAGTTTAGGTTGGGCTGGAGCCGGGTCGAGGCTGAATGGCATATGGCTGATCCAAACTTAGGTGGCATGGTGGGCAAACAACAATTGATTGGGATGCGGCCAGAGCGATTGCCAGTGGCTGAGATCAATTCAGGCGTTCCATCCATCACCTTGCTGCTGTTGAAACTGATGCCCTAAGTGTGATGGGTATGCCCCGATGTGGGTTCAGTGCTCACTGTGCCACTGGAATCAAGCTACACCTGGCTGATGAGCCCATAATAAGGGCAAAACTGGTCCTAGATTGCTTGTATTCAGGTTCAGGCAGGACCTGGCTTGGCAGTTCGGGCTGGACTGTTAACACTGGAGCAGGGTCAAGTCTAATTTGGATATGGCTGAGTCCAAACTGAGGTGGCATGGTGCTACAAAATCAATGTGTTGGGATGCGGCCCGAGCGATTGTCTGTGGCTGAGATTAATTTAGGCATTCCATCCATTGGCTCGTTGATTTCAGGCAGGATTGCCAGCAGTAATGTAAAAAAGGCTTTGTCAATTTGGAATGCCTTTAAGTGGATAATACAGGATGGCCATAGCTTAAATGCCCCTGGCACCAAGGCAGTAATATTGGTACAAAACCTCCTCAACGCCATATGATTTATCACTCAAATATCAGCTTTAAATTAATTCTGGAAATTCAAAAATTAGCTTACCAGTTCTGAATACACATACATTTGCATCCCCAAGAAATACTTTTAAATGTTGGCATACATATATCCAGTCAAGCAAAAGCTTTTAATTTAGTAGGGTGGACTGGACACAGGAGAGCTACTTACAGGTAGCTGGAGAGCTACAAATAGTTCATGAGCTACTTGTTGAAGCCTGACCTATAGAGAGTACTTGTGGGAGTGCCTAGTGTCACCTACAATGGGGAACAGAATACAAGTTGAGGAATGGGGGATAAGCAGTGATGTCACAAAGAAATTCACAATGCTGCCACACTGTTCTCAAGGTTAAAACAATTGAGCTAATTTTGCACATTGTCTAAGACCACAAATGCTCACTGCCTGAGCCTCGTTGGGTGTGATATTGGATTTTCAGGTAGGCATTTGAAGAGTGCCAGTAGAAGGACCAGTGCCAGCCTTGACTGGCTGGAGTGTGGCATGGAGGGGATCGATGCAGTGGACAGCGGGCCATAAACAATACAGCATCCAGCTCACCAGCCCACTGGGTGATCACATGTAGCCAACACCGGCCAGCTCAGCACTGTATGCATGCATTAGTCCAAAAATGTCTTTAAAAAAAATACCATGCAACCCATAAACATTCTAAGTGTCTCCCTCTGCACCCCCATATCTCTTCCCAATAATGCCCCACAGTCACCAATCCTTACCAGTTACGTGCTGGTAGCGCGTGCGCCCAAGCATGGAATGCATGGCGTGGCCCATTTCATGGAAGAGGTTCTCCATCATTCCAGGAGTCAATAGTGTTGGCATGTTACGAGTGGAACTGGGCAGACTCAGCATAAGGACTACCACAGGAAGCTGGTATTCCCCATTCTCTTTTAACCTTCCTCCGCGAATTGTAAAGTGGCAATCCTGCAGAAACAAGTGGGAAAGAATTATCACAAGTTAAACATTTTAGAGTTGCGCTGTGGTTTGCAAAATGACAGTAGACAAGTACTAGGGACGACAGTGGCAGAATCAGTGCAGACTGCCTATCAGTGACCTCGCGTCTGGCAACACAGGTTCAAATCCTGAGCTCGGACAAGCGTTGTGAAAAGAAACTGGTGTCTCAGCCCTAATCTCGATGCATGCCTTTTACTGCATTGTTACAGCAACCACAAATTAAGAACTAAGAACTGGGATGAAGTATTACAAAAAGAAATAACAAAATAAAACCTACACTTACTTCTCTAGCTATTACCCATGTTTACACATTAAAATAATGTCCACTTTGAACATGGTATTTCTTTATAATGTACCCAGCAAATAAATAAACTTGCAGTTTGACTATGGGTAAGCTGGGGCTATCATTTCATTAACAAACTAAAATTTTTTACAGTTGCCTAAATCTAACGCCAATTCTTTCCAGAGGTAGCAGTGGAGGAGAGAAGGCCAAGTACCAACATAGGTAGCCCAGGAGGTTTTTCTTTCAGAATCCCAAAGGTCAACTGAAGTGACTGGTGACCATCCCAAAATTCCCTCTCCTTTTATAATTCCACTAGCGGCCCGTCCCGACGTTGTCCGGGTATGAAAATGAACGTGTTGGACACTATTCTCACGCTTTACAACGCTGTGCTGGTGCTACATCCACCGGACTACTTTGTCCCACAACGGGCTTTGTTCTTTCCAAACTACATTTTGCGCTGGTGTACAGCCTATGTCCATCTGTTTTGCCTCACCTTTCCAATGCTGTATGCGGTGTTCCGGTTGGTACTGTGGTTCCGGAGCTTACCCGCCTCAAAGGTTTGGTCTCTCACTGTATTATATTAGTATGGATGATAAGCCCCACTTGGTGAGTAGAGAACCAACAAATGACATTTGCGATGATTTAAGACATCAACAGATTTAGAAGGACTGCCAGAGGTATAAAATATATCGAACGAACAATCATAGTTCCAGAAAAGAAACTACTTTTCTAAAAACACAACCTGAGCTCCCATAATTTAGAAATATATCGAAAGTCTGAAGGCACAGCTAGTATCCCAAATTACTACTATTTATCAATAATAGTGTTTTTGGTAGAAATATTACTGACTTTATTTCCCAACTGGGGTGATTGGGAAGCACCAGTCAAGAGATGAAAATTGAATCTAACTGCATCTTTCCATGGAATGAAATAGTTCTTATGAGGGTGCATAACGCACTCTCAAATGTACTGATTTCCTTGGGGTATGCCAATTTTCTTAAACCAATACACATCCTTAGGTTTCCTCGATGAAGTCTATCGATATTGACTTTTTCTATAGCACTGCCACCTTCTTTAAAACACAGATACAAATACCAAGATTATGACATAAAAACAATAATAAGGAAAGATTACAATGGTGGAAAATATTAAAATAGCGACAATAACTTCCATAAAAAGGTGTCCCTAGATCTATAATAACACACTTGAGAAGATAGCTAAGGAGCAGTAGAGGCCCCCTTAAGTTAGACACATTATTTATACAATACCACTAAACAAAAATACAAAATACAAAAAAGAATACAAACAAATATAAAAATACATATTATATATACATTGACAGTATGCTGCTACTAAGAGATTAAATTATCATTTATCCATTGCCTCACATTTGAGAGGGATATTAAGCCAGACAGGGAGCACCAAGGTATGTGTCAGACGGAGGACCTACCCCCTCCTTAATGTTTGTAAATCATGGCGGTTTACGTGATTTGAAGTATACATCAAGGCTATCCCACATATGCCTAAGGGGGCTTCCAAGGTGGGTTTTGGAGACCATTAGTGTCAGAGCCTCTAAGATGGGAGATCCAGTTTAACCAGCAGTTAAAAGACGCTTTTTGTGTGTCTTTCCAGTTCTTTAGGATAACCTTAACCGCTACCATCAGAAGGAGGTCCGGAAGGGCACTATCCTTCTCGTTTAATGAATCCACACATAGGAAATCAGATATCAGTGTGGATTAAGGGAGCATGAGAATAGTTTAGAGATAAAGTCAAACACTTAGTCCCAAAAAGATTCAACACATTTGCAGTATAGCAGCAGATGGGCCAGGTCCCCTATTCCCTACTCACAATTCCAGCAGGTAGGATCCTCACGAACTTTGTGCGAGTGTAGGCAGGCTGGTGTCCAGTAAGCCTTATGTAGGAGCCAGCTGCCACCTTCTTTAAAGGAAGATCTCTTGGTGCTATGTACAGTAGTCATGTTCTCCCTCTGAGGAACCCAAACTGGCTGAACATAAACAGCGTGGACGATCACCCTTTCAAGAAAGGCCTCTTGGATAAATGATAGACTGAGTGAGCTTCCTTGAAAGTGTATATATCCAATTTCAAATCATCAGAACTTCTTGCTACTGACTGCAGTGTGCTTACGTGTGGGCCACGCAATAGGAACGTAGAAAGAAAGTAGTTCCCATGCACTCTTCAGCAGGGTGGGAGCAAATACTGAAGGCAGGAAGTGACTGTGTCAGAGACAAGTGGGAATTTGTGCCAAAGTAGCCATGCTAGGGGCTGCCTTACAGTGTGCACCCACTTTCTGAGCACCTCCCTATCCTCAGACACTTTGGTATGACAGAAGTGGTCGCAGGCACAGTTGCCGCCCTTTTTGTAATGCAGATCATGTGTTACAAGTGCACTGGAGTGATCTCAAGAGAGCATTTTCTCCTTTCAAACGCAAGCTGCGTTGACACCTGCAGTGAAAGGCAGACCAGCGGTCTTAACCAGCTGTTCCTCTTTCATTAATGCACTGTTCCCAGTGTACTAGGAAAAGTACATTTGTTGTAACAGAGCATACTGTCCAACTCTGCACACAGACTTGACCTGTCGGTCAGAGTGGTTGCTCCCAGTGTCCCTGAAAGACACCTGGTATCGTAGCGCTGCTGTGCTCAGTTTGCCTTGATTAAGCTGCTCTGCATCTCGCCTGCTTATTTACCGCTTTGCCTCATTAGCGCTGACATTATTTCATTGTGCTTACTGTATTTTGACTTTGTTTGCACGTTTGCCAAGAGCGCTCCGCCCTGCTCCCCCCTCCGCCTCCATTTTGTTTGTTGTTGTGCCCCTCGTGTGCCCGACCCGCCTCCCAGCTGAGACGCCCTCCCACTAGCTTAAAATAGCGCTCCACACCCTCTAGACGCTGTGACTCGCTCCTCCTGTCGGTCAGAGTGGTCGCTCCCAGTGTCCCTGAAAGACACCTGGTATCGTAGCGCTGCTGTGCTCAGTTTGCCTTGATTAAGCTGCTCTGCATCTCGCCTGCTTATTTACCACTTTGCCTCATTAGCGCTGACATTATTTCATTGTGCTTACTGTATTTTGACTTTGTTTGCACGTTTGCCAAGAGCGCTCCGCCCTGCTCCCCCCTCCGCCTCCATTTTGTTTGTTGTTGTGCCCCTCGTGTGCCCGACCCGCCTCCCAGCTGAGACGCCCTCCCACTAGCTTAAAATAGCGCTCCACACCCTCTAGACGCTGTGACTCGCTCCTCCTGTCGGTCAGAGTGGTCGCTCCCAGTGTCCCTGAAAGACACCTGGTATCGTAGCGCTGCTGTGCTCAGTTTGCCTTGATTAAGCTGCTCTGCATCTCGCCTGCTTATTTACCGCTTTGCCTCATTAGCGCTGACATTATTTCATTGTGCTTACTGTATTTTGACTTTGTTTGCACGTTTGCCAAGAGCGCTCCGCCCTGCTCCCCCCTCCGCCTCCATTTTGTTTGTTGTTGTGCCCCTCGTGTGCCCGACCCGCCTCCCAGCTGAGACGCCCTCCCACTAGCTTAAAATAGCGCTCCACACCCTCTAGACGCTGTGACTCGCTCCTCCTGTCGGTCAGAGTGGTCGCTTCCAGTGTCCCTGAAAGACACCTGGTATCGTAGCGCTGCTGTGCTCAGTTTGCCTTGATTAAGCTGCTCTGCATCTCGCCTGCTTATTTACTGCTTTGCCTCATTAGCGCTGACATTATTTCATTGTGCTTACTGTATTTTGACTTTGTTTGCACGTTTGCCAAGAGCGCTCCGCCCTGCTCCCCCCTCCGCCTCCATTTTGTTTGTTGTTGTGCCCCTCGTGTGCCCGACCCGCCTCCCAGCTGAGACGCCCTCGCCCCTCCCCCTCCACTATCCATATATGACAGTAGTTCCCGCGCGCAGCGACCGCGCCCAATCCGCGCCGAAGGTGCGCCAAAGGTAAGCCCGTCTACGCCCGTCCGTGCCTGGACCGCACCCAGCGCCATACCCCCTGGCCCCCGTCCCTCCCAGCCCCCCCGCATTACCTACGATGCCGCCACCCTCCTAGCTCTTGACCCCGGTCGCGCACCCAACTGCGTCCAAGCCGCTCCTGGACATACCCATGGACCTTTCTCTTGCTACTCCTGCAAATTCATCGGCACCGTCCACATCTCCGCTGCGACCACACCACAGATCCCCGACCCCAATCACCTACAATGCATCCTTCTCAACACCCGTTCAGTCCACAGACACGCCATTGACCTATGGAATCTACTAGACACCTTCTCTCCAGACGTCGCCTTCCTTACGGAAACATGGATGAATGCTTCCTCCGCACCAGACATCACCATTGCCATCCCTGAAGACTACAAGATCACTCGCAAAGACCGCACCAGCCACACAGGAGGAGGAATCGCTATCGTCCATAAGAAGTCAATCCGCATCTCAACCAGCTCTGACGCCAACCTCGCCAACTCCGAACACCTTCACTTCCAGATCCACATCGACCCCAAAACCACACTCAGAGGCACCCTCCTCTACAGACCACCAGGACCCCGCGCAAAATTCAGTGAAGACATCACGGACTTCATCTCTCCACACGCGCTCTCCTCCAAAGACTATATTCTTCTGGGAGACCTCAACTTTCACCTTGAAAAGATCAACGACCACAACACCGCCACCCTCGTGGATAACCTCACCAACCTCGGACTTAGACAACTAGTCACCTCCCCCACCCACATCGCAGGTCATACACTAGACCCCATCTTCACATCCAGCAATCATGTCTCCTTCAGCCACACTACGGATCTCCTCTGGACTGACCACAGCTGCGTTCACTTCACCTACAACAAGCCGAAACCTATCAACCATCCCCTTCCTACCCTGCAAAGAAACTGGAACAAAATCACCACGGACCAAATCTCCGCATCGCTCCTTCGAAACTCCCCAGCCCTCTCTTCTAACGCTAACGAAGCCGCCGCCAACCTCACCCTATGGTTATCCAACACCGCCGACACCTTAGCTCCACTGAAAAAACGTCAAAGCAAACCTGGCAGCAAGAAAGCCTCATGGTTCAACGACGATCTCAAGAAGTCCAAGAAACTCTGCCGCTCTCTTGAAAAGGCCTGGAAAAAAGACCCAACCACCAGCACCAAGGACGCCTTCAAAAGCGCCACCCGCACTCACCACCAACTAATCCGAAAGGCCAAGAAAACAGCATTCAAGGATCGACTTGACAACAACGCCCACAACAGCAAGGAACTTTTCAACATCGTCAAGGAATTTTCCAATCCCTCGGCCAACTCCAACGACATCCCCCCCCTCTCAAGCCCTCTGCGACTCCCTAGCCTCATTCTTCCACAACAAGATTGCAGACATCCACAACAGCTTTGACAACCAACCCGGAAACCAACCCACCCTACCATTTGCTGATCATCTTCCCCCCGTGAACACCCTTAACGACTGGAACCCTATCTCCACTGAGGACACCATCCGCCTGATGAATTCCATCCACTCAGGATCCCCCACAGACCCATGCCCTCACCACATCTTCAACAAAGTAGACTCCGTCATAGCACCGCACCTCCGAGACGTCATCAACTGCTCCTTCAACTCCGCCACCTTCCCGGAAGACTGGAAACACGCTGAACTCACCGCCCTTCTGAAAAAACCAACAGCGGACCCCTCCGAACTCAAAAATTACCGACCCATCTTGCTTCTTCCATTCCCGGCCAAAGTCATCGAGAAAGCTGTCAACATCCAGCTCGCCGCCTTCCTCGAAGCCAACAAATCCCTCGACCCCTCACAATCTGGCTTCCGAGCAAAACACAGCACTGAAACCGCCCTCATCGCAGCAACAGACGACATTCGAATTCTACTGGACAATGGAGACACAGTCGCCCTCATCCTCCTCGACCTCTCCGCTGCCTTCGACACAGTCTGCCACAGCACCCTTCTACAACGCCTCAACAACATCGGAATCCAAGGAAAAGCACTTGAATGGATCACCTCGTTCCTCACCGGAAGAACCCAGAGAGTCCGCCTTCCTCCATTCAAGTCCGAGGCCTCTGAAATCATCTGCGGCGTACCACAAGGATCCTCACTCAGCCCCACCCTCTTCAACGTATACATGAGCCCCCTCGCGACTATCGCACGCCAACACAACCTCAACATCATCTCTTACGCGGACGACACTCAACTGATCCTTTCTCTCACCAATGACCCCAATACCGCCAAAACTAACCTACACGAAGGAATGAAAGAAGTTGCCGAATGGATGAAACAAAGCCGTCTGAAACTGAACTCAGACAAAACAGAAGTCCTCATCTTAGGTACATCCCCCTCTGCATGGGACGACTCCTGGTGGCCGGAAGCCCTCGGAAAAGCACCCATCCCGACAGACCACGCACGGAACCTAGGCGTCATCCTGGATTCTTCACTCTCAATGAATAGACAAGTCAGCGCCGTATCCTCATCCTGCTTCAACATTCTTCGCATGCTCAGAAAAACATTTCGCTGGATCCCCACCGAAACAAGGAAAACAGTCACCCACGCTCTGGTCACGAGCCGACTGGACTACGGAAACACCCTCTACGCGGGTACTACCGCAAAACTCCAGAAGAAACTCCAACGTATCCAAAACGCCTCAGCCAGGCTCATATTAGACATCCCACGCAACGAACACATCTCTGGTCACCTTAAAGACCTCCACTGGCTACCCGTCAATAAGAGGATCACTTTCCGACTGCTTACCCACGCACACAAATCACTCTACGACATCGGACCTGATTGCCTCAACTCACGACTGTCCTTCTACACCCCCTCCCGCCAACTACGTTCTTCTAACCAAGCCCTCGCCACTGTACCTCGCATCAACAAGACCACCATGGGAGGCAGATCCTTTTCATACCTGGCTGCTAAAACATGGAACTCACTCCCCGCTTACCTTCGCCTCACCCAGAACCACATAGCGTTCAGAAAGCAACTTAAAACATGGATATTTGACAAGTAATCCTCCCCCCCTTCCTAAGCGCCTTGAAACCCTCTGGGTATGTAGTGCGCTATACAAATTTTATGACTTGACTTGACTTGCACCACTGTGCAGAGTGGGACAGTGCTCCATATCGATAACACGGCTCCAGGTAGCCCCAACTGAGCGTCTCTACTACCAGCACCCGGATGGAGCAAGGATTCGCACGTTAAGCGACTTGCTTGCATCATGAACCTCAAATAATGTTAATAAAATAATCAACATGTTCGTCTTACTAATTTGCAATTTTTTTCATTATACGGGGTGTCCAAGAGACGCTTGCCTATGTGTTTATTAATCCTAATACGCTTGCACTACAAAATGGTTGCTGCTACGCGGGAATTTAGACTGCACAAGGGTCGGTCATACCCCTGTGACGTGACGTACTCGCAGTTCTGGTGGGAAAGGGTTTGCTCATGTGCAATACAGCTAACATGGCCGCTCTGTGTTCTCACATGCTTTAAGCTTGCATTGCCGCTTTCGCACAAGCTGTCTGTTCTGCATAACCAATAATGCTATAGTTATTATGAAGTAAGGGGTGCAGTACAGTGATTCATGGTATACAGTGTAATAATTTATTACTGTGTTCTAAATTGTTTTCACTTGCTTTTCATGTATCGTATCCTTTTGGGCCTGGGAGGTGCTTATTACTCCATGTTGGAAGTGCCTACTGCGCAGGTCTTGATGCAGAGAGAGAAAAACTCTGCAGCAGTGGAACCCAGCCAACTGGCAGCCACAGCCAAAATGCTCCTGGGAAGCTGACCTGCGACCTAGCTGAACGAAGTTGAACTGTACTAAACTTGCAACAAATGTATTAAAAATTTTAATTCACTATTGTTATACGGAAAACATATGTCATGAGAAGTTGGAAGTTAAGGGGTGGGTACGGAAATTGAATGTTAAGCCTGAGAAAGTTTAAATTTTAGGTGGTGTGATGACCTAACCTCCTCCTTTGTCCAATCAAAATTGGGGATCCTTACACTTGCAACATTAGGGGGTGGTACACTGACCCGAAAAACAGTATAACTAGGGTAGGTTTAGCTTGAGAATTTGTCCGACTTGTCCGAATAGCTGACCTGTCACTGACCCAACGCACTCTATAGGTGACTGATACAGAGAGCTGCGGAGAACTCTGTTGGGAGGTTCGAGAAACCCATCAGGGGTTTGCAGAATTTGAAGTGCTGGTGAAGCACATTTGCTGGGAGGTTCGAGACCCAATCAGGGTTATTGGCTAATTCCTTGCAGAGAGGGAGTAGCGCAGGCGTTGCATCCGAAGCTGCGGGTGATTGGTCGTACCCTTTGGTGTAACCCGGTCCTGATCCAAATTCTGGGGTTATCCTGTCGTGACTGTCCATGAGCTGTACCTGCTCGCCTACTGGCACCTAAGTCCTTGAGGGTTTTTTCAAGTCTTTCCAAACGGAGCCGTGGCCAGGGTTGGCCTTCACTCTATCTTAGGTAAATATAAAGTCTGTGTGGGTGATTGCTTATCTATATTTGCATTTCTAATTCTTGAATATTGCAAAGCTCAATTGCATATGTTCCCTTTTTCCCTTGTCCCTTTATAAATGAGATTTTCATGCACTACTCGTCTATTAGCATGTTCCATTTTTTCCCTACCTTTAGTTAATGCTAAATCGTTACTATTTTAGTATATGTTTCTTATGTTACCCTCCCTCTTGGAGAGGAGCTGAATTGAATACTATGTTCCAATCTTACCTCCCCTTTAGTATTTGTGCTAAAATTTAATCTCAAATTGCAATAAGTTTCTTTAACTGCTCTAAAGACTCTTAAATATAGCATGTTCCCTTTCTTTACCCTCCTTTAATCAATGTCGCGTAAGCCTGGTATCTAAGATTAGCATGTTCCTTGTTTTACCTGTCCTTCAGTTTAAAGTTCTAAGTGCTAAGTATACTCTGTCCTATTCCTAGCTATATACTGTTTCTGATTTTAGTTATTGATAAGCCTTATCAGATTCAATTCTCTGCTCATGACATATGATGATGAAGTATGTGGTTATTTCATATTTTTCAAATGTTTATAAATGTTCTTGTCTACCTAATATTTTGACTCAACTCCCTGATCCTCTGTGATTAGGTTCCTAATATCTACATTGCTAGGTTATGGATATAGGAATCAAAAATAGTAGAATAATCTCAAGATATACTGATAGTAGAGTGTGAGTTACCCAAGGTTAATGTTAAGGTTTATAGCAAATATTATGGGCCCAGGTGAGTATTTAGTAAAATTATCCTAGCCGGGTGACCTGCGCGCTCTATCAGTTATTCTTTTCTGGTAGCAGAGGATGGTTAGGGATTAGTTAAAGTTAGGTAGCTAGTTAGTTAGTAGGTTAAGATTCATATTTTATTGATCGATCAAATGTGTTATTATCAAATTCGATGTTATTGAAATGTTTATTTGATGCTGCTATATTGATGTAAATGTATTAACAACAATTGTGCGTACCTGTTATATGTTTTGTTTGGAATCCCCGGGGGGCAGAATAGCGGGTGGTAGAATAGAAGCCACATCGCGGTGAGCTCACTTATTTGAGGAAAATTAGTGCATGGTTGGGCAGAACTGGAAGCACTAATTAGGGTTTTCTGTATGAATGATTGAATAAATGAAAGCAACGAGTTCGCTGGCAAAACTTCTATTGTGATATAACCTAGTAAGGGTCACACGGAAGGAGTAGCAGGTTCGTCGTAGCTTGTTTGATAGCAAAGGGGTTAGCTGGTGAAACTTTAGACTTAGTATATATCCCAGAGTGGATGAGTCAAGGGATTAGCTGGTTCACTAATGCTTGTATGAAGGATAGGCAGAAGGGATCTATCCGCAGTATATGAAAAGTAGACAGAAGAAGTTTACTTGCAGTAAAACAAATCTTTCCTTTCAAGACACTCTAGTACAGTGGCAAATGTTTTACGTTGTAAATTAAATAAAACACTTGCACTTTAAGAAAGAAATTGAATTTCAGTTACCTTGTGAAGGAGGAAGTTAGTTGCGGAGCTGCGCTGACGTCACTCTGTGCCGCGCTGGTATTGGTCGAAACAGCGGGCGGGTAGCTGAGATAGTATTGTAAAGGAGGGGTGAGCGCAGGAGCGTGGGAACTCATCTCACGGAAAGGCCGCGCACCCATTGGTGGAAATTATTTGCAACCACAGTGTTGATTGTCGAAAATTAAAAGACGCGCTAGCATTGGAAGAATTTAGTAAACAGAAGTGCGTATTTTCGCACGACTTAAGTTTTTGCGAAGTATATGTGGTATCCAAGATATCCAGAAATTCTACCTGATCCGAGATACTTAGGGTTTGCTAAGGAACAGATGATTAAGGGTAGACCTTACAATATGTATGGAAGCAAGAGAAAAATGACTCTTGTTGACAAAGTTAAAAATTATTTCACGAAAGACAAGCCCCAAACATTCCCGCTTCATTTATGATGTTTGACAGAGGATACCATGCTTGTGTATGGTTGGAAAATTGGGTGGAATATACCAAAAATGATGGAATTTTAGCATTCCCCCTAAACGGTACCTTCAATGGAAGAATTTTGTTAAATTCAAGAAACCGAATGAATGACTTACATCCCAGACCTAGATTGACGCAATATGAGGCTCTAGAAGAATGGGAGATTGAGGCCTTTTGAGCGAGATAGACCCAGGATTGACAAAGGAATAAATAAATGGTACCCGAAAAAGCACTGAGAAGCAAAAGAGAAAAAAATGAAACAGTGGAGACAGAATATGATAGTGGAAGGACTTTACCCAGTACTAACAGTAGAGGAGCCTATGGGAGGTAAAAGGACTGAGAAAACTAGACATTTGATGACTACTGGTGATTCTGATGATGAATATCTGGAGGATTTATTAATGAAAAATCCACCACCATATAGTGAAGAAACAAGAACAGTAAACCCAAAAAATCCATTCTTTAGGCCTCCCTGTAATGAGGGGTCGAGCACATCTGATCTGACTGTTCCATTTTATAGGCCTTCCTGTAATGAGGGATCAAGTACCTCAAATCAGACTGCTCCATTTTATAGGCCCTCTTGTAATGAGGGGTCGAGCACCACAAATCCGACTGTTCCGTTCTTTAATCCACCTTTAGTTCCGCAAGTGATTCACAAGACCTCCCTTGAGAGGGTATTACAAGAAAGAGAAAAGGAAGCTTTAAATAAACAGAGAAGCAAATTAATTCAGAAGATATCCCAGTTAAATACAAGTCCTGAATCTTTGACAATTCCAGTGACCATTGGCACAGATGTTCCATTGTACGGAGATAAACAAACTAGTCCAATAGCTCTAGTTATAACGACATCAGTAGTACGGCCAAGAAAAGAAACCCTGATAAGTAGATGATCAGGCAAGCGAATGTGAATCAGTGATCTCCTTAATGGATTTACCAATACGAGAGCCTGAAAGTGGTTCCATGAGAAAACCCACACCTGTACCTGCAAGGGAAGTACAGATAGAGACTTCATCAGGTACGAGAAGTGCCACGGTAGTGACTCCTGAAGAAATAGAGAGATGGACCTGAGAAATAGAGAGACCAAAACCGCAGCCCAAGCCATTAGACATATTTAAATTAAGAATTGAAATAGAAGAATTGATTGATGGAAATGTGGGACTGGAAAGATCGAATACCCTCAGTGAAGACGAATTGCAGTTTGTCTGTAAAAGCATCACTAGAAATACAAGGGTGTTTCACGAAAAATTAATGGATATGGCAGCTAGCATGGGAATTGACATTGGCAAATCTAAAGTGTTGCAGAAACCCTATCAAGGAGAATTTTCTGACAAAGATTTAGAAAACATGAATGTGTCAGGGAAAAAGGTTCAGATTAGAGAGTTGATGAATTTGATGCAAAATGGGGTGATCTAGAAAAATGGAGAGCCAGGTGGGCAAAGAAAAAGGAAGAGGTGCGGTCAAGACAAATGGCTTCAGAATTTGTCCTAAAAGAAGCAGACAAGGTAGAAAAATGATGTCCCGTGCGAGAAGTACCAGGTGGAGGATATGTACATGTGCCATGGTCCAGACAAGATATTGTGTCATTTACAAATGACTTCCCAAAATTACGAGAAAAACCTGTAGAGTGGTACAGACAGGTTGAGAGATTTGTGAAAGTTTCAAAATGCCTCCTAAAAGATCTAGATGGTTTCTTCAACATTGTAGTCCCTGTAGATCTGTGGACAGAATGTAAAATTGCTGGTGATTGGCCAAATGAGGAATACCCTGGAGACCCAAAGACAGGGGCTCCTTTCGAAGACGTAATGAGGAAATACAATCAGGTAATGTTGTACCTGAAAGGAAAGGTGCCTGCAAAAGAGACAGACTGGACCCAAATAGATAGAACTACTCAGAATCGAGATGAAACTTTACATTCATATTATGAGCGTCTGTTACAGGTGTTCAAAACGTACAGTGGGCTAGATAATATTGAAATGAAGGATATGACCCACTTCATTTATCGATTTGGGTTAGGGTTAAGACCTGAAATTTCACAGTGGATCAAAGACAATAAAATTTGTTGGCAAGCCAAGCCCATAGATTAAGTCCTTAAATACGCCAAGTATTGTGAAGATGAGCTAGAAAATAAGAAAAAGGAATTGAAAGAAAAAGTCATGTGGGCACAAGTAAAATTATCAGAGCACCAAGAACAGCAGTTAAGTAAAATGACAAATACTCAGAATCAGAGCCCTGGGGGTGGAGGAAAACCAAGGGTAAAAATGAGTCGAGAAGAGGCCAGGAAGAAATTTCCCTGCCACGGGTGCGGAAAGATGGGGCACTGGAGGGACGAGTGTAAGGCTGTGCAGAATGATAAAGTACAAATTAATTATTTAAATCCACAGGCGCAGAATGAGGGACCAAGGAAGACACAGCAACAGGTTAAACAGAATCAGTTGCCTCGTGCACCTAGGCCAAACTATATGAGCAAAGCACAACAGGGTGAAGAAGCTGAAGTTTGGGAAGGAAGGGAGGATAGAAATGCAGCAACTTCGCAATTCCTGTTAAATGATACATTCCTCTGTGACGAACCTTACCGACGGTGCCTGAGGGGGGAGTACGAGGAGTGCGTGCTTGGCGCCTCCTTGCCGGTAGACCAGTCAGGGCCATACATTGAAGGAAAGGTTGAAGGAAATTACGTCACCTTTCTGTTGGACACTGGTGATACCCGTTCTACTGTGAGAACAGCAGACGTTCCAAACCTACCCTCTCGGGAGAAGCGATCCAAGTAGTGGGCTTTTCTAATAAATTAATTAGTACCCCAGTTACAGAACCCATGGAAATTAAAATAGGGAATTTCAAAGAGATGCATAGATTTGTTGTTTGTGATTCAAGTCCTGTGAACCTACTAGGATGAGATTTGCTGTGTAAAATAAACTGTACCATCTTTTGCACTACAAATGGTGTCGAAATTCAGACCCCAGATGAAGACGGAATATATAAATTAATGCTGATAACCTGACTCAGAAATTAAAAGACTGACAATACAAGACTTACCTGAAGAGCTCCAACAGACAGTGAAACCAGAAGTATGGGATTTTACTGGAAAAGACGTAGGATTAATGGCAAATGTTGACCCAATTAAAATTTCCATAAAAGAGGATATAGTTCACCCGAATACTTAACAGTATAAAATGAGTGCAGGAGTAAAGGCAGGGGTTGCTATTGAAATAAAAAGGTTGTTGGAAGCAGACATCATACAAGAGGTATTGAGCAGTCCTTGTAATTCGCCCATAATTGGAATAAAAAAACAAGTGGTAAGTACAGGGTAGTACAGGACCTGTGCAAGGTTAATAAAATCGATGTTCCTTGCTGTCCTATTGTGCCAAACCCTGCAGTGATCTTGTACCAAATACCATGGAATGCTGGATGGTTTACTGTCATCGATCTATGCCATGCATTCTTTTCAATACCATTGCATCCAGACAGCAAATTTCTTTTCTCATTTGAATTCGACAGTCATGTTTACGTCTGGAATCGTGTTCCTCAGGGGTACACAGAGAGTCCTTCGATTTTCAATCAAATTCTGAAAAAATGCCTTGAATCCTTGGTATTGCCTAGGGAATCAGTCCTGGTGCAATATATAGACGACCTCTTGGTGGCGTCTAAAAGCAGGAAAGACTGTGTAGTTGATACCATTGCCTTACTGAACCATTTAGGTGAAGGAGGACATAAAGTGTCACCAGACAAACTACAGTTCTGTACCTCCTCCGTGAAATATCTGGGGCACCAGATAGAGAGAGGTATCAGGAAGGTTACCACAGAAAGGATTAGAATAATTGGAAACATGGAGCTGCCCAAAACCCAGAAAGAAATCAGAATGTTTCTTGGAGTTGTAGGATACTGTATGCAGTGGATTGTGGGATTTGCAGTCCTAGCAAGACCATTGATAAAAATGACAAAGAAAGGAGCAAAAGACCCAGTGGAGTGGGATGATGAAAGCATGTCAGCTTTTACGAAATTACAGGAATGCCTGTGTACAGCTCCCGCATTGGGAATGCCTGACTACTCAAAGGAGTTTGCACTGTTTTGTGACACACGAGACAATTGTGCACTTTCAGTCCTCACCCAAATTCATGGTTTAACCAGACCTCCAGTGACATATTTTTCCTCTACGTTGGATCCAGTGGCTGCTGGATTACCTGGATGTCTGAAAGCAGTAGCTGCAACTTGCACGAGTCTTGAACAAAGTGAATCCATTATTATGGGACATCCTGTAACTGTGTATGTTCCACATGCAGTTGTAATTTTGATGACCAGAACCAAAACTCAGTATCTCACACCTAGTCGGCTGACTAAGTATGAGAGAATTCTTGTAGGTGCAGGAAATGTAACTATTGCCCATTGTAATATTTTAAATCCAGCTACCCTACTGCCAAATTCACTCACAGCAGAAGTGAAAGGAGAAGTTGAGCATGACTGCCTTGATCTGACTGAGTATAGCACAAAACCACGCCCAGACATAAAAGAAGTGCCCCTAACTGACGAAGATTACGAACTGTTTGTAGATGGCTCATGCATGAGACATGAGGACGGAGGCTTAAGTGCTGCCTATGCGGTATGCACTTTAGGAGGTCTAGTGGAAGCATCCTATTTACATGGAGTCAAGTCTGCACAAATAGCCAAATTGGTTGCATTGGCAAAAGCCTGTAAATTTGGGAGGAACATGAAAATAACCATATACACTGATAGCCAGTATGGTTAGGGGGTTGTGCATGACTTTGGCCAATTGTGGCTACAAAGGGAGTTTCTGACTTCTTCAGGTACTCCTATCAGAAATGGACATTTTGTGCAAGAATTACTGGGAGCAATCCAGTTACCAGTGGTCAAGTGTGCTGCTCACAAATCTGGCGAGGACAAAGTGACAGCAGGTAATCGATATGCTGACCAACTGGCCCAACATTGTGCAAAATACAAAATGGCGATTATTAAAAAGATTGGGGTAAACGGAAGCAGCTGCCAACATCTGGTGCTTGAAGGAATAAAAACATGGGAAGAAGTGCGAGATTTGCAGAATGCAGCAGAACCCAAAGAAAAGGAAAGATGGAGAAAATGTGGTTGTCAGAGAAGGAATGAGGATGGTGTCATTGTTTACCTTGATGATATGCCTGTGTTTCCAGACTGCCTGCTTGCTCCTATGGCTAGATTGATACATGGAGACACGCATTTGGGAAGAGATGCCAAGATACGCATCTTTAGGTAGACATGGTTTAATTCGAAATTCAGAAACATAGCAGAGGCACTCTGCCAAAGGTGTCTAGTCTGTCAGCAATTCAATACCGGAAAGAAAACGGTAGTTTTGCCAGGAAAGATTGGGAAGGCAGAAGGCTCATTCATACGATTACAACTTGACTTTATTTAGTTACCCCCCTGTCGCGGAATGAAGTACGTCCTCGTCGTTGTCTGTCTGTTTTCTAAATGGGTAGAGGCTTACCCTGCTCGCAGAAATGATAGCATCACTGTAGCCAAATTGTTACTTAGGGAACTGATACCAAGGTACGGTTTTCCAGTCACAATTGAATCAGACAGAGGTGGGCACTTCCATAGTGAAGTAATATGACAAATCTGTGAAGCATTCAAAATTACGCAGAAACTGCACTGTGCATATCGCCCAGAGGCTTCTGGATTTGTAGAACAACTGAATGGCACAATCAAATCAAGATTGGGAAAAATGTGTGAATCAACTCAAATGGAAGGCCAGATGCTTTGCCACTTGTTTTGATGGGACTCAGAAGTATTGCAGACCGGAACACAGGCTTGAGTCCACATGTGATATTGATGGGAAGAGCAATGCAGCAAGCATGGGTGCCAGGATAGAAACTGATAAGCATATCTTATGATTTGGTACTGGAATACTGCAAGCAACTGGGTGACCAAGTGAGTTCTATCTCTCACCAGATTGGGGAAGACGTCGTCGCCAAGCCAACAACTCCAGCACATGACTTGAACCCAGGTGATTGGGTCGTAATAAAGAAACATACTCGGAAGAGTTGCCTTGCACCGAAGTGGGGAAAACTAAGACAAGTAATCCTGGTTACCACAACAGCTGTGAAGTGTGCAGGTGTGCCATGGTGGATCCATGCCAGCCATACGAAGAAAGTGACTGAACCTGAAGAAACTGAGGCTGAAGGTTGTGCAGCTGAGGGGTCTCCTGAAATTGGTCCTGAAGTAGCTGAAGAAGAAGAACAACCAAGCTCCAGTCAAGATGGTTGGGTCCCAGTAATCGAAGACCAGATAGGGAAAGAACAGATTATTGACACTCCTCCAAGAACTCCAGAGCCTGAAAAGGGACAGATAGAAATTAGAGCAGAAGTTCAAGCGGAAGAAAATCAAAAGTTCGAAGTGCTTGAACAG
Organism: Lissotriton vulgaris; assembly: GCF_964263255.1. Lineage (NCBI taxonomy): Eukaryota > Metazoa > Chordata > Amphibia > Caudata > Salamandridae > Lissotriton > Lissotriton vulgaris. The sequence continues at coordinate 1,269,252,968 of NC_141696.1, read as the reverse complement.
GATCAGATAGAACTAGATAAATGTGTTCAGGAAGAAGAAATTGAAACAAAACAAAGCCCAATCCAGCATATACCTGAACAAGACCAGCTTAGCAACCAGGCAGAAGAAACTGAAATAAGACCTGGAACTAGTCAGACAGGAAGAGAAAAAGAAGAAAATGAAGTAGATGTGCCACCACTGAATGAGAATAACAGAGCACTCGAAGAAAGCCAGATTACAGTGCCAGTTAAAAAATTCAGAAAAGGTGATAAAGTACCTAGATTTGTCAAAAGACCGAGACTGAGATTAAAGACTATCGACGAAGAACTTGAGCAAGAAAATCAAGACTCCAGTAAAACTGATCAGTCTGGGACAAAACCTAAAAGAAGAAGTGCCCGAATAAAAAGATTGATTAACAAGTATCAGAGTCCTGAATGGACTTATCTGGTGTTGGAAGACTTTGAAAACCTTGAAATAAGTGACAAAAGTGAAGAAGAATTGATTGCTGATCAGACTGACGAAGAATTGAAACCAACCTGAAAGTTGCCCTGTGTAAGCAACCTGTGCAAAGTTACAAAGAAAGGTTGAAGCTTCTTTAGAGCCGAAATGTCTGATTCCTCTGTGAATGGAAGACCGAGACAAAATTGTTTTAAAACATGCTGCAAAGTATGTTTATGTAGTATAGCATTAGTACTTATACTATGGATATGACTAACAATAACTATTCCTTACATGATGACGAAAGATACTAATTTGTACCCTTCTAAATCAGTGACAAAGGACACAGAAGAGCTGCAAACGAAAGATACACCACGGAGAGTTGACACACAAGAGAAAGCACCTAGCCTTAGACAAACTAGAATGGACTTAGATGCACCAGATGAGGAAGGACTACATTATCATAAAATCAAGAATAGAACTCATTTAAATGTATTTGCAAACCTATTAGTACACTATGTAGAAGCAATGGAAATAGAAGACTGTTACGTCTGTATGAAGCTACCTACTTCAGTAGCTGAGGGTGTGACCTACCATCACTTGCCACTAACATATGGAATTTCCAGTAGTATTTTAGCTAGTTTATTCTATAAAAGAGGACCTTTACAGTATTATTACACTAATTCAGATGTGATATTTTCTGAACTTCCTTTATGTGGAAATCTGAATCCTGTACATACTAAGAGTGATGTAACACGTTATATGGGAGAATACTTTCTAACCATAAAAAGTACAATAGGTATAATAGATTTAGGTGAAGCACATAGAGATAACTTAACATATTCATTACACGAACAAGAGAAAATGTTTCTGAATATGGCAGAGAAAAGAAGAGAAAGTTTCCAAAGAAAAGCAAATGACAAAAGGCAGAAAACTCCTAAATGGGCTGAAAATAAAGGGAGTAACACAAATGGTGGAGCTAATGCTGCTTTGTTGCTAGATTTCGAAAAGAAGGGGAAACTTTGTCTTCACAGAGAAAAGGCTTGTTATTATTAAAACATATTCATTGGTTCCAGTGAATGCGAACACAATTACAAGGTAATTGGAGGTTGGAGTTTCAAAAATGGGTCAGAACCTGTGTTTCCCGGAATTTATTACATATGTGGAAACAAGGCTTATTTTTTAAATTGCCAGATCATTGGTATGGAAGCTGTTATTTTGGTATTGTCTTCCCAAAGATATACAATGTAAATGAAGTCGATGGAAGCAATGAAAACACTAATGGATTAATGCGTAGTAAAAGAGAAAGTGTAGGAGAAATAATAGGTGATATATTTAGTGCAATGATACCAACAGTCGGAGTGACTCTGAATACACACAGAATCTGCAAATTGTCAACAGTAGTAGATCGGTTATCAAATGACACTTCTGGAGGTTTTCTGATGGTCAATACCGAATTGGTTGCGATCAGATCTATGGTTTTACAAAATCGACTTGCTTTTGATACCCTATTGGCAAAAGAGGACGGAGTCTGTAGAATGTTGAAAGCGCAACATTGTTGCACGTATGTTCCAGACAAAAGTGTTGAAATTAAGAAATATGTGAGAAACATAACTAATTTGGAAAAAGAGCTCAAACCACTGGAGGTTGATAGTGCCTGGAAGAGACTAACTGATGGCCCTCTTCAGTAGGTAGTTGGTTTTCTAATCTAGGTAAAAGTCTTGTGAGTAAAATACTGATGCCAATAGTGGGAATAGGTTTATTAGTGTTCACTATAATAATTTGCTGCAAATGTCGAAAACACAAAAAGAAATATACACTCATTAGGAGAGGAATGAAACAAAATATTGGAGAACTCGAACTAGAAGAAATGAATAATAAAATTTATAAAAGGATGAAAAATTCTCATCCTAATAAAGATGCAGAGAAAAAGCTGAATAGAAAGTTTAAAGAGATTGAAATGGGTGAAATGTGAAAAAGTTGGCATCTGGTTCCATTAATAGTGATGATAGTAAATATCATCAAAGAGGGGGTTGATGGAGCAAGTATTCGCACGTTAAGCGACTAGCTTGCATCATGAACCTCAAATAATGTTAATAAAATAATCAACATGTTCGTCTTACTAATTTGCAAATTTTTTCATTATATGGGGTGTCCAAGAGACGCTTGCCTATGTGTTTATTAATCCTAATACGCTTGCACTACAAAATGGTTGCTGCTACGCGGGAATTTAGACTGCGCATGCGTCGGTCATACCCATGTGACGTGACGTACTCGCAGTTCTGGTGGTAAAGTATTTGCTCATGCGCAATACAGCTAACATGGCCGCTCCGTGTTCTCACATGCTTTAAGCTTGCATTGCCGCTTTCGCAAAGCTGTCTGTTCTGCATAACCAATAATGCTATAGTTATTATGAAGTAAGGGGTGCAGTACAGTGATTCATGGTATACAGTGTAATCATTTATTACTGTGTTCTAAATTGTTTTCTCTTGCTTTTCATGTATCGTATCCTGTTGGGCCTGGGAGGTGCTTATTACTCCATGTTGGAAGTCCCTACTGCGCAGGTCTTGATACGGACAGAGAAAAACTCTGCAGCAGTGGAACCCAGCCAACTGGCAGCCACAGCCAAGATGCTCCTGGGAACCTGACCTGCGACCTAGCTGAACGAAGCTGAACTGTACTAAACTTGCAACAAATGTATTAAAAATGTGTATTCACTATTGTTATACGGAAAACATATGTCATGAGAAGTTGGAAATTAAGGGGTGGGTACGGAAATTGAATGTTAAGCCTGAGAAAGTTTAAATTTTAGGTGGTGTGATGACCTAACCTCCTCCTTTGTCCAATCAAAATTGGGGATCCTTACACTTGCAACATTAGGTGGTGGTACACTGACCCGAAAAACAGTATAACTAGCGTAGGTTTAGCTAGAGAATTTGGCCGACTTGTCCGAATAGCTGACCTGTCACTGGCCCAATGCACTCTATAGGTGACTGATACAGAGAGCTGCGGAGCACTCTGTTGGGAGGTTCGAGAAACCCATCAGGGGTTTGCAGAATTTAAAGTGCTGGCGAAGCACATTTGCTGGGAGGTTCGAGACCCAATCGGGGTTATTGGCTGATTCCTTGCAGAGAGGGAGTAGCGCAGGCGTTGCATCCGAAGCTGCAGGTGATTGGTCGTACCCTTTGGTGAACCCGGTCCTTATCCAAATTCTGGGGTTATCCTGTCCTGACTGTCCATAAGCTGTACCTGCTCGCCTACTGGCACCTAAGTCCTTGAGGGTTTTTTCCCGTCTTTCCAAACTGACCTGAGGTAATTGAAATTTTTATGGTCAAGTGTGTCCCCTAACGTGTACCCCAACGGCCCCATGTACGTGCTTTAAGTACATGTTATTTCCCTCCATGATCAAATATGAAGACGCAAATACATTTGCGTCCAACGTTAACATGTCCTCTTTCAGATCCACCATGAATGGATTGATAATTCAGTTCCTAACCATACCATGCCAACGTCTTTACATGGTACCCTTTTTCGTTTTTTCTGGCCCTGCCGAGCTAGGCCCTGATTTCTGCTTTCGAGCCCTTTCTGCCTTCTGCCTCTGAAAGCTGCAGCATGGACATGTATCCCTGACCTCTGCCTTACTTCCTGCCAAGCGAAGCGGTGCCTGGCTCAACCTGGTCTGCCTGCCAAGACCGTATTTTGCTTTCAAGTTATCTGTTCGGCCTCCTCGAAAATACATTCCTGTCTAGTGATTTAGGTACGAGAATCAAGAGGGAGAGAGAGGACCAGATAGCTAGTCCAAATCCCCGGATTATATGTAGGTAAATCAAAAGGAGACTAGCTAGAAAGGGGTTAGTATGACATTATTTTGTTGTTGTCATAGCGACTCAGTGTTGTTGGCGGTGGCACCTGTTGGGTGTCTTTAGAAAGCCCTCACCCACCAACCTAGTTGGTGGCATGCTTCATCATCGGGCCCACCCAGTGACACCTAGCGTGTCCCGGGTGTGCTACGACGCCTGATTACAGCGGAGCAGGTATGTCACTGTGTGTGCGGTGTGAGGTGTGTAGAGAAGTGAGGTTAAAACGGCTTGGCGTGATCTTGAGAAGGGAATCCCCCCTCTCACAGTTAGATACACTTTAGGGCGTGTAGACACATAGACTACACTACACTTACCCTAATTTTAACCTACACATATTTTTATTGTCCTGAAGAAAGCCAGATTAATATAAGGCACTGGCTGAAACATGTTGACACACCAAGGACGTAGGAGGTCGTAACCCGCCTCTAACGTCCCACAGCCTTATTTTTAACCGCTGACGGAGGCCCTTTTAATAAAGTCTTCCCACTCCAGGGACCATCCGCCAAGCCGTTTTAACCTCACTTCTCTACACACCTCACACACAGTGACATACCTGCTCCGCTGTAATCAGGCGTCGTAGCACACCCGGGACACGCTAGATGTCACTGGGTGGGCCCGATGATGAAGCATGCCACCAACTAGGTTGGTGGGTGAGGGCTTTCTAAAGACACCCAACAGGTGCCACCGCCAACAACACTGAGTCGCTATGACAACAACAAAATAATGTCATACTAACCCCTTTCTAGCTAGTCTCCTTTTGATTTACCTAGTGATTTAGGTAAACATCTCCCCGGCTGCAGAGCAAAGAGCAAGCTTTCCTGTCTCCATGCAAGTAATTTACAGTTCCCGTTGCCATAGTAGGCCCATGGCCTCTGCACGTAGACACACAGACACATATGCACGCACTAGTATTCAGTATAGATTAGCCTCTGCCCGAGAGACCTTTTACTCCAGATAATACGTCCTCCAAACATAAGATACCAGATATGCTATAGGTCCAGGTCGTTCTGACATCCCAGACTTCTGTCTCTTCTACTAGTGTTAAAGTTCTCCCCAGTTACACATCCATGTCACGTCATGCTAGTTGTGCGCGCATCCGCACTTTCTGCTGATTCTGCAACTTTCTCTGTGCACCCACCCACATGTGACGATTCTTGTGACGATTCTCTGACATGTACAGTGCACGCCTCCGTGTACGCCTATTACACGCCTTCTTTCACGCCTCCTGTTACGCACATGTGTTCTTATCTTCTCTTTTTCACCTGTTACGCCTACTGTATTGGATTCAATGACGTTATTCTTCTATATATAATGTGTAATGTTAATAAAACATTGACTATCCCTTCCCGAACCCTAGTGGTGACGGAACATGATCTCCAACCTCGAGGTTTTTCTAATAAACCCCGTAAAACTCAGATACCACGGACTCTGCCTCTTATTTTTATGAGCTGTCTTGTAATGATAATTATACGGAAAAATAGATTCGGTAAAATATTTACCACATAATTTGGCGCCCGAATAGGGACCCTCCCCCACCCCACGCGCCGGAGATGCGTCGCGGGTTTTGTCCCCTGCCACAGCCGTGACGGACATCCATGCGCATCTGCAGGTTTTCCTGTATCTCCCTCAGGCCTACGGAGGGGACTGAGACTGCGGTCGACATCCAGACGAGGCGGTGAGGAGTGCGGAGGATCCAGACCAGAGCCCAGCCGAGAGTAACAGTGTCCGAGGTATCCAGAGGCCCACCTGTTCCGATGGGACGAGGCGCATGCGTAGTAGCAGTACCAGTAGAAGTCCAGTCCAGTCCGAGGCCTTCAAGTTCAAGTTCAAGTATTGCTCCCGGTGAGTACCGTTGCTAGGGACGCATCTAGACGGGTGCATTAGTTTGTGTCCGGTCAAGACAGGTCTGGGTACACAGTCCTGGTCCGTACGTGTTCACTTAGGTGAGCGCGGTATGACGTGTCTCTTTATGGGACCGGTCTGTACTGTTTAGCAGTGCATCTAGTGATTCAGTGATTCAAGCCTTCAAGTGTTATTTCTCGTAATTCCCAGTATTGTGTTTTATGTACTAGACAGTATCTATTCGAAATGTTTTAATGTGTTTCATGTCGTGGTATGAATGACTGTTTGTTTTTCATTACTGTGTTTATCGTGTTCGAGTTAAAGTCACAATGCCGTTATTTACTAAGTTACGCCAGATAGGAACTAGAAAAGGGATACTCGAGGAAGCAGTGCCTGTCCCGCTTAGGGACACTCCAGGGTATTTTATGTACCACAAGCACGGCCTAGACGCTGTGTTGTATTTAGATTTATGGGTGGATTACACCAAGCATTTAGAAGAGAAGTTCAGATGGCCTGTCTCAGGGACATGGGATGTTGAATGCATCATGAGAGTAGAAGAAGCGTTATGGAAAAAGAAAGCCAGACAATCTCAGAAAGATGCCATAGAATTGTGGCGTAAAGAATCGCATAGAAGAACAGAAAAAGCACTCAGAAAAGCAGATAGAAGTAGAGAAGAGTCCGAAAAAGCCAAAGAAAAAGAGTTACTAGAAGAAGGAGAACAGGTCAGATCAGAACAACTAGACCGTCAAAGAAATTTACTTATTACAGGCATGTATCCAGTTCTTGCCGAGGGCCTGCCCAGGGCAACCCCGGAAGTACCCAGTAACCTGCCACCACCATTGGTCCCGACTAAAGTACGTCACCATAAGACCGCAGCAGATATTTTCCTTTCTTCCTATTTAGATGATGTAGCTCCCGCATATACCAACGTACCCGTACGTCCTGCTAATAGTAATCCGCCACTGCATATTCCTGCTGATCAAGCCCAAGCCACGACCCCTCCACGTCAGCAAATTCCCGCACCTGTTATCACTTCCCCTACTGTTCCCCCTATTAATCCTTTTTCGATGGATGCAGCTCAAGGTTCAATCCCGCTACAGTCAGGTTATGCCCATGCCTCCGCCTCAGGAGGTGCCACAGGAGGTCCCTATCACACCCCGCCACAAATACAGCGACAGACACTGAGAGAATTAGCTACGCTGCGTACCCCGAAAGCGACCCCAGCCGAAAAGCTTAAAGAATACCTTACAGATTGTAGATATGATTCAGTACCTGGCAAGACAGGACCCATGATGCTAGCATCGTTACGTTTAAGACGTGCTGCAGACTTTTTGGTTACACTACCAGGAATGCCCGAACGATTAGACAGGATATACCATTTTATTCAGACAGGAGAAGGCCCGGAATGTGTTCGTGAAGCCATGGCATATCAGACAGTTGATACACAAGCTTTGATATTACGTTTCTTGATTAATTGTTTGATAAGAGAATGAGACCAACCAGGTTTTGATCAAGAAGAGATGAATGGATTGACTAAATGGAGTCAGAATATTGCAGACTGTAAGCATGACAAAGAGAAATGTATAGAGGTCATGTCTAGAAAAATCCGTAAAGAAATAATAGCCATACATACCGACAGAATGCCGATAGGGCAGTAGAGTCAGACAATAAAGACTCCTCAGAGGAGGAAGAACCAGAGAATCCAGCAGCGACTCAAGAGACGATAGCGTATGTAGGTAGAGCGAAACTCCCTAAACAGTACCCTTTAGGTAATCCTTTTGACAGACCCATTCGTCCAGAAAGCAAGAAACGTTATCTTTCCCCGATACCAGAGCAGTGTTCTCTTGAACATATTTTCCAAGTTACTGATAAAATCCTGAAAGAAAGAATAGGTTATCATGAACTCACTACCTTACGTGACCAGGAACTAGCCCGGTCAGCAGTCCAATGGGCCGAGGATGACAGTGTATATAAAGATGATCTAGTAGTGCAAACATTTTTAAGTCTTACTCCAGAAGAACAGCGATTGGCTGGTATATATATGACCCAACATCTCATTATCCAGTATGAAAACAATCAGTCCGATCCAGGTCCGCTGTATAATTTACTGCAAGACTTGCTCATGAGAAGATGGAGAGGCCTAGGTACCGATTTAATTGACATCATTCTAGAACAACGTCACAAATATAGTACGTTCCTGACTCCACGTCATGTTTCAGTCCCACCCCCAGCAAGACAACCATATCACCTAGACAGACAGAACCCCTTACGAGAAGTACATCCAATTCGGAAGCCAGATGATACGCTTGAACGTGTGTTTGTATACACTCCCTTGACTAAAATGGAATTACTAGAAATGAAGAAAATTGTACCTTGTCATGATAAAGACCCTGCAGGATTCCACCGTGAATTAAAAGACATGTTACTAATGGGCGATTACACCTATTCAGACATTCTTAAAATGTTAAAAGTATTGTTGCCAGCAGGGATTTACGAGAAACTGAAAGAGAAGGATTGGGAGGTGGGAGATAAAAAGATTAATTGGACCGAATTAGAGGACGAAGACAAAGGACGTACCCCAGGTTTAGGTCTTGGGGATAAAACTAAAGCTTTACCAGGATTATTAGTACAAGTATTGCCTAGATTATTGACAGTTAAAAAGGAAGATTGGGATGCAATCTCAGCCTGCAAACAGAAACCAGATGAAGACACTAGTGATTTTTATTCTAGATTCGAGAAATGTTTTATTATTAATAGTGGCCTGAAAACAAGTAGCGAATCATTTCCACATCTTTTTGTAACAAAATTAGTTGAGAATTCCTTACCCCAGGTTAAGAACAGAGTATTGAAAGTCGAAAGTACATGGCAAGCAAATACGCCTTCCCAGATGTTACAGATGTTACAGTACCACCAGAATAGAATCAGAGAGGAACACGATCATGAACAAAGACGCATGAAAGACACGAAAATGAAAGTATTAGTTGCCCAGTCTGTTCCAGCAGATGGTCAGAAGAGGGGTAACATACAGAATACCCAGACTAGTCGTCCTACAGGTCCTGTTAAAGGTAATTGCAATTATTGCAAACAGCCAGGTCATTTTATTAGTGATTGTGCCGTTTTGAAACATAATATTGCTACAGGTAAAACGAAAGAAAGACCACGTCAGCCTAGACCAGAATATGTTCAACAGAATATACAACAGAATCCGCAACCTGCTCCACAACATGCACAGCAACAGACAGTAGCTGTTCCGCAATCTCAACCCATTGCCGCAACATAACACGTCACACAGCAGATGTACCAGTATGCACAGTCAGAGTATCCAGATTATTAACAGTATTCATGAAATAGCCTAGAGAGGGAAGTGGGTTTGCCTCTCATTGAGATTCCTGTAGATCAAGAAGGTCCTTATGTACATAGTCAGGTATTAGGGAAAGACAGAAAAATTTTGATTGACACAGGGGCAAGCAGAACTACCATTAGTCATGACGAGGTCCCAGGGGCACCCCTCTCAGGCTCACAGAATGTTTCCCTTGGATTTTCAGGAAAACCTATTGTTAATGAAGTATCGAAACCAGTTCCCCTTGCAGTTGGCCCATTGTCCCGTACTACAGATTTATTGTTAACGAAGTCATGTCCAGAAAACCTGTTAGGTATTAAAACGCTGAAGGCTCTAGGAGCTGTAATATGTTGTTCTCCGGAAGGAGTGAGATTGTTTTTGCGTGACTTTAAGGGTCACTATGTGTTGAGAGATTTTGATTCCCGATTACAGAATGTACCACAGCATTTGTGGGCACAAGGTCCGACTGATGTAGGTTGCATGCATATTACACCGTATCGTGTTACACTCAAGCCAGGAGTTGTTCTGCCCAGAATCCGACAATACAAATTGCCACCCGAGGCTGTATTAGCCTTATTGAAAATTATTGATGAGCTCATTGCTCAAGGAGTAGTTGTGGAAACTGACTCCAATATTTGTAATTCTCCAATCATACCGATTCTCAAACGTACTGATCCAAATTCACCTCCAGTATATTGTTTAGTGATTGATCTCGGAGAGCTAAACAAATGTATCATACCTCAGTTCCCGGTAGTCCCAGATATTTCATCCCTATTGACAGCTATTGATTCTGAAGCGGTGTTCTTCACTGTAATAGATCTCAAGAATGCCTTCTTTAGTGTCCCCATTGATCCGGAAAGCCAGTACCTTTTCGGATTCAGTTTAAATGGCCGAAGCTTTAAATTTGCACGTGCACCTCAAGGGTTCACGGAAAGTCCGAGTATCTATAGCCAAGCACTGAAAAGACAACTTGACAGTATCCACATGCCTGTTAACACTGCCCTACTTCAGTACGTCGATGATCTATTGATCACCGCTCGAAGTGAACAAGAATGTGAACATGCATCTCTGACAGTCCTATTTTTCCTGGCTGACAAGGGACACAAAGTGTCTCCTTCGAAGCTGCAATTCTGTGTTCAGCAAGTTGTGTACCTTGGTCACTTGCTGTCCAAGAGGGGGAGACAGCTTACACCTGATCGCATCCAGTTAATTGTACATATGCCACAGCCCAAGACACAAAAGGAGGTACGGGCCTTCATAGGCCTCACCTCTTACTGTAGACAATGGATCCCTCAGTATGCATATCTAGCCAAGCCCCTTATACAGTTGACAACCCAGGAGGCAGCGTTATCGACTGTCCTCCCTTGGACTCAGGAACACACACATGCTTTTGACGATCTGAAGAAAGCCCTATGTCAAGCACCTGTTTTAGCAACACCATGTTACAGCAAGCCTTTTACACTTTTTGTCACAGAACGCGAAGGTACTGCATTGTCAGTACTCACCCAAGACCAAGCTGGTTCACACAAACCATGTGCTTATTTTTCCAGTACATTAGATCCAGTAGCCCAGGCTTTCCCTGCGTGCTTGAAATCAGTTGCAGCAACAGCTCTAGCAATCAGACAAAGTGATTCCATAGTATTAGGACACCAATTGACAGTACAAGTTCCACATTCGGTGGAAGTTCTTTTAAACCGTACACAGACTCAGCACTTGACTATAGCACGATTGACAGGTTATGAATTGACATTGTTCCAGCCACACATAGAAATCAGACGTTGCAATACACTGAATCCTGCTACACTTTTACCGTTAAGTACAACAGACCCTTTGTCCCATGATTGTGTGGAGGTCATTAACACTATGACAAAGCCCAGACAAGACTTGACAGATATCGCATTACCAGATCCAGACCTGACACTTTATGTGGATGGTTCATGCATGAGAACAAGTACAGGAGAGTTAGTGGCCGCATATGCAGTGACCACTGAAACTGAAGTCATAGAAACACATCGTATTGACACCCTGTCTGCCCAGGCAGCAGAACTTATCGCTCTGACCCAAGCCTGTATTCGAGCCAAGAACAAGAAAGTTAACATATACACAGATTCCCGCTATGCATTCGGAGTTGTACACGACTTCGGAGTCCTGTGGCAAGAGAGAGGTTTCTTAACTTCACACGGTGCCAAAATACAGCACGGTCCCCTCATTCAAGCTCTGTTAGAAGCAATACATTTGCCTACAGCCATAGCCATCATGAAGTGTAAGGCACATACGAAAGTCACAGATACCATTTCCCAGGGTAACGACCTGGCAGATCGAACAGCCAAGCATACAGCTCAGACTCATACTCATACGACTGATATGACAAAGACAGTAGTTCCAACACATTGCATGACAGTTAGGGATCCCGCCCTAGATGTAATTGATATACAGACACATGCTACCCCAGACGAAACCAAGAAATGGACAGAACTAGGAGGGGTCCAGACAGAACAGGGATGGATGACGAAGGGAAAATCCACTTGGTTTCTCCCCGACTCTATGGTTCAAGTGATCATTAACACAGCACATAGTCCTGCCCATTTAGGAGAAAAAGCTATGTTAGACAGTATTTAAAACCTTTGGTTCAATAAACATTTACGAGCAGCAGCAAAACAGAAAGTGCGTACTTGCATGATCTGTTGTCAGTTCAACCCAGGCAAAGGCATTCCCGTCGAGCAAGGTGGATTTCATCCTCCTGATCACCCTTTTGAAGTCCTCCAGATGGATTATATCCAGATGGAACGTTGTCGAGGATTCAAGTACGTCCTCGTAGTTGTATGTGCACTTTCCCGATGGACAGAAGCATATCCAGTCCCAGATTACACTGCCCCGACCACTGCCAAACAGTTGGTTCGTGAATTTTTCCCGAGGTATGGTTTGCCTCGTGTCGTATAATCAGATAACGGACAACCATTCTCGTCCGAGCTCATGAAGCAAGTTTCCCTTTTGTTAGGATATCAGTGGAAGTTTCACTGTGTCCGACATCCCGAAGCAGCTGGCCTAGTCGAGAGACACAATCAGACTCTGAAAACATGTCTTGCCAAGATCTGTGCAGAAAAAGGGGTAGACTGGATAGTAGCCCTTCCAGTTGCTCTTTTCTATATGCGAATGGTAGCCCATTCTAGATCAGGGCTATCCCCGTATGAGGTGGTTTTTGGCCGGCCACCGAATATGTGGGGGACGCCTCTGCCACGCAAAATAACTGATGTTGATAGTAATATGCTGACAGATTACCTTGCTTCCTTGATGTCTGCACTACAATCATGTCGTTCGCAGGTTGCAGCAGCCTTCCCAGACAACACCGAGGTGAAACCACATGAACTGGTTCCAGGAGATGTCGTCGTGGGCCGAAATTTCGATCGATCGAGCCCTCTGGAGCCCCGTTGGAAGGAGCCGAAGATTGTTTTGTTAACAACCAGGACTGCAGTGAAAATAGAGGGGAGGAAAGGCTGGGTACATTCCAGTCATATCAAACGGTTCCATGGACTTCCGCCAAAAACTGATTCCCAAGACTTTCACATACCAGGGACTGATACTAAACTCCCCCTGGTAGAGAAAACTCCATCACAGGAGTACAAATCAAAATTGAGGTCTAGTAAGTCAGACAGTTTAATTGTTTAAGTCCCCCCTGGGTGAAGCGGTTAGACGGGTTCCTGACATGTACACGCTAGACCCCCATAATGAGAGAGATAGACAGGAGATCAAGAAACAGAAATATTGCAAGAATCTGCGAAGCAGATGTATCGTTACTTTAATTGTCATGTTTATTCTGAGTGTTACGATTATATGCCTAAGCTATGTGTTACATGTATATTTTCCTATACAAACACATTCTTTTTTCAATAACTCTGCAGACCACACCTTTAGTGATCTGCCTCCGCACGAGCTTTCTTACCGTCTTGCACTGCGTAACAATTCCTTCATCCGTATGTTACATCATTCTCACCAGACCAGCAATGCTACTAACTGCTGGATATGTGGCCGACTCCCTCCCTACCAGAAAATGACGGGAGCCTTGCCTCTTTTCCCTTATCCGTTTACACATAATGGTTCATGTGGTGCATGGTTTACATTAATGTCCTCATTAGATAGTAAGTCCCAAGTTTCCCAAGGTAATTGGATATGGGGAAACCTGAATACCGTTATGCATAAGGCATGTTTCCCTGACAAGGAGGGTCTTCCCCAAATGACAGGTACCGATCTAGAAAATGAAGTATATGGATTAGGAAATTTTACACTTAACCTCATGATTTTGAATGTCCAGTCAGAAACTAGTTCGAACTCACCTTCAATTACAGTTTTGCCAGTGAAAGGTGACCTATGCGTTGGAAAGAAAGGTTCAGTACCTCTAGGACACAGCGATTGTAATACAGTTATTGAATTCAGTGATAAAGGCAAGTCTACATTCAAAGCTTCCCGACATTCCTATTTCATTTGTGGCCATACAGCTTATATAAGTTTGCCTCCAGACTGGGATGGTACTTGTTACATTGCATTCCTATTGCCACCTGTTTTTCTAGCCCCACCTGATTACCATAGAAATTCACATCTCGTTCATGTTAGACCCAAGAGAGATCTCCCAATTGTCGATTACACTGACACAACATGGGAACAATACACAGATTTCAATAAAGGATTCTTTCCTTATTTAGGCACTGTCTCAAATAGTAAATTGATACGTAGATTGACCAGAACCCTTGAAGCTGTAGTGAATGAAACTACTTTTGCCCTAGGTAACTTAACAGACGAACAGTCTGCTATGAGACTTGTCGTTCTTCAAAATCGTCTCGTCCTTGAAGTCATCCTGGCAGATAGGGGCGGGGCTTGTAGAGTCATCGGATCCAGCTGTTGTGTTTTCATTCCAGACAACGCACCGTCAGTATATAGAGCCATAACTCGGCTCCACAAGATTGCAAGTCAGATACACCAGAATCCAGGCACCTGGACTTGGTCCGGTTGGCTCTGGAGCGTGATATCAGCCTGGGGATGGAAAGTCCTATCCTTCCTTGGAATAGCCCTCCTCATAGTATTCAGTTGTTGCCTATGTCTACAATGTGGGCCAGCGATTTGTGGCTTGTGTGCCACATCATGTATTCCCCATCCAAGTCCAAGTCCACGTTCCAAATCTCGAATGAAAAAAGATGAGCAAATGATGTTATATGAACAGATAGATGGACTCATGAAGATTGATATATCATGAAGGGTCCGTAGGGGACAAGGAGGGAATGAGGTAATTGAAATTTTTATGGTCAAGTGTGTCCCCTAACGTGTACCCCAACGGCCCCATGTACGTGCTTTAAGTACATGTTATTTCCCTCCATGATCAAATATGAAGACGCAAATACATTTGCGTCCAACGTTAACATGTCCTCTTTCAGATCCACCATGAATGGATTGATAATTCAGTTCCTAACCATACCATGCCAACGTCTTTACATGGTACCCTTTTTCGTTTTTTCTGGCCCTGCCGAGCTAGGCCCTGATTTCTGCTTTCGAGCCCTTTCTGCCTTCTGCCTCTGAAAGCTGCAGCATGGACATGTATCCCTGATCTCTGCCTTACTTCCTGCCAAGCGAAGCTTTGCCTGGCTCAACCTGGTCTGCCTGCCAAGACCGTATTTTGCTTTCAAGTTATCTGTTCGGCCTCCTCGAAAATACATTCCTGTCTAGTGATTTAGGTAAACATCTCCCCGGCTGCAGAGCAAAGAGCAAGCTTTCCTGTCTCCATGCAAGTAATTTACAGTTCCCGTTGCCATAGTAGGCCCATGGCCTCTGCACGTAGACACACAGACACATATGCACGCACTAGTATTCAGTATAGATTAGCCTCTGCCCGAGAGACCTTTTACTCCAGATAATACGTCCTCCAAACATAAGATACCAGATATGCTATAGGTCCAGGTCGTTCTGACATCCCAGACTTCTGTCTCTTCTACTAGTGTTAAAGTTCTCCCCAGTTACACATCCATGTCACGTCATGTTAGTTGCGCGCGCATCCGCACTTTCTGCTGATTCTGCAACTTTCTCTGTGCACCCACCCACATGTGACGATTCTTGTGACGATTCTCTGACATGTACAGTGCACGCCTCCGTGTACGCCTATTACACGCCTTCTTTCACGCCTCCTGTTACGCACATGTGTTCTTATCTTCTCTTTTTCACCTGTTACGCCTACTGTATTGGATTCAATGACGTTATTCTTCTATATATAATGTGTAATGTTAATAAAACATTGACTATCCCTTCCCGAACCCTAGTGGTGACGGAACATGATCTCCAACCTCGAGGTTTTTCTAATAAACCCCGTAAAACTCAGATACCACGGACTCTGCCTCTTATTTTTATGAGCTGTCTTGTAATGATAATTATACGGAAAAATAGATTCGGTAAAATATTTACCACAGACCCGTGGCCAGGGTTGGTCTTCACTCTATCTTAGGTAAATATAAAGTCTGTGTGGGTGATTGCTTATCTATATTTGCATTTCTAATTCTTGAATATTGCAAAGCGCAATTGCATATGTTCCCCTTTTCCCTTGTCCCTTTATAAATGAGATTTTCACGCACTACTCGTCTATTAGCATGTTCCATTTTTTCCCTACCTTTAGTTAATGCTAAATCGTTACTATTTTAGTATATGTTTCTTATCTTACCCTCTCTCTAGGAGATAAGCTGAATTGAATAGTATCTTCCAATCTTACCTACCCTTTAGTATTTGTGCTAAAATTTAATCTCGAATTGCAATAAGTATCTTTAACTGCTCTAAAGACTCTTAGATATAGCATGTTCCCTTTCTTTACCCTCCTTTAATCAATGTCGCGTAAGCCTGGTATCTAAGATTAGCATATTCCTTGTTTTACCTGTCCTTCAGTTTAAAGTTCTAAATGCTAAGTATACTCTGTCTTATTCATAGCTATATACTGTTTCTGATTTTAGTTATTGATAGCCTTATCACATTCAATTCTCTGCTCATGACATATGATGATGATGATGATGATGATTAGAAAAAGTTTTGAACCTACCCAGAGTCTGTGGTTATTTCATATTTTTCAAATTTTTATAAATGTTCTTGACTACCTAATATTTTGACTCAACTCCCTGATCCTCTGTGATTAGGTTCCTAATATCTACATTGCTAGGTTATGGATATAGGAATCAAAAATAGTAGAAGAATCTCAAGATATACTGATAGTAGAGTGTGAGTTACCCAAGGTGAAAATTAAGGGTTATAGCAAATATTATGGGCCCAGGTGAGTATTTAGTAAAATTATCCTAGCCGGGTGACCTGCGCGCTCTATCAAAGTCACCCAGGGGGGGAGAGGAAAGCATAGATGGCTAGTTGCCCCGTTTTAATCTCGGCCAAAAACCTCCTCTTTTGCTCGGTGGCACTGCCCACAGCAAAAGCACAGGGCTTGGAGCTTTCCAGGTAGTTAACATGGAGAAACAAGAAAATTGTCAGCAGCAATCCATGGCTAAATTAATTATGGCATTTCATTCACATACATGAGTAAAAGTGCTGCTAACAAATGCAACAAAACATTCAGTTGGCAAATTTAATGGAGCCCCTCACGCTGAATAAAATGAAAAGGTCCTCTGCCATGAATGATGGGCAGCCCTGCCATGGGAACTACGGTGAGATATCAGTGCATATGAGAGCTCCTTGCTGAGAAGCTGAAATCATGTGTAGTATACAGAAAAGAATCTGGAAGCTTCTTGTAGTTAAAAGAAGAGGAGTTTATTCCAAGGTAATTCACCTACGATCAGGCTGGAGTTCACTCAGTAACTGCAGTCACTGAGCGAACCTCGAGCCAGGAACACACCGAGACATTCAAAGGAATACAGGCTCGGAATACAGACTCTTAAAGAAACATCACATAGTAATTTAATAACATTCTATTACATCATGCTATTTCATCTGGTACATGGTTTATGATGGAAGTTTCTGTGCGTGGCACAATGATTCAAGTTGCACTCCCTCACGTGGCAGCCATTTTAGATCTGGCTCTTTGGAACAGCTTTAAAAGTCTCACCATACATCCACTTATAGGGGATTTTGGACAAACAGCATCATCATTTGGTCTGTAAAATTGTCAATTACCCTTTGTTTCCACCCACCATAGCATACAGCATGGGGCAATGGATAAGCCCACCTTACCCCCTGGGTCCCTTCACTTTCAGTGACTGCCCAAACCCAGTGCATATTGTTTATAACAGTTCCTTTGTCTTCAATGACAAATCTGGTTTTACGTGTGCTCCGTATTTTATTTATTTTGTGTATTAATTTTAAACACCGTCCTTTTATTTTGCCAACACTTATGTTGATCAGTTGAATGGCGATTTATTTTCTGTCTCAGTTTGAAAGTGATGAAGTGTTTAGGTAAAATTGTAACTGCAAACGATGTGAGCGCTTGGTTATATAATGATTTATTCTGGTCTCCTTTACAAATATCATTTTGATAAAATGCATGGCACAAGTAGAAGGCTTGATATTTTTTTTTTTTTTAAATCAGTAATATAATGGCCACCCAAGTGAAAGTTTTTAAATGTAAAAAAACGTTAGTGCAGAGTTTAACAACCATGTTTATTTTTTTTTAGGTCTCGCTGATCCAGCGCGCATGCGCTATAAGCTAGACATTTAGTAAAGACGCTTTTCGAAGTGCTTCCAAAGCGGCGATCAGCTTGCCTGCACACGCACAAGCACCCGCACGACGTGCACAGCACTTTATTCTTCGCGTGGGCACAACTCGCTTGAATTAATATTTTTTTATTTCGCCGCCCGGCCACACGGCCAATACTTGTTCAGTTTGCTGCGCTGCTTGTTTTATTATTGCAATCGCATTGCATGAATGCGCCAGTGCATTGTCCCCTCCCGAATCGCAGCTCGTATACCCTAGCTGTGTTGATGACTGCATCACATTGCTTCTACCACCGGGTGCCCATGCGATCCTTGTTTTTATTTTATTTTAAAACAAAAACAACAGTTGTGTGAACGTGCCAGCGCACAGCTCCTCTCCCGAATCGCAGCTTGCTTGCTATTCCTTCTTGTGCATTATTATTTATTTAGTTTCCATGTCCGAGCAGTCTTGATAAGTGCACCACATTCCTTCGGCCACTGGGCCACTGTGCTATCTTTAATAAATTATTTTTGTCAGGACATATTTGAGAATAAAACAAACTACACACGTAAATAACAGCTTACTTGGTTAAGGAGTGGCAATGTTTTGTTTCAATCTAAGGCGGACGTGTCTCCAAAAGGACATCCCCAGCACAAGGAAAAGAACAAATACTCAAGAGATGGGGTCCTTCTCCTATCTTCACCACTGCCTCTTACTCCTCCTTTGTTTGTGTGCGTCATCAATAAAACTTCCATTACAGGCATTTCAGGAACAGGCAGTTCATCTTCCTTGAAGGTAGTGGTTAGCTCCTTCCCTTGAAGATGTTGCCTGTCATTTGATCCCACTTAGTCTTCGAGGAATTCCTAGTATTTCATGCAGTGTCAAAGGTATGTGAGATAGTAGGGTACAGCTGCCCATGGGTTTTTTCTTCTGTACTTTTCTTCTAGTTTATTTATTCTATCCAGGGTATTATTGAATGGCATTTATGATTTTGAGGATTCCTGGGAAAGTATGGGGATATATTTTTTAATACCGACTAAAAATCAGCATTTTCACACTATCTTCAGCACTGCATAATTGGAACAGAGATGACTAGTGTTCGTTTCCAAGTCAATAAGATAGTGTAAACGTTTCTCATTTATGCAACTGGAAACATTTTTGGGACGAGGAATTTCTCAACTTGACAGAGACACAAGTTAGGACGTGTAAAAAAAGCCCTTTGAAATATTCTCCATGCTTCAGTTTCAAATATTCTCCATACTTCAGTTTCAGTTTAGTCTGTTTTTAATTCTAACCAATGTACTGCTTTGTGTTTCAATGAAAGCATTCCTTACTAAGATTTATTTTCCTTTAACCAATACGGTGTTTAGATATTTAGTTATTTTGAAGTTGCATATATCTGGGTCTGAAAAGGTATGTTTGGTTCCTATTCTGCAGTATTACATAAACTAGTGGAGTCGTTTTTTTGATGTTACATTTTTATCTCTAAATAGGTACCCTCTATCGTATAAAAAGCAATCTTTGTGATTTTTTTATGGTGCAGTTTTACTACGTGCAGCAAACCAACACCTCTCATGGATTAGCATCAAGCAATCCTTCTTTCTTACTTTCTACAAATTGCCCACATTGCTTATACTCCCAACTGCACACCCACAATAAACAAAATTATAATTGAGCTCCCACGAACAAAGACTTCATAACTGGACCTGCAGTTCTAAACCTTTTGACTGTTCTGGACCTCCACTGAATCTTTAATAGTATCCAGAGCCTTTGCTGAAAACCGGAGACCCTGACTGTCTCAATTGTGATGATTTCAACCACAAAACAACGTGCACAAATAAAGAAAGAAGCATTAATCAAGCAAAAAACAAATGGTAAAATAGTTAATTAAATTCCCATCCGGATTTATAAATTTAAAGTTGAGCTTCAGAGTACTCAGCCTACCTGCAAATGCCTTGCATTAACCCCTTAAGTACTGCTGTCGGCCGTTGGACGTCGCGAGCACTACCTTCGAAGTGCTGCGCACGTCCAACGGCCGACGCGGCCCGCCCGTTTTTGAGGAAGTGCCGCACTGTTGCGAAATCGCGGCCGCGGCCAACGGGTTAATGGCTGACTCTCGCACTGACTATCACACTCTCACTGACACTCTCACAGACTCTCAATCTCTCACACTCTCACAGACTCTCCCTCTCTCACTCTCTCACTGACACTCTCACTAACTCTCACTTACACTGACAGACTCACACTGACTCTCACTCACACTGACTCTCTCACTCACACTGACTCTCACTCACATTGACTCTCACTCACATTGACTCTCACTCACATTGACTCTCACTCACATTGACTCTCACTCACACTGACTCTCTCACTCACACTGACTCTCTCACTGACACTCTCCCACTCTCTCACTCACTCACGGTCACTAACAGACTCTCACTGACCGACTCGCCCACTCTCTCTCACTCATTGACTGACTCTCCCACTCACTGACTGACTCGCCTACTCATTCTCACTCACTGACTCACTCACTAACTCACTCTCAACACATATTGCATTACAAATGTATTAGGTGTCACATTTGCGAAAGTTTAAGCTATTGACATTGTAAATGACAATGCTATTAATGTATCTATTTTCAAAACCAACACATAAATAAAAAATGTGTCATTTACAATGCCAATAGCTCAAACTTTCCTAATGCGAGACCTATTGCATTGCAAATGCTTGTTTAATACACCTTTATCTTTTTTTCTGGCATTTGCCTGTAATAAAAAAAAAAATAAGCATCGTAGAACTTGCAAGGCTACATCTACTGGCTTTGAAATGTTTATTCTCTTTTAAAGTGAGTGTTTTAACGAGGCACTCTTATTTCTGATGATCAATATTATACTAAAATATGAAAAAGTCTGAGTGGCACAGGACATTTTTGCTCAGTGAATGAGCTACCTTGGAGTCCATTTTAGAAACCTTGGTTGCTTAAATGGTATCGGGTCTAGGACTCAGATACTATTTGGAATCCGAAAAGGTTTCCTTGTCAAGTCTCAATTATTGCAAGATGCAGAATGAACTACGGTCCGGCAAGTCAACGGCAAAATTTAGACGTGCAACAATGAATTATAGCCTGGTAATGCACTAATTACCACATTGGATATTTTCACAAGTTGAGTTTTTTACTGCTAATCCAACAATATCCCAGAGGCAAATGTCAACACAAGTCAAACCTGCTGAAATTTAGGCGGGTAAAATTTCTAAAAAAGATGCAAAACATGTGGAATTTGGAGAATTAAATACCGCATCTGAAAGGTATGTTCAGCTCTGGAGCAATACCTTGGAATATGAGGTTTTTACTGCTCCCCAGGGTTGTGGTATTTAACGGGTGCAGCGGCTGTATAGACTTATTAAACCGCTTTGGTATCCGGGCTTCACATTAATTGGAAAAACTCTCACTTGTTTCCACTTTGTCGAGATGCCGCACAGTCCCCAAATTTGCATGGGCTCAATAGGAGCCCGACCTGCATTAAATATTTAGCTGTAAAAATATATCACAGCCAGCAAGATTTATTAGAAGGGAATATTGGAGACGCTGTTAGAACATTTAGAACGAGTATTAATTTTTGAACGTGCATACCATTATCTGGGGCAGGCAGAATAGCTCTTTAAGAAGGTGGCGCTGCCAAGATTGCCCTATTTCTTCAACTCGTTGCCATTGGTGGTGCCTCGCCAATTATTTAGGGGATTTCTCAAGAGCTGCTAGTGAGAACGCAGTGCTGGTGCCGTTGCCTGCAGCAAAAACGAGTCCAGGTACCCTACTCACCTCATATACCATTAAAATGGATGAAGATAATGGCCCAGGTAGGAGCATTAGCAGGGATTGAAAGATGGACTACCTTTGGGGTGAACAGTGTTGGAGACCTATATCGGGATGGAGTTTTGCTTAGAATTGAATATCCCTAGTGGACAATTTTTTAGCACATAGGGCAGTGGTTGTAACAATAAGGAATTATTGGAGAAAAGGAGATGCTGATCCGGCCACACATCAGGTGTGTCCACAGCTCTGTACAACAACAGGGTGTGTAAGAGCGGTTTCATATCTATATTGTGCGATTTGTGCAAATATTCTTTCTCCTCTTGCGGAGTTGAAAATAAAATGGGAGAGAGACATAGAGTTCCAAATCAATGATTTCGACTGGGATAGCATTGTAGCGCATATAACAACAATTTCTATAAAATTTAATTATTTTCTCTATCCTGCATAGAGTTTATCTTACACCTGGCAGGTTTAACAAGAATGATTTTATTGCTGCTGAAAATTGCCCTATATGTGGGAAGTTCGGGGCAGAAATCTTCCACATGGTATGGTCCTGTCCTTCATTAGCGGTGTTCTGGGAGGAAGTAATAAAATATATTAATGGAATAACTTTGAGGGGTATTCCTTGTACACCCTTGGTCTTCCTCTTAGAGGGGGTGAGGGGTGAGGGGTATCCTCATCCTAAAAATGAGAAAACTACAACTAGATTTACTGACCTACGTTTGATTTTGGCAAAACGAGAAACTGCTATGCACTGGAAATCAGTATATGGTTCTCGAATTACTAGATGACGTAAATAAATGGTTAAATGGGCTAGTTTGGAGAGTGCTGTGTTGTTTTGTAAGATAAAAAGAGGACGAGGGAAAGGTGAAAGGGTTAAAGCTTGGAACACCTGGTGGATGGTTTGTTGGCTCTGGAAGCAAACACAGATTCATCAAATTTCTCCCCGAGTCATTAAGTGTAAGGGAAGGGAAATCTAGTTTAATACTGATAAATTGGGTGATAATGGGTACAACTGTGACATACTTTTACACGTGGAATATTTTGACACTTTATTTTACTGCTTTTCTTGATTAGGGGTAACTATGGGGGGGGGGGGTTGATGTTATAGTTTTATTGCACTAATTTTAAAAGACCTAAGATATGTATGAAATATTTAGTAGTTGGAATACGATTGCATGCTTGTGTATGCAGGTCCTATGAGATATATTGATATAACCTTCTATCTGTAAATTACAGTTATCTGGGTATTTCTCCTTTTTACATTATATTTTAATCTATTTATTACAATTATCTGTGTACCTTTTTAAAGCAAATTACTGTATATGTAGTGTACATCATTTATGATCTGTATTAGATGCCAGTCCCTTTTTCACTAAGGTCTATTTAATGAAACACATAAAAATTATTTAAACTAATTAAAATCAAAAGGTGCAGCAAATACCTAACCTCCTTCTCACCCATCCATATCAAGGATAAAAGGCACTAAATAAAACTGTTGGGAATTTCACGAGGTTATAAAACATCAAGCTAATCCCTGGTGGGCAGGGTAGACCCGATTAAACATCTTCTCCAGACCATTAGCTTATCACTCCCCCGAGAAAATCCTCTTCACAAACAGACAAAATAAACTTTTTCTGAGGGTTCCAATCAGTGTAAATCTGAAGATGGTGAGTGTCAACAGGAGTGTGGTTCTGGAACAAGTTTGCACTTAGCAAGCATTCAACGAGTAGAGATCTGGCTTTATTATAAATAACAAGTGTATTTGTAAAACACACGTTCACCCCAGGTCTCTTTGTAGTAAAGTAAGAGATGTACATATTAGCCAACTGAATGGTACAGCATAACAGCATACACATAGACAACAAACAATTAACATTACAAGCAGGTACGTTCACCCATGTAACAAACCAACATCCCTCAAATGCCATTGCATTTAGTTGTGTACACTTTACACATAAATTACAGGAACTAAAATAAATAAAATCATAGATAGATATATTTATGTGCGTTAATATTTAAATTCACTACAACCACAAACTTTAAATCGTAAGAGAAAACCTTGAAAAGCACCCCCCCAGCTCCTTGAGACCCTAACGGGTGAGTAGCTGTGCTACGCAAACCCTGATTGATTGATTGAGGAGGAGGAGTGTGAGGCAGGGGAATGGAGGAGCAGGGAGAGCGATGAGGTGGGAAGTTTTTATTCTATGAGCTACGTGTTCCGATAACGTTGCAGAGAATCGCTTGTAGTTTGTGATTTCAAGCTGTACATGCACAGCGGACATTTTGTTTTCTTCTCGTCTCCTTTGGAAATTGTGACAAAGATTGTGAAGCAAAGAGATGGAAGACAGGTAGATGGGAAGGAAGAGACACGGATACTGGGTGGCCCAACAAGACTAGAGAAAAAAACCTGTATGTGTTTACATTCCTGAGAAAGCCTGCAACACGTAGCAAGTTCGCTGCACCCTCGAAAACTGTGCCTGACATTTGATCTCAATCCGTGAATGCTCTGCAAATGTGACGAAATGAGAACAAGAATTCCAGCCTTGTTTAAAGAAACATATCTGAAGCGCCCGCTCCTGCTAAGCTCTGTTAGAAAAAATAAAAAAGTAGTTTGCAGAACAGATGATAAAATGGGACAAGGGTAAGGCTACAAGTAATTGAGTGGTTCTTCATGGGAGGAGACAAAACACAAAAAGGAGGGACAAATAGGAAAGATTAACCACTAGCAAGCAAGTTTTTTAAAGGACAATTGAAGTAACAAAGGAAAAGGCAATGGGCGGTCTGTAAGCCCACAAAGTGTATACAACATGTCTTGAAGAGACCGCGCAAGCGCTGCCTACGCTCGACCTAAAAAAATCAAGATAATTGTGACTCACATGAATCTCTAAAACAGGGTCAGCTAGATGGAAAAAAAATATTTTTGGGACTATAGAGTGCCTTCTTTGAAAATAAGAAAAAAAAGCTACAAATGAATTACTACTTTTTTTTATTTAATGAGTTCACAATAGTTGCTTTTTCAGGACAGTTACGTCAGGTCGGTGCTCCTGGGCCTCTAGTACGAAAGGGACATTAGGGTATCCTTGTGACTAGCATTATCCAGGAACTAGTGATTGCCAAGTACCTCACCTTTAGACTTTTACATTAAAATGTAGTGAAGTAGATGGTGGCGTGGAGGAGACCATCTAGTCTAACACAGAGAAAAAATGGACAGATAGCATTATGTACACTAAACTCAGGCACAAATAGATCAAAGAGCAGCACTGAAAACGAAACAACGCACGGCGACAGACTCTACTCAATGGTGCAAACCGCTGTACTACTTGCTAAAGCAGCCCCAGACAGTCATCAACAAAAGGCTACACATACAGCAGACTGTGGGCTCATAAAATAACAGCCATCAGGATATAAAATAAAATGACCATAAGCCTTAGTGCAGAAAAAAAAAATTCCAAACGCCAAGAAGAACAGAAAGAATTAACCATTTGCTGATGAATTTGTTGAAAGAGACAATAAAAGATGGCTGAGGGAGCATAGGGCAGCCCCCTTCTCCAAAGTGAATGCATATGCGGTGATACTTTGTGTGTGCGACTGACCTAAAAAAACTATACTGTGTTGGACATTACACACATTCAGAATGGTGAAACCAGACAGGGTCTCCCTTACCCCCCTGGGGCTAAGCCAGGGACCTGGGACAGTATTAAGACTGCTTGAAGGGTTATGTATGTGCACCTCAACCTTAAAGTATGAAAAGTTAAGAAATACAGCAATCATAAAGTTACCAATATTTTTACTACACACTAGACTAAAGTATTGAAAATTATGGCCACTTATGATAACAATAAAGTTAGCACAGGTGACTGTTAGGAACTGAACAAAAGGAATATACCTACAATTTTAAGAGAGGCCTATGGCAGCATATGTTTCCGAATTCCCAATCCTCAATATATTTTCTCAGACTAGCCAGGGAGACAACAGCCCATGTGTTCACAACGCTATAACCAGAGGGTTTTATACACTATCACGGTGAGTGAAACACGTCTCAACTGACTTTCTCAGTTTTCTTATGTTGTGTATGGGAATAGATAGTGTGAAATATACATACATGAGTTCATGAAAAAACAACATGCACATTGCACAAAGTTTAAACAAAATGTTGACTTACATACATCAGTGTCAAGTAAAAGTATTAGTCACACATATTATCTGTGCAAGCACACAGTCAACATTATTAGCAAACTGGAATCGTCAGTCATAAAGCATTCTTAACCTAAACATCCACAACAAAACCATATGTGTCATCCCACCCTGGATGAGGAGTCTGGGGTCACATGTCATAACGAGATTTGAGACAGTGGGAGAACATTTTCCTCACTAAAGGCAATGGATGGAATCCACGCCGGAGCAAGTAGTTGGCCTTTTCCTCCCTCAATCCACTCCCAACAAGAGCATTCACTGCAGCCTTTCTGCTTCTCACCTTGCCGAGGTTATAAGATGGGTCAGGTGACATTTCCTGGCCAAATCTGCACGGGCCAAATATTGATCGCTTCCGTCACAGGAAAAAATATTGGCTTTCCACTGAAAGGTGGAACCCCACAGTTTTGACACAAGAACTTATTAAGCAACAATTAGCATGTCTTCCGATATTAATTACTGTTTGTTTCGCTATAACTATAAATTAGTCATAAAACCACACATACATTTTAGAACATGTGCTAACGTTCTTATTCATTGAAAGTAAGAAAAAGTGAGAATGAGGTGCTGGAAAATGTAAGATTATTAGTTGAAAAGTTATGGACAACTAAACGTGAAAAATATTGATTAAAAGGGATTTTTAATTTGTGCAACAATTATACTGAGGAATACTTTTTACTTAAGTTCATGAAGTGTAGAAAATACAATTCTTACCTGATTAGGTTTTCCTGCTCGATGAAAGAAATCACAGTAGATGTATCCGAGTAATCCCTCTGTTTCATGCACCACAGCCTTGGAAAGAAAACTATAATCAAATGAAGAGTAATAGACGAGCAGGTCTTCACTGTGTAACCCCCTTGCAAGCAACATTTTCAACGTTGACACTTTTTTTTTATTTCAATTTTTTTTTTATTATTGATTTTATACATACATGCATACAATCATAAAACGCTTCATCGTTATAGGGTGACAGCCCACCCTGGCTGTGTCTTTCCAGGAATATAGTTACATAGTATATGGGTTTTGCAATCATTCATAATCTATAGGGACTTTATACTTGCATACCCTACCCATTTAGGAGGTAGGATACTGATTACGCAGAACTACTATTGCCTGCTGGTCCAACAGTGTTACCTTACGGCTACTTATAGGGCCAGCCAGAGCAGGCCATGGCACAACCTGCACATAAAATTAACAAGCACTAGAAAAGCCAATAGGTCTGGCTTTAATATGTTAGTGCATTAAAATTGCATGCGTGCATGCCTTTACTTACATGCCTCGGCATCTTAAAGTCAATTCTATTTGCTTTGCCAGTGATAGTTTATTGTCGCTTTCGTTTACATATCCTTTCAGCAACACCACAGATTACACATGTGGAAGCTTCGACTTGGAAGTCCTTAAACTCTCAGTCTTCAATCTCTCAAAGTTGCAATCAAGTTCCTCTAACGTTGAACGGGAGTTCAACTTAAATAATCATTTGCAGTGAGTTAGAAATTAAGCATGCTGTGGAGGGTCACAGCAGACAACAATTTGTTTTAGCTGAATAGTCATTTATAATGAGTAAGTGTCTCCAGTTAACTTTTCGTTCCAGGACGTTTCATAAGCCCCGCTATTTTAGTGCCAGGATGCTTCAACAGGCGTTCATTTTGGGAGTCAGGATCCGCAAGCATCCCTCCCTTTCCACGAGAGTCTGTTTCGAATTATACTAACATTCTAGTAACGGGATTGCACAAAAGGATGCTTACTTTGCCTCGTGGCATTCTTCAAGCGGCAGACAAATTCTGTGCCAGATGCTTCAATTAACTTCCTTACCTGTGTTTCACATGACCCTAACTTTCCCAGCAGGGTGTTTCAAGCAACCCTTACATTTCATGCCTGTACGTGAACCTCCCTTTCCATATCAGTATCCATCAAGTAAGCCTGGCTTTCCATGGGTGCTGCAAGTGCCCATGAATTTCCTTGCCAAGAAGTTTGACACTCGCATTCTGTGCCGGGGAGCTTCAAGCCTCACATTCTGTGTCGGGGTGCTTCAAACCTCACATTCTGTGTCGGGGTGCTTCAAGCCTCACATTCTGTGTCGGGGTGCTTCAAGCCTCACATTCTGTGTCGGGGTGCTTCAAGCCTCACATTCTGTGTCGGGGTGCTTCAAGCCTCACATTCCGTGCCGGGGAGCTTCAAGCCTCACATTCTGTGCCAGGGAGCTTCAAGCCTCACATTCTGTGCCAGGGAGCTTCAAGCCTCACAATCTGTGCCGCAGAGCTGCACGCCTCACATTCTGTGCCAGGGAGCTTCAAGCCTCACATTCTGTGCCAGGGAGCTGCACGCCTCACATTCTGTGCCAGGGAGCTGCAAGCCTCACATTCTGTGCCAGGGATCTTATAGCCTCACATTCTGTGCCTGGAAGCTTCAAGCCTCACATTCTGTGTCGGGGAGCTTCAAGCCTCACATTCCGTGCCGAGGAGCTACAAGCCTCACATTCTGTGCTGTGAATGAGGAGCATCAAGCCTCACATTCTATGCCTGGG
Organism: Lissotriton vulgaris; assembly: GCF_964263255.1. Taxonomy (NCBI): domain Eukaryota; kingdom Metazoa; phylum Chordata; class Amphibia; order Caudata; family Salamandridae; genus Lissotriton; species Lissotriton vulgaris. The sequence goes on along the minus strand of NC_141696.1, from coordinate 1,269,224,324 downwards.
AGCATCAAGCCTCACATTCTATGCCGAGGAGCTTCAAGACTCACATTTTGTGCCGAGGAGCTTCAAGCCTCACTTTCTGTGCCAGGGAGCTTCAAGCATCAGATTCTGTGCGGGGGAGCTTCAAGCCTCACATTCTGTGCCGGGAAGCTTCAAGACTCACATTCTGTGCCGGAGAGCTTCAAGCATGACATTCTGTGCCAAAGATTCCAGCCTCACATTCTGTGCCGGGAAGCTTCAAGTCTCACATTTTGTGTCACAGAGCTTCAAGCCTCTCATTCTGTGTGAAAGAGTTTTAAGTCTCACATTCTATGCGAAAGAGCTTCAAGCCTCACATTCTGTGTCACAGAGCTTCAAGCCTCACATTCTGTGCGAAAGAGCTTCAAGCCTCACATTCTGTGCGAAAGAGCTTCAAGCCTCACATTCTGTGCGAAAGAGCTTCAAGCCTCACATTCTGTGCGAAAGCTCTTCTAGCCTAACATTCTGTGCCGTGGTGGGAGAGCTTCAAGCCTCACATTCTGTGCCAGGGAGCTGCAAGCCTCACAATCTGTGCCAGGGAGCTGCAAGCCTCACAATCTGTGCCAGGGAGCTGCAAGCCTCACAATCTGTGCCGCAGAGCTGCACGCCTCACATTATGTGCCAGGGAGCTTCAAGCCTCACATTCTGTGCCAGGGAGCTGCAAGCCTCACATTCTGTGCCAGGGAGCTGCAAGCCTCACATTCTGTGCCAGGAATCTTATAGCCTCACATTCTGTGCCTGGAAGCTTCAAGCCTCACATTCTGTGTCGGGGAGCTTCAAGCCTCACATTCTGTGCCGAGGAGCTACAAGCCTCACATTCTGTGCTGTGAATGAGGAGCATCAAGCCTCACATTCTATGCCTGGGAGCATCAAGCCTCACATTCTATGCCGAGGAGCTTCAAGACTCACATTTTGTGCCGAGGAGCTTCAAGCCTCACTTTCTGTGCCGGGGAGCTTCAAGCATCACATTCTGTGCGGGGGAGCTTCAAGCCTCACATTCTGTGCCGGGAAGCTTCAAGACTCACATTCTGTGCCGGAGAGCTTCAAGCATGACATTCTGTGCCAAAGATTCCAGCCTCACATTCTGTGCCGGGAAGCTTCAAGTCTCACATTTTGTGTCACAGAGCTTCAAGCCTCTCATTCTGTGTGAAAGAGTTTTAAGTCTCACATTCTATGCGAAAGAGCTTCAAGCCTCACATTCTGTGTCACAGAGCTTCAAGCCTCACATTCTGTGCGAAAGAGCTTCAAGCCTCACATTCTGTGCGAAAGCGCTTCAAGCCTAACATTCTGTGCCGTGGTGGGAGAGCTTCAAGCCTCACATTCTGTGCGAAAGAGCTTCAAGCCTCACATTCTGTGCGAAAGCGCTTCAAGCCTAACATTCTGTGCCGTGGTGGGAGAGCTTCAAGCCTCACATTCTACGCTGTGGAGCTGCAAGCCTCACATTCTGTGCCGTGGAGGGGGAGCTGCAAGCCTCACAATTTGTGCCAGGGAGCTTCAAGCCTCACATTCTGTGCCAGGGAGCTAAAAGCCTCACATTCTGTGCCAGGGAGCTAAAAGCCTCACATTCTGTGCTGTGGAGGGGGACCTTCAAGCCTCACTTGTGTGAAAAAGTTTCAATCTCACATTCTGTGCTGTGGAGGGGGAGCTCGAAATCTCACATTCTGTGCTTTGGTAGGGGAGCTTCAAGCCTCAAATTCTGTGCTGTGGAGCTGCAAACCTCAAATTATGTGCTGTGGAGGGGGAGCTTCAAGACTCACATTTTGTGCCAGGGAGCTTCAAGCCTCACATTCTGTGCCAGGAAGCTACAAGCCTCACATTCTATGCTGTGGAGGGGAACCATCAAGCCTCACATTCTGTGCCTGGGAGCTTCAAGCCTCTCTTTCTGTGTAGGGGAGTTTCAAGCCTCGCATTCTGTGCAGCGGAGCTTCATGCCTCACATTCTGGGCCTCGGAACATCAAGCCTCACATTCTGTGCCACGGAGCTGCAGGCCTCACATGCTGTGCCGCGGAGCTGCAAGCCTCACATTCTGTGCCAGGGAGCTGCAAGTCTCACATTCTGTGCCAGGTAGCTTTAAACCTCACATTCTGTACCTGGGAGCTTCAAGCCCCACATTCTGTGCCGGGAAGCTACAAGCCTCACATTCTGTGCTGTGAAAGAGGAGCTTCAAGCCTCACATTCTATGCCTGGGAGCTTCAAGCCTCACATGCTGTGCCGGGGAGCTTCAAGCCTCACATTCTATGCAAGGAAGCTAAAAGCCTCACATTCTTTGCCGAGGAGCTTCAAGCCTCACATTTTGTGCCGGGGAGCTTCAAGCATCACATTCTGTGCCAAAGATTCCCGCCTCACATTCTGTGCCGGGAAGCTTCAAGTCTCACATTCTGGGTCACAGAGCTTCAAGCCTCTCATTCTGTGTGAAAGAGCTTCAAGTCTCACATTCTGTGCGAAAGAGCTTCAAACCTCACAATCTGTGCCGGGGAGCTTCAAGCCTCACATTCTGTACCGTGGAGAGGGAGCTTCAAGCCTCACATTCTGTGCGAAAGAGATTTAAGCCTCACATTCTGTGCGGGGGAGCTTCAAGCCTCACATTCTGTGCGGGGGAGCTTCAAGCCTCACATTCTGTGCCGGGGAGCTTCAAGCCTCACATTCTGTGCCTGGGAGCTTCAAGCCTCTCATTCTGTGCCGGGGAGCTTCAAGCCTCACATTCTGTGCCATGGAGCTTCAAGCCTCACATTCTGTGCCGCGGAGCTTCAAGCCTCACATTCTGGGCCGCAGAGCTTCAAGCCTCACATTTTGTGTCGCAGTGCTTCAAGCCTCACATACTGTGCCGCGGAGCTTCAAGCCTCACATTCTTTGCCGCGGAGCTTTAAGACTCACATTCTGGGCCGCGGAGCTTCAAGCCTCACATTCTGGGTCGCAGAGCTTCATGCCTCACATTCTGGGCCGCGGAGCTTCACGCCTCACATTCTGTGCCGGGGAGCTTCAAGCCTCACATTCTGGGCCGCGGAGCTTCAAGCCTCACATTCTGTGCTGCGGAGCTTCAAGCCTCACATTCTGTGCTGCGGAGCTTCAAGCCTCACATTCTGGGCCGCCGAGCTTCAAGCCTCACATTCTGGGTCGCGGAGCTTCAAGCCTCACATTCTGGGTCACGGAGCATCAAGCCTCAAATTCTGGGCCGTGGAGCTTCAAGCCTCAAATTCTGTGCAGGGGAGCTTCAAGCCTCACATTCTGTGCCAGGGAGCTTCAAGCCTCACATTCTATGCCGTGGAGGGGGAGTTTCAAGCCTCACATTCTGTGCCGTGGAGGGGGAGCTTCAAGCCTCACAATCTGTGCCGGGGAGCTTCAAGCCTCACATTCTGTGTCACAGAGCTTCAAGCCTCACATTCTGTGTCACAGAGCTTCAAGCCTCACATTATGTGTGAAAGAGCTTCGAGCCTCACATTCTGTGCAAAAGCGGTTCAAGCCTCACATTCTGTGTGAAAGAGCTTCGAGCCTCACATTCTGTGCAAAAGAGCTTCGAGCCTCACATTCTGTGCAAAAGCACTTCAAGCCTCACATTCTGTGTCACAGAGCTTCAAGCCTCACATTCTGTGCAAAAGCGGTTCCATTCTCACATTCTGTGCCGTGGTGGGAGAGCTTCAAGCCTCACATTCTGTGCTATGGAGCTGCAAGCCTCACATTCTGTGCCGTGGAGGGGGAGCTGCAAGCCTCACATTCTGTGCCAGGGAGCTTCATGCCTCACATTCTGTGCCAGGGAGCTAAAAGCCTCACATTCTGTTTGAAAGAGCTTCAGCCTCACATTCTGGGTCGCGGAGCATCAAGCCTCACATTCTGGGCCGTGGAGGGGGAGCTGCAAGCCTCACATTCTGTGCCAGGGAGCTTCAAGCCTCACATTCTGTGTGGAAAGAAAGAGTTTGCGATTTAGGTGATGTTCTGGGTATTGCAAGACAACAAAATGGAAGTGCCAATAGAAAGGAGAAGGGATCTTAGGGGTAAACAAATTAAGAGCTTCCCTGGCCTTCAGCTTGGCGCTGAAGGAACCCAGAAATAAATCTGAAACAAAGATGGGTATTTATTGACTGTGGAAATCGAGAACAACAGTGATGTTCCTGCTCTAATAAAATGTAAGAGTCCATTGCTTCCTCCATGGAATCAAGCCTTCAGGGAGGGGATACAGGGGAAGGGGTTTCCTTTAATCAATGGTGTTTTGAAAACATCATAAGTACCGACTAGATGCTACTGTAGGTCAAAGAGAAGATCAGGACCCCACAGGGAAAGAGAAGGGAGTCTGGATTGTGATGGCCTGCCCAGGCAGACCAGAAGGTACCCACTGTAAGAGCTAGCTTTAGATCCCTTAAGCATCCCCATGGAATAACCAGAGCGGGCTGAGACTAGGTATACAGCCTCAAACCAATAATGAGCGGCAAGTTTGCACTTTCTGATTTTCTGGTTAGATGTATTCCATGGTCTAATATTTGCTCTGGACCTAAGTGCCAAGACGAGACGAGGGGCCGAACCACACAGGGCAACGGAGTTTCTCAAGTGGATGAGGGCTTGGACCCACATTGGGGCAAGGTATACCTTTTCACAACTACAACAGCTGGATCAAGCTGAAATCATCTTTCATACCCTAAGTGAGATATCGGTAGACAGCCAGGTAACTTCCATGGGGTTAAAAGCACCTTTCACTTATGGCCGATGAGGGTCACTGAACAGTATGTTCTCCCGCATCACAAACAGAAAGGGAACTCATTTCCAAACCTTAAAAATTTAACTTTTATAAACAGTTCTTTATTATGAAATCAAGTATCTCATCTAGAATACGTTTACCCTTGCTCAGCACGAATACCAAAAGGTTCCCGAAAGGATATTATGCCAATTAGTGGCCTTAAATGTAGAGGAACATCCTGGATTACAATTCACAGATGGAAGACTAAGAGGGTCTGCTTTGGCAAACTAGCAGTGACCCAGACATGCAAGGCTTACACCCAGAGCCTTACAGCAAAATATGCATAAACTGGCACAAGAGTAGGGCAGCAGCTATCCACATGGTGACATTGGGTGGAGAAAGCCATGGCACGGGGTACTACAGATTGTTCTAACTGATCTTAATCAATAATAGAACTGTGCTAGAGCCATTAAATGGACTGTCCAGCAACGTATATGCCTTCTTTAATATTAAACATATATATTGTGTGTGTAACAGCAAAATCATATGATGCCTTAAACTGATACATTATGTATTTCAAGCAAATATAAGTGAAATGTGTCTGCATATTTTTAGATAGTCTACGACAATGATTTTTATTTTGGTCTAGCTACAAAAAAAAACATACCTTTCCACAGACTATTATCACCTTCACAGTACCTCCAACCCTCACTGGGGCAATTATCGTTCCCTAAGATTAGCGAGGGGTGAGTGGTTGACTTTGGGGAAAAATAAATACAACCTATGCTCAGATAGTCTTGCTCTTGTAGCGCAGGTCTGCCAACCATTACACAGTTATCTTTGGAATTTGTGGGTAAGGTACGTTTCTTTGAATCTTGTGTACTTGCATTGTGCCTTCTGATTTATTGCAAATGTAAATGTAAATGTAGGTGTATTTATATAGCGCAACCTGTCACCCAAAGGGCATCCTGGCGCTTGCCTTGGGAACCCGTCCTGGTATTCCCCTGTGAGAGGCCCCGGCGGGGTGTCCACAGGGTGAAAGCCAGGCATCCCGCCGCGAGGGGCCGTCGTGGAGATTAAGCAAGCTATTGCCCAGAGTTGCAGAGTGAGACCCCGTGAGTCGAGTAGGCACCGGAGCGAGAATTGTCGAGGCCGTGGAATTTTGAGCCCGAGACCCACTAAGGCGGGGAATCGAACCCTGGTCCACGGTCGATCCCAGCTTCCGGGTCTGCCGCCTCTAACCACTGAGCCACACTTCTCCACACTACATACAATTAACTTTTTCTTACATATCTGATATTCTTACCATGTGGATCCACAAGATTGTATTTGTTTCGTAACATGTGTATATAACATGCTAGCCCACTTCACTTGAGGAATCAAGTCAATTCTCTGTAATAGACTGGTAGAAACCACATTTGAAAGCTATCGCAAATGTGCTCTTTGCTTATTAATTCTGTTGCCAGTTGAAAAAGAAGAATATTTATTCGATCAATTACTTGATCATTGCAAAAAGGAATACAGTTTAAAATAATAAAAACTTCTCATGGAACAACAATTTAAAAATACTAGTTAAAAAAATTTGATCACAAGACCATTTAGCAGCAAACTTAATTATGAACAAATCAGATAACAATCATAATTTATCTGTCAGTGTGTTCTAATGTGGGCACAGTCAGATTCAAAAATCAGTTATAATAAATCGCCGTCAATACAGACTTATATAAACAATATTGAGATCATAATCTACTCCCCAGAGCAGATTTGATTATCATGGATCTCCTCCACCAAGCAAATAACACATATCTGGAAAAAGCAAAAGCCAACCACCTCGTACTGTCAGATGAAAATATTCTAAATGCCTCGGCTGGCCTACTACAAGACAGTAGCCAACAAACTGGTACAATCCATTGTCTCCTATGGTCATCGTATGCATGGCAATGAAAAAGAAAATATATGTTGGACTCAGGTGCAGTAAGGCATGCAGGGCATAGTGAAGTTAAGCCAGTGTTTCACCAACTTGATCTCCAACTATTCAGGGGCAAAGTCCCATATCTAAATTGGAGAAACAATACTCGAGCTTGGGACGGCTTGATAACATCCAGACATACCTCAAAATCATAACAAGCCTTCATATTTAAAAAGCTGGATGTCAAGGAGCCATGTACACTGCACTCAAGACTAGATCGATCTTGGAATTCCCAGTACCTTTGTTTTAGTGTAGGAACCATGCTTCTTTTGATCGAGCCAGGATCCTCCCATAGGGAAGCCAGATTTAATCTGAATAACCAGTCCCTGATCAAATTTACCCATTTTATATGCCCTGATTGTTTGTGAAGAGCAATCAGCTCTATCAAGGCTTCCTTTATGGGAACTTGTGTATTACTATCCCAGATCCTGATCCAAAAGATCACAGCTCTTAGGATAGCAAAGTGGCCAATCGATCTGTGCCCCAGGTCCAATCTCAATGGTAACAAGGGGGTATTCTTTGGCAGAATGAGAATGGCCTTAATGAATTTATTCTGAGCGAGATTCAATTCCTGTAGATTTTCGAGACCCCATAGCTCTGCTCCATATAGTGCCGCTCCCAGGCCCTTGGCCCTGTGCAATTCAAGTAGCGGAGAAATGGGTCTAAACGGGGATGTTCTGGATCTCTTGGCAATCGCGCTATCTATATGTTGGAGGCAAATGGTACTCTTTTCAATTTGATAAGACCATGCTAGATTCTCACTGATACGGACCCCAAGATAATCGAACACCTTAACCCGCTCAAGGACTTGGGAATCCAACATTAATTTCCCCTTCTCATGTTTATATGGGTTAAACACCATATAGTTGGTTTTCTTACAATTAATTGTCAGTCCCCGAGCTCGACAAGCCCTTTCGAAACTACTTAGTAGATTCTGAATTCCCCTTGGGGTTCTAGCCATTAGGAGTGTATCATCCGCAGAGAGCAAGCAGGGTACCACCCTACCCGCCATTTTAGGAGGATCACAACCACATTTGAAGAGATCACCTATAATCCCATTAATAAAGAGTGAAAATAGGGTGGGGGCCACAACACACCCTTGTCTGACACCTTTTTGGATCGGGATCTTTCCGGTTAGGCCACTATCACAGTTCCATCTAACTCTGGCAAAGGCATTAAAATGCAGACGGATCAAGATGTCGACTAAATATGAGGGTAGGCCCATATCTCTCAGAACAGACCACAGAATGGATCGATCAATGGAATCGAAAGCAGTCTTAAGGTCCACGAACATAACATACAGGTGGCCTCTAGCAATGGTAACTTCTTTTGAGACTAACATCAGAAATCTGAACACCTGATCAGTTGTACTCGTGGACATCCTGAAGCCTGCCTGGAGATCGGAAAGGATGTTATGTTTCTCTATCCATAGATGAATTCTGGCTAGGACAACTTTGCCAAAGATTTTCTGGAAGACATCTATGAGGCTAATTGCCCTATAATTTTCCGGGGAACCCTTATCTCCTTTCTTGTATATTGGAATGATTTTGGCGCCTTTCCATGACCCCGGAATCTCACTCCTTCCATGATGGCATTAAAGACTGAAGTAAGTAATGGACCCCAGATTTCCGGTTCCGCCCCATATATGTCTCCTGGTAGCTTGTCCAAGCCAGGTGCCTTCCCTTTCTTGAGGGTTTTTATAGCCAATATGGTCTCACCCACAGTGAGAACCATCGCCCTCCGAGGTGAAGCTGGATGAATTTACCCTCAGGGCCATAACAGACTGATCACTCTGATCTAGGTACAGGTTCCGAAAGTACTCCTCCCAAAATTGAGGGTACAGATGGAAATGTTCCACTATTTTGGGATTTGCCGTCTGATTAACTATAAGACGCCAAAAAACTTGACTATTTCTCTCTTTAGATGCCACCAGAAGTGACCTCCACCTTTCACCCTCCCAATCACTTTTTGCCGCCCCTTGCGCAGCCTTATACCCCTTCCTGCTTTCTTTATTGGCTTGTGGTGATTTATTTTTAACTGCAGTTATCAAGTTAGTTCTAGCTTGTTCACAGTTCCTGTTAAACCAGGGAGCATTGTGTCTTACAGGAATAATTTTTCCTTATTACGTAGAGAAGTGGGCTCTGAGCCTGGCATTTAGACGTGAAAAGATGGAGATGGCCACTCCACCATTAATCAGCATAAGGTCAGAAAGAGCTAGCTCAACCCTTTGGTATATCTTAGGGAGAGACTCCCCATCAGATAGTATCATTGGCCACCTTCTCCTTTTCTCATTATTACTTGCTGTCACTGAAGCACTTTTTTGAATGGTTTCCCTTTGCCACGCTACTAGGTTAGACATTGTTAATACAAGGGCATTATGGTCGCTATTAGACCTATTCTGGACCATCATATCCTTAACATTTGGCCATAGATCGATATCGACCAAGATGTAGTCTATTCTGGATCTACTTGACCCTCTCTGGAATGTATGGCACGCAGTTTTATCAGATGTTCTGCCATTACAGGCCCGAACACCGAAAATCAATAGTCAGGGACATGACCTGTTGTGCAACCCTTGTACTCGTTTTGATTGGCGGGATTTCTAGTTTCTTAATGCCTCTTACTTCATCTTCCTCAGCTATTAGTTCCTGAATATAATCTACCGGCTCACACAAGACATTAAAATCGCCAGCAACTATCAATTGATGGTTCCCTCTATCTAGTTCTAAATGGTTTGACAATGTAGTTATAGTGTCAGAAAGTTTGTGTGGATTACAACAACGATTATATAAATGCATTAACTTTACTGGAGGTTTCCCTTTTACAAGCCCTAATGACAACCCCAAAATATCCACCGAGCCTAAATCGAGAACTTTGAGTTTGCAGGCTATTGTATTTTTAATCCAAATCAGAAGGCCACCTACAGGTCGACCCATTTGCCCCTTTTTGGCTTCAATCCTAAAAATTCTGTTGCTAGTTTATTTATAGGGACTAATTAATTGCCACTAGCAGCATCTTTCCAGTGCAACATATCACAGTTCATTACAAAAACTTCACAAGGAGAACTAATGTTGTTGGCATTTAATATGACAAAAGACTGTAATGGATGCACATGCTCGGTTGGGTTCCTTCGTTGTCAAATCAATTATTGGCACAAAAACATCACGAGTACAGTAAGGTCACCTTTACAAGCCTATTTTATTTTACAGTGGTTCTATTCCCTGTCCAATCATATAAGCAATAGTTTATAGATGAACACATCTGGTCGCTTTGTTAGTAGGGTATGCACATTAATATGCTACTCACCAACTTGCGAACGTCCTCAGACCAGACCTCTCCATTCTCAGGTTGTTCAGCGTACAAGGCGATACCCAACAACTGGCTGAACAGCAAATTGAGTCCTTCCATACAAGCTCCAAGTGAGAAAAATGGAGAGTACAAGCTGGGCTCTATGTTATACCTGAAAGGGAAAAGAAAGCGTTATTTTGAACAGGGCAGTAAATGTAATGTAGTGTGAAATGCAATGCACACTGCATTACATGATACAAATGTCAGAGATAATATCAAGTGAAACACTGATATCTAAAAAAAGACAAATGCAGCTGATTTTGCCACTAGCACAAACTGAGCTTCCATTATCAATAACTGGGTTGATCATTCTGGGTAGAATATGTTTGCTGGGGTCACCCTGCTTGTGGAACCTTACACCAAACAGAAAATAAACTACATGTATATTAACAAATGTTTATAATTTTCTTCACAAATTGAATACCTCATCTAGGTGCTCACTTTTCTTGGAAATTAAATCAGTATGTTCACAATATAAAGTAAATACCCAAGCTCTGGTGTAAGGGAGCTCTAAAGTGGAGATCTCATATGTTCTAAACGCCATCCTAACATGCAACAGCCTTAAAGATAGGAAATTACAATGTCACATTTAAAATATGTGGTAACAATGACCCTGGAGCTCTTGCACATTAGGAAAGATAAGTCTATCCTTAAATGTGTTTGTTAGTCTTAAGTTACTCCAACCAAAACAGTCCACCATGGAGCAACCAATCTAATTACTGGTGATACAACATTTGACAGCACAAGTTCTCTTCTGCTCAGCCTGGATTGACTTACTAAGGATGCACTGATAATTTTAAATCTGGCTTGTGTCCTACACAACCCCACAACTTGGCCAACCATGTTACCTCATAGATAAACTTCAAATGATGGTGGATTCTTCAACACCAGAAGCAAATCTCATCTCCCACTAGAAATTCTCCACACACTAAGACAAATTCCTGATGATGTCCACCTAGCTACTAACCAATATGCTTTTTGCGGGGCTCTTGAAACAAACGAGTTTCTGATTACTTAATGATTACTTCTTCAAACAGGGCTCTTTATCACCTGACTGACATAATTTCTTTACTCAGTTTTTAAGGCCCTCTGTTCATCAAGTGGTTAGATTCATGCTCTAAAAATTATAACAACAAAAACATAAATCGCCTTTAATTACAAAATGCCATATATTAAATCCCCTCTGTCTTGATTGAAGATTATTCGAACTGCCACTGGCAATGGGCCTTCAAGAGTGTACAAGTGTGATCAAACCTCCACTATCTTAGGGGTGCTATAACGGATCCTTTTTCTAGAGATATTGGGTCGTCTTATGGCTACGTGCTCATCGTCCATCTGTCTAAGGGGAATAATTTGCGTGAAGCATCTCTGTCTGCTATTAAATACCAGATCACTCAGCAGACATGCTCTGGATATCTATGATCTTCTGGTAACAGAAAAGCCTCTCTGGTTGATGTTGACGGAGACGTGGCTAGGGGAGTTCTCTAACGCCGACATTGCCACAGCGATCCCCCCCGATTACAACATCTTTAGGCAAGATAGACTGAAAGGGCGGGAAGGTGGTGTGGCACTTGGGGTAAACAAACGTGCCACTTGTACCACTATTCCGATGGATGTTATCATGGGATGTGAATCTCTTGCCTTTTCCTCAGCACTATTGCCTCGTCAATCCTTCAAAGGACTTCTAGTCTATAGGCCCCCGGGACCGACAGGCACTTTCTTTGAAGAGCTCCAGTCGATAGTCTCGGCACTGGTGCTGAGATCTGAGCATTGCATACTGGCTGGCGATTTCAATATCCATATGGACGATGGACTGGACGCAGACACGATCAAAATGATTGATGTCACGACCCCTCTAGGCCTTTCTCCGTATCACTTTGGACCAACGCATGAAAAAGGCCATACCCTGGATCTGATATTTTCGACCACTTCTATAGAGATGCTGGAGGTGCTTTGGTCGGATCACAGGTTAGTCAAATACTATGTGTCAGAGGCAAAAAAAACATCTAGTGCTCCTCCTCAGCAGTTATGTCAAGTGTTGAGGGCGTACCATCGGGTGACCCCAGAATTGCTGGCACAGGCATGCCTGGATCACCCATGTCCTATGACAGGAGACCTGGAAAGGGATTTAGAACTGCTGCAAGCATGGCTGACGGACAGGCTGGATGATCTTGCCCTGGTGATGCCCCCCCGCAAAACAGCGGCTTCACGGCGGCAGTGCAAGGTGGCTGAGAGGGCTTGGCGCTCGCAATATGACCCCGCGGCAAAGCTTGCTTACAGGACTTCTGTCAAATCCTACCATCGTGACATCCTCTCTGAAAAAAGAGGTTATTTTGCGAGGAGGATCGAGACTGCCTCTAATTTGTGCAAGGAGATATTCGCTATCGAGAGGGAATTTACGGCCCCACGCACTCTTTCGACTCAGGCACCCCCTTCTGAGGCGTGGGTGAGTGCCCTTGCCAACTTCTTCACCTCTAAGATTAAATTGATCCAGGACTCGTTCCCCTGAAGGTGGCTGCTTCATCTCTTTACACTGAGGGTGTTTCTGATCTAACAGCAAGTGCGGATCCGGCCCTGGCAGACTTTCCGCCACTCTCAGTCTCCACGTCTTTGGAACTTATGGCCAATCTTAAATCTGGATCGCCTCTTGATGCGTGCCCTGCCAAATTTTTGGCAAAGGTGGCCGAAGTCATAAATCCCATTGTGAATCCCATTTTGAACCGCTCCTTGAGTGAGGGGGTGGTCCCGCAGGCCTGGAAGCAGGCGATGATCATCCCCCTGCTCAAAAAGCCCGGCTTGGATTCGGAGGTTTTGGCCAATTATAGGCCCATTTCTCTGCCCGCTTTTGCTAAGATCCTGGAGAAGCACGCGCATATTGTGCTCTCCAACTATTTGGAATCCCATGATCTGCTGCATTCCACCCAATCCGGCTTCCGCACCAACTTGAGCACCGAAACAGCACTCTTGGAAGTTTCGGAGGCAATTAAGGAGGCACTGGATTAAGGAGGCAAAGCGATGCTTGTGATGCTCGATCTGTCGGCGGCCTTCGACACCGTCCCCCATGAGGGTCTCCTCGCCAGGCTTTATGAGATCGGTCTGAGGGGGACGGTGCTCAGCTGGTTTAGATCTTTTTTGGCTGGCCGTCGACAAACGGTCTGGGCCTCCTCCTGTTCTGCCGAGATGCCGTCATTGGGAGTCGGAGTCAGCGTTGAGCCCGACTCTCTTTAACATCTTTATGACCCCACTGGCGGAATCTTTCGGGGCCCAGATCGTTTCCTATGCCGATGACACCCAGCTCCTCTTTACGTGCGGGAAAGGAGCAGATTTTGACGGAGAGAGTATCCGCGGTTGCCTTGGGGCTGTTTTTAACTGGTTCCAGCTTAACAGACTCAAGTGCAACTCGGATAAATCGGAGGTACTCTTCTTTGGCTGCAGATCGGATCCTGATTGGCAGGAATGGTGGCCTGCCAACATGTTTCCTCCAGCAGGCTCTTCCCAGCTAGCCAAGAATCTGGGGATCGACAATGGTTTGACATTGAGATCCCAGATTCTGGGTCTCACTGGCACTTGCTTTGGCCTCCTCAGGATGCTCCGCAAGTTTCTTCCTCTGCTCCCGGAGGATCACAGGAAGATAACGGTTCAGGCTTTAATTGGCTCGAGAATGGACTATTCGAATGTCCTTTATCTCGGCTTGCCGGAGTATCTTCTGCAACGGCTGCAGGTGGTCCAGAATTCGGCAGCACGGGCCATTTTTGGACTACCCGGCCGAGCTAGAACCTCGGGTCTCCTGCAGTCACTTCATTGGCTGCCTATCCGGAAGCGGATAGTTTTTAAGGCCTTGACCTTGGCCCACAAGGCCCTACATGCTTCAGGAGCAAAATATCTCCAAAAGAGGCTAGCTTTTTATCGCCCTGCCCGTTCCCTGAGATCTGAGTCTCTATTTCTCGCCGTGGTCCCTCGTATAAAAAGGGCACGTACAGGGGGCCGGTCCTTCAGATTGCTGGCTCCGCAGCTTTGGAATTCTTTACCAGTGACACTGCGCAGCACTTCCAATCTGTTGGCTTTTAGGAAGGACCTGAAAACCTGGCTTTTTACTTTTTAGATATGAGTCTTGATTTCCGTTCATGGTCTTTTATTCTCTGCTATTTGTCTCTGTTATGTTTGGCACAGGTCTGCAATAAAGCGCCGGGACACTCTCTGAGTAGCTGTGCGCTATACAAGACAAATGTAACATAACATAACATAACATAATTGTCATGAATTATTGCTTCAGATCTCTAAAATCCTTAATCACAGGACATGCATGTCATAGATCCATCCATCAACGCCTTTGAAAGAATCTCATCATGAGGGTGTTTTCCTTATTTTCAGTAAGGCAAGTGTTAAGTTGGTTTCATTCTACTAGATCTGAACCTCACCTTAGTTTCCTTCTCCAACCTATTAACAGCAACAAAAACTACAGGTAGCTATAATATCTAGAAATGATAAATGCATACACACATAGATCCATGCACCTTAAAATACAATCCATAAATGCTTTTAAGGTAATTATATTAGAGCTGCTGCTGTTTACATACAATTCTTCTATATAGATACATTATGTTAGAGTTCATGATGTCAACAATGAAAGACACATGAGAAAGCTTCCCCAACTAACTTGTACCATACATTAACAGTCACTTCTTGAGTGTACATTAGTGCCATGATTTTAAGTTAAGTGAATGCTGTACACACATCAACATTCTAAAACTCTTGTTGTTATAAGGTAAGCAACATAATCCTGTTGTGTAGCAGAACTAGAGTATATCACTTTCCTGAGGTGTAAGGCTTGCAGACTGAACGACTAGTGATTCACAACGGTATGAGGCAATGTTTAATGTCTAGAACAAGACAATATTGTTTGCTGCATGTTATGAGGATAACTCAATGCAGTTGTCTTATAACAGAAATGTAATCTAATACTTTCACAGCTGAAATATTCAAAACAATTGCTTGAGAATATAAAACATATGAGCAAAACAACTGAGCAAAAAGTGCTTTCAGAATAAGCTAATCTTTGGGAACCTTTGATTTTTCATTTTGATGTTGTTTAGCAAAGTGAAACGACAGCTGAGTTTGACAGTTTTTGCCCACTAAAGGCCATAAAATATTACTTTTCTTTGCCATAGAAAGCGCGAGGAATTCCCTAGCAAATGGGGGAATCTGGAGGTTTCACGTATCATGTATTCACTAACAGTGGCATGAATGCCAATAACTTTCTTATAGTTCCTTAGTTTCAGCTTCAGAGAGTGAAGGTCAAGCTCTAAGATTAAGTTTTATCAATGGTACTGAAGATGCAGCAACAAACAATCAGAAGACAAAGAATTCAGTGATAAAAAAGAAAGGAAAAAAATAAGTTGATAAAAAAACTCTAGTAAGATTTTAAGAATATCCACTAAAACGAAGGAGATAAAAGTAGAGAAGCAAGTGTAAACCAGCTTACTTTACTATATGGTAATAACATTTCATGGGGACCATCCTTATGATGCTTATCACAGTTGAACTAGTCTAAGAAAGAGTGCCTCGTCAGGTTGTTGTAGTAGGACTATCAACAAGAACACCTGCCCCCGGAGTGGACAATATCAGCCTAATGACCCAAGGATGGAGATTTGACACAGTGATAAAATAAGTTACCAGAGGACTTGGGGTATAATTAACATCGGTGATAGCAGATTGCAGATGATATAAGAATCAGATTTTGCAACCTGGGAGTCAGTCTGACAGGAGCAACTACTGAAGCAGAGGAGAGATGGAGAAAAATCCAAACAAGAGAAGCCATCTCCAGAGGCCACAACTGAGTATGCAACCACCAGAACTACAATGTGGGTTTTTCCAGGTCTGTTGTGCAGATGCAGCTTCATGGGAAAGCAGGATTCCCCTACTAATACAAATCAAAGGTGAAGCCTGGGGATGGCTTGACAGCCTCAAATTAGCTTAGTGAAAATTCATAGGAAAAGGTATTTACAGCATGAACATTTTCTAAGCAGTAGGACGCACTACGAAACCCGGAAAGAGTAATCGCCGCTATCTCTCAGGGTGGTGTCCGCAAGGACATATTATGATACTTAGATTCATGCAGAGACTTTTTCACAAAATTCAGACTTTGTGAGCTTTTTTCATGCAGTTCTTGATACTAAAGGGGGAAGACTTATGAATTTGACTTCACACTCTGCAGCCAAGTGATATTCCAGTCCACATGGTTGAGCAGCAAACGCCACAGTGCATCAAGACCACAGCTATCGGCTTTGCTGTCTTCTTCAGTTGGTCTTTTTTAAAGGCCCACTGGGCTGAGACGGAGACTCGTCAATTTACTAATGACTTGGACAGCTTGCACTACTGTTACAAGGCTCTGATTCTTCGGGATTTCAGAGGTCTCAAAACAAGAAGCCACATGGCTACCCTAGGAAAACAAAATGTCAGGTTTGTTCTTCGGCACTTGTCAGGTAACTGCAAGACAGTCCTGGAAGCAATTGTCAGGTGAGCAGGGACAGTAGCAGCCATTTATGCTCTAAAGATGAGAAGAGGGGAGTATCTCAAACAGGTTTCAGGGAATAACTTGTGCTATTGTTGTAAGTGTTCTTCTGAATGAAAAAAAACAGGATTATGCAAAGCAAATGCATTTACAGCCACACATGCCTCGAAGTGTTTCTTTAAGTGCAGCCTTTGGTACCCATGGCACAAGAATCGTCTACCTTAAGCAGCTTCACAAAAGGTGTGAGCTGTCCTTTAATTCCCTAGTATGTTATGACTATTTAATTAGGCTATTAATGATCATTAAAACCCATTCACATCTACCTTTCTGGCTTCTATAAGAAGTACTAATTACACATATTTAATAACTAGTCATTGAGCAGAAAGAATCACCATAACCATATCAATGTGATATCATACTATTGTAGTACAAAGGTTCCAATAAGAAATATCACATTTGGTGCCTCATGACCAAGTATTAAACACGCATTGGAAAAGTAATAGGTTTGGCATGGTCATGCCTGTGCTATGGTTATTTATTATTATTTGTATATGCTATTTAAAGAAAAAAAGGCTGCCGACTAAATGTGGCACCCAAAGGCATGTAATAAAAATATTACAAATAAAAAATATTCATTAATGCGGCTATTTCACTAGTGAAGTTAAAAAACAAGCCCTCCATGCAAGGCATGTAGTTTATTATAATTTTTTGTGAAAGCAACGAACAAGTTACTTACCTTCTGTAATGATATATCTGTAAGAAACAGTAGTTAGTATTAGATTCCTTACCTTAGAATATCCCCAGGCGTCAGACTGGATCCGTAAATGTTTGCGTTACAGTACCCTTGCGCGTCGGTAGGCGTCGTCTGCGGCTCTGCGTCCGTCGTCGGTGTCGTGGGTGCCGTGATGACGTCGTCGGAGTACTTAGACGCCGCCTCCGCGTGCTGACGTCAGTTCTTAGACACAGCTTTTCCGCGACAAAACGGAGAGCCATGTCAAATACCAACACTGGTGCCATTGAAACTAGGACCCTGAAAGGGGATGACCTTAACCCTAGATATCAGTTCGCAGAACGGAGAGGATGGGTGGGGTGGTAAGGAATCTAATACTAACTACTGTTTCTTACAGATATATCGTTACCGAAGGTAAGTAACTTGTTCATCTGAAAGAAACAGGTTAGTATTAGATTCCTTACCTTAGAATAGATACCCCAGCAATACCAACCCCGGTGGTGGGTCTGCGAACCAATAATCACACCAGAAAGTCCTGGAGGACGGAACGGCCAAAGAAGCCATCCCTCCGGACTGGACTGTCCAGGCAGTAGTGTCTTGCGAACGTGTGCAGCGAGGCCCACGTAGCTGCCTGATAAATGTCCTGCAAGGGCAGTAGTAGCCGCCGTGGCCCGAGTGGAATGGGCCCTCAGCCCAACAGGATGCTCCTTCTTAGCCAAGGAGTAACATGCCTTGATACACAACATGACCCACCGAGAGATGGTCCGCTTGTGTACTGCCCGTCCCTTCTTAGCGCCCACGTAACCAACAAAGAGTTGGTCAGCCACCCGGAACTGGCGAGTGCGATCAAGATAAAACGAGAGCGCACGTTTTGGGTCCAGACGGTGGAGCCGCTCCTCTTCTTTTGAGGGATGCGGAGGCGGAAAGAAGGTGGGCAAGGTGATGGACTGCCAGATGTGGAAGGCCGTGACGACCTTGGGCAGGAAAGAGGGTCTAGTCCGCAACACAACCTTGTCCGGATGGACAGAAAGGAAAGGAGGTTTAGAGGAAAGAGCCTGGAGCTCACTCACTCTCCTGGCAGAGGTGATGGCAACCAGGAAAGCAGTCTTCAAAGTAAGAAGGCGGAGAGGACAGTTGTAAGTGGCTCAAAGGGAGCGCACATCAGATAGGTAAGAACCAGGTTCAAGTCCCACTGAGACATCACAAACGGAACAGGTGGAAACGTGTGTGTGATGCCTTTCAGGAAACGAGTTACAATAGGGGACTTGAACAAAGAAGGCTGATCAGGCAGCCTTAGAAAGGCCAAAAGGGCAGAAAGGTAGCCATTGATAGTGCCTAGAGCAGAGCCCTTCTGGGCAAGAGAAAGGAGGAAGAGAAGAACCTCAGAAAGAGGGGCAGAGAGAGGATCCACAGCCTTTGCTGTGCACCATGCCACAAATCTGTTCCACCTGCAGGCGTATACCGACTTTGTGGAGGGACGCCTGGCTGCCAGAATTAGGTTACAGACTTCAGGAGGCAAGTCAAATGGCCTCAACTGTCGCCGCTCAATCTCCAAGCATGGAGGTGGGGACTGGACAGGTTCGGGTGGAGGACCGTCCCCTGCTGCTGCGACAGAAGGTCCTCCTGAAGAGGCAGACGAACCGGGGGATCAACTGACATACTGAGTAGCTCGGGATACCAGTACCTTCGTGCCCAGTCCGGAGCCACAAGGATGACTTGGGTCCGGTCGCGCTTGATCTTCTTCAGCACTCTGGGCAGAAGTGGTATAGGCGGAAAGTCGTACAACAGACAGCAACTCCACTCGCGACGAAAAGCGTCTCCGAGCGAGTGCCGCCTTGGAAATTCCAACGCGCAGAACTGATGACATTACGCGTTCTCTTCTGTGGCGAATAGATCTAACCAAGGTTCTCCGCACTGCAGAAAGAGACCTTGCGCCACGTCCGAGTTCAGACGCCATTCTTGATCCATCATGCACCGGTGACTGAGTTCGTACGCCCTGGCGTTCAGAGAACCTGCCAGGTGTTGAACCACCAGGGTCACGCCCTGATGTTCCAGCCACTGCCAGATGCGCAGAGCCTCCTGGCAGAGGGTCCACGACCCCACCCGCCCTGTTTGTTGCAGTACCACATGGCGGTGGTGTTGTCCGTGAACACCTGCACTACACTCCCCCAGACAGAGGGGAGGAATGCCTTCAGTGCTAGACGAATCGCCCGCAGCTCCAAAAGGTTGATATGGAGCTGGGAATCTGCCGGAGACCAGAGGCCTCTGATCTTCGCCTCTCCCATGTGGCCTCCCCAGCCCTGGGGGGATGCGTCCGTCACAACTACGTGCTCCTGTTGGGGAAGGGAGAGAGATCTGCCGCAGACACACTCGCGGTCCGTGAGCCACCACTGCAGCTGTCTCGCAGTGCCCTCCGAGATCAGGACATGGTCAGACAGGTTGCCCTGATGCTGGGCCCACTGAAACTTCAGGTCCCACTGCAGAGCCCGCATCCGCCAACGGGCGTGATGCACCAAAAGGATGCAGGAAGCCATCAGCCCCAGAAGCCGCAGTGTCAACCTGACCGAGACTCAGGATAAAGGCTGAAAGATCGGAATCAGAAGCTGTATATCCCGAACCCGCTGTTCGGGGGGGTAAACCCGAAACTGCGCCGAGTCGAGAACCGCTCTGATGAAAAGGAGCTTCTGAGAGGGGCACAGGTGTGACTTTGGCACATTGATGGAGAACCCCAGCTGGTGCAGGAGGTCTGCAGTCGTCTGGAGGTGGCGGACGACTGTCTGGGGCGAGCCCGCCTTCAACAACCAGTCGTCGAGGTAGGGGGAAGACTGAAACCCCTAACCTGCGCAGATGGGCTGCGACCACCGCCATCACTTTCGTGAACACCCGTGGGGCGCTGGTAAGGCCGAAGGGGAGCACGGTAAACTGAAAGTACTCGTGGCCTACCGTGAACTACAGGTAGCGCCGGTGGGCCGGCAGGATGGGGATGTGGAAATAAGCGTCCTGCAAGTCCAACGCTACCATCCAGTCTCCTGGGTCCAGGGCAGCTAAGACCTGAGCCAGTGTCAGCATTTTGAACTTCTCCTTCCGGAGGAAGCCGTTGACGTTTCGTAGATCCAAGATAGAGCGTAGGCCCCCTTTGCCCTTCTTGGGTACCAGAAAGTAGTTGGAGTAGCAACCACACCCTACTTCTGGCCCAGGAACAAGCTCGATGGCCCCCTTGGCCAAGAGGGCCGTAACTTCCTCCTGCAGAAGCTGCATATGATCCCGCGATACGCGGTGGTATTGCGGTGGCATGGCTTGAGGGGTCGTCTCGAAGGGGAGGGAGTAGCCCCTCGGAGGATTTGCAGCACCCACCTGTCCGATGTGACAGTGCGCCACTGGGAGTGGTGATGGCAAACCCTGCCCCCCACTGGCGTCACATGGGCCTGAAAGCACGGACTAGGACGGTTCTGAGGCAGATGCTGCGGGGGAAGGTGTGGACTGGCCTCGCCGTTGTCCCCGGTCGCCTCCACTGCGATTTCCACGGCCGCCACCGCGTTGAATGTTAGTCTGCGGTGCGTGGCTGGCAGCACGTTTGGGGGAGCCCCTTCCTTGGGCATGAAAGGAGCGAAAGGCACCCGTTTGCTGGCGCGGGGCCCAGAGGCCCAAGGACTTGGCCGTAGCCCTGGAGTCCTTAAAGCGCTCAAGCGCATGGTCTGCCTTGTCGCCAAAGAGAACCGACGGCCATCAAACGGCATGTCCATGAGAGTATTTTGGACATTGGCCGAAAAGTTGGCGGACCTCAACCAGGCATGGTGACGAATCGCCACTGTCGTTGCCATCACTCTGCCCAGTGAGTCGGTGGTAACCAGCCCACACCGGATGGAGAAACGTGCCGCATCTCGACCCTCTGCAAGGGCTTGGGCGAGTTTAGCCTTGACCTCCGCCGGGCATTGTGGCAGCACGTCCGCGACCGTGTCCCACAGGGAGTGGGTGTAACGGCCCAAGAGGCATGCGGTGTTGGAAGACCGCAGTCCCAAACTAAGGGAGGAGAATATTTTCTTTCCATAATTCTCATACCTCTTGGATTCCCGATCAGGCGGAGCCGACGAAAATGCGGTCTGGGAATTAAAGGCCTGGATGACCAGGCTCTCGGGGGTGCGGTGGGTGGACAGTAAACAAGTGTGGCCGGGGCCGGGCGGTGGCGTCTGGCTACGTTCCTATCGTCAGGCTGGCCAGTAGCGGGCCTGGACTAAGTGCCCAAAAGAAAGTCAGTCAAGGCTTCATTGAACGGCAGCAGAGGCTCTGTTGAGCTTGGCTGCGGCTTAAGGACCTCAGTAAGGAGGTTAGTCTTCACGGCCGCGACGGGGAGCTCAAGGCCCAAGGCCTTGGCTGCCCGCGTCAACACCACACTGAAGGTTGCCCCCTCCTCCGAAGCCACGGTAGGAGGTGAGACAAAACCAGTGTCTGGCGAAGTGTCCAGACCACTGGCATCCCCAAGTCCACCTGTCCAGTCCTCCTGGGACTGACACTCAAGTGTCAGAGGGTCCTCAGACCCCTCCCAATACTCCTCATCACCCATCTCCTGATAATCAGGATTTTCAAAGGACGGGGCCGGTTCATTGAAGTAGAACTCCCCAAGCGGCGTCGAGAGAAGTGCCCAGCGGCGCAGCTCTGACGCCGGACTCGGGTCGAGGGAGGTATTGAGGACGGCGCCGGAGGTGACACCTATGGAACCGGCGCCGGTGAGATCGTCAGGTCGACCGGCGACGATCCGGATCCAGAAGCGGATCCAGTGGGGCCCGAAGGCGCCGGGCCCGAAGGCGCCGGCGGCGTCGGGGCCGAAGCACCAGACCCGTTAGGGCCGCAAGACGGGTCCGCTGGGCCCGAAGGCGCCGCGGAACCCGTCGGAGGAGAGAGGGACCTCATGGCCATGAGGAAGCGCTCTATCTCCTCCGGCGTCGCTTGCTGCCCAGGGACCGGAGGGTATGGGGCAGGTCGCAACGCCCGCGACTCAGACGGAGCCGCGTGGGTGGTGTCACCCGAACCCCCGGCCGCATCACGCGAGCGTCGGGGGGAGTCGGAAGAGCGATGACGTCTCCTCGACTTTTGTGCTTACCTGACGACGACTTCGACCCGGAGGAGTGATGTCAACTCCCGGAGCTATGATGGCTCCACCCCCGCGACCGGTCCCTTGACCTCCGTCCGGACCGGGACCTCTCACGGCGCAGGGCCGACTGCCGGAGCTCGAGCCGCTTGCGGGACCGCTCCCGCCTAGCCTTCGAGGTTAAGGCCTGACAGTCGGAGCGGGTCTTCTCGTCATGATCGACGCCGAGACAGTGGAGGCACCGACGGTGAGGGTCGGTGACCGACATCAGTCGGTCGCAGTCCCCACAAGGCTTATAACCTGGCATCCCTACTGGCACCGATCGGAGTTGAAGATTCGAAGAAAGGATCAAAAAGATCTCAAAACAGTTAGTCAAAAAGTGACTAACGTACCACTTTTTCCGGATCTGTGCTGCTGGCGCGGAAAAAAGAATAACTGACGTCAGCACGCGGAGGCGGCGTCTAAGTACTCCGACGACGTCATCATGGCGCCCACGACGGACGCGGAGCCGCAGACGACGCCTACCGACGCGCAAGGGTACTGCTACGCAAACATTTCCGGATCCAGTCTGACGCCTGGGGATATTCTAAGGTAAGGAATCTAATACTAACCTGTTTCTTTCAGATGAGACTAAATCATCATCCAAACTTACTGTGCGGCAGGCAGAGCGCGCTTGGAGATGCGCCTACTGCCCCGCACTGAAATCGCACTACATTTCCATATCCAACGAATATAAAAAAGCCATTCTTCTAGCCAAGGCCAACTATTTCTCCTCTGAAATCCTCTCGGCTGAAAACCTACCCAGGGAAATTTTTGCTACCGTTCATGAGCTGGCTTCCTCAGACAGAGCCACCCTAAAAATCTCCCCTTCCCAATCCCTCTGTGACTCTCTCAATGAGTACTTCATTGAGAAAATAGCTGTCATCAAATCCAGCATCTCACCGCCCTCCCCGTCCTTCACCGACCCCCAAACCCCATCCAATCTGTCTCACCTGGATCACATTCCTCCTCTGACCAGGGAAACCTTCTTGGCCCTGATTACCAGAGTCAAATCAGGATCCCCCTCCGACATCTGCCCGGCATACATCTTAAGGGAGATCTTTTTGGCTTGTCCCTTGCCACCTCTTACCTTTCTCAATGATTCCCTGACCCAGAGTATCGTCCCTGCCCTTCACAAATCAGCAATCATTATCCCTATTCTTAAAAAGCCTGGCGCCGACCAGACTTCCCTTCCCAACTACCGCCCCATTTCCCTTCTCCCGTTCTTGGGTAAAGTCCTGGAAAGCCACGTCACAAAAGTTCTGAGTGCTTTTATGGAGGATAGCAGCAGTTTAGCCCCCTGCCAGGCGGGCTTTCGACCATAACACTCCACGGAAAAGGTAGTTCTTTCCGTCAAGGACAAGCTCAGAGAGGGGATGGATGTCAACGTGCCCCAGGCACTGGTCCTCCTTGATCTGTCCGCCGCCTTCGACACGGTTGATCATTCCATTCTTCTTTCCCGTGTCGAGGCGGCCGGCATTAGGGGACATGCTCTGGCTTGGCTCACCTCCTTTCTGAGTGGCCGCACAAAGGCCGTCCATCTGGCCGACTTTTTGGCACCCCCACGTAAGGTTCAATGTGGCGTTCCTCAAGGCTCTTCCTTTTCCCTTCTCCTTTTTAATTTATACATTTTTCTTCTCATTTTTGGTTTACAGCAGATGGAGGTCACGGTCTACAATTACGCCGATGACCTCCAGCTTATTTTTAACCTTTCTTCCTCCCCTGAGTCCATTCACAATTTCCAATTGGTCATGATTGTCATCAGGGACTGGATGAACTGCAACCACCTTAAGTTAAATCCAGATTTGGCCTCCTTCCTTGGGTACCCCTCCCTCACCTTCCTCCTCAGTCAAGACACTAGGGATCACTCTCAACAACCACCTCACTCTTCATTCTCAGATCAGCTCAGTGGTGTCATCTTGCTTTTTAGCTCTTCGCATTATTCGTAAGATATCTCGTTTTTTTTCCTTTCCTGCTCTCAAATTAATCCTATTGGCCATGGTCTTGTCACGCCTCGACTACGGCAACATCTTGTACAACGGGGTCCCTGCCTATGATCTTCGGCGCCTTCAAATGGTCCAAAACAAGGCGGCTCGTCTCATTTATGGCCTCCCGAAATTTCACCACGTCCCTCCTTTACTTAAATCCCTGCACTGGCTCCCTATTCGGGAGTGCGCCTTCTTCGAGATGGGTTGCACGACCTTCCAGGCTTGCGCTGGAACTGCTCCAGCCTTTATTAATTCGGCAATCAAGATTCATGCTCCCAGTAGGGAGCTGCGTTCCTCTACCCAGTTCCTTCTGGCTGTACCCAGTTTCAGGAAGAAAAAATCTGGGGGTGTGAAGTTTTCCGTCCTTGCACCCACCTTCTGGAACACCCTTCCTTGCTCGATTAGATCCACGCTCTCCTATCTCGACTTTCGTAAAGTCTTGAAGACTCTACTCTTCTCACAAGCCTTTCCGGCCTAAGTATCCACCCTTTGCCCTCCTGGGTCTGCATCCATAGTGCCAAGGAACCGCCTGGTAGACGTGCGCTCTATAAATATTTCAACTTCAACTTCAATCATGCACTCAAACTGCAGCCAGCTACAATGTCACTTAAACACGTTACAAAAGCAACTCTGAAAATGAGACAGGAAATAAATTCCTATCGAACAGGGCATGTGAAAGGCAGGCAAGATAGACATTTAAAGAATATATAATATACAAAAAATATAATTAAAAAAAGGACACTTTGAAAGAGCTTTGTCACAGACGAGATGAGAACTATTTTCAAGTGGATATGAATAATGTACACAAGCTTTGTGCACTCACTCAAAGAGAAGTGAGCCAATGGGCAGAGTGAGCTGACCTCACAGGCCTATGCTGTATGGTGTAGTGGGTGGAAGCAAAAAAGCAAAATGAGAATAACAATTCAATAGGGAAATGGATGTAGCCTGCTGACCACAACCACCTCTATGTATGTATATTATCTAGCAATTGTTTGGAAGAAAATAATCTAGTGAAACAGATAAAGATGCTGCAAAGGCCGGACAAACAAGCATTAAAAATGCAATAGGTCTCGCCTTTCATTAGGTTAAAGCCATTTGCTTTGCTATACAATAGCATTAGCAAAGCAAATGGGTTTAACTTAATGAAAGGCGAGACCTATTGCATTTTCAATGCTTGTTTTTCAAATGTGGTTGGCTACGTTACTCTTACCGCCCACGTTTCGGTTTCCAACATAACCATAAATTATTGGGTGACGCTCCCCGTGAACGCCTTCGACCAGTTGTCATAGAAAACATCTCATCTAAAAAAAAGAGAGATTTGACATGGGCGAGAGAGACAAAAGCATGACTGTTTCTTCATGTGTGGAAGCGTCTCATCCTTGTATGTATGCTGATTCTGTAGCCGCAGCTTTTTTTGCACAGTTATGGACTTGCCACACTTTACTCATAATCTGCAGATTTTAACAATAAAAATAGTTTCTAGCTCAAACTGATCAAAAGTTACTAAAAACATTGCAACATGTGTTTGGACACAGTGGAAGGCCCTTTGCAAAGGTTAACTGGTCATCTTTTAGTTGCCGATTTCTATATTTGGCTGTTAAACTGGTACTAACGACATGTAATCTTTGCCCAGACAGTATCACCATATGTAAACATTATAAAATAATGAAGTAATACGAACGAAAATTGTGCCCCATTATGCAGCTTATGCCTTTCCTTGCCGCATAATTTAATCAAACCTGCCATATTATTTGGTGGTCCGCTACCTTATAATTCTAGTGGCCCCTGCTCATGGAGCCCCGGCACGGTCCTATGAACTTTCCCTCCCTCTACCTACATGGTGTGTACTCCCCGAAGGTTCCCCCTCCCCTTCTCCTCGGTACACCAGAAGCAGGAGGAAAGGAGTGCGGTGCACATGTGCACATATTCCAGCAGGGCAGCTGCAGCCCAAGTTGGTGGAACGCGGCAAGTCTCTTCTGCCCCAACCGCAGATCTGCCTGGAACCGTTTCAACGGCTTCAGGACTATGGGGGGTGTATTCCACCCACCTGGTGATGCAGGTGAAGCTTTAATACTCAAATGTGCACTAATATTTTGTTCAAAGCGCCTCCTGCCAGAGAACGTTTTGCATTTATTATTAGCGCTGCAAGTAAAGTTATTACACTGTAAACCAGTGATGTTCGTGTTATCAACCATGGAAAGATGACGTCCTATGGGTTTTGCACAGAGCTTAACCTATGACCTGCATTTTAAAAGGATAGCTCTGCAGTGGATGCAGAGGGCACGTGGAATAGGAGCTGCGATGTGCCCTTTGGCGGGGGGTCACAGTTCGTTTGCATATAGTAGGTTTCTGCATCGAGCCTAGAGGGACATGGAGTGTAATACGGCATACAGTAATCACAGGTGGTGGAGAGTGATGCAAGATGGTCTTCTCAGTGAATACATCATCTGCACGCTGACTCAAAACACCCCAAAAACACAATAACATGAATATACTGAGACAAAAGTGAGTAAAACTCGCTGATCTGAACCAATAAAGCAAGTCCTCGGACCTAGGGGGTCATGAAAATCCGATAAAAACTACATGCAATGTTTGTTAATCATTAAGTAAACTGGACCGTTTCTGCTGCGGCCATTTCCTGTAACCCTGGTGCTGTAAAACGTGGAAATCAGCTTGCAGTATGCAAATGTCTGCTAAATAAAGCACAGTCTTGTGGATACCCTGACATTCACCAAAAGCGACATTATCTTGTCTGAATCCTGTCTAACACACTCTGAAAGAAAAACAAACAATATATCCGATCTCCCTTCTCTTTACATTGTTAACATGCCTCAGGAAATTGCCAGCATAGCCCCCCAACATTCCTTTGTTATTGCTGTAGCCAAGATTAAGAGCAGATGAGCAGCCGAGCCATAAAGTTCAATGAGTAACCCTTCAAGCTTGAAAAGAATATATAAAAAAGCCCAGTGTCAGCTGAGCAAATGGAGAACAAAGCAAACGCCACAGTTCAGAGACAAATTATAAAAGGCCACCCAAATCGGTCACACACTCAGAGATTTCTATAAGATAACACATTAAGTTGTTGTTGAATAAGAAAACCAGTTTTGACCCTCCTTACTTAATGCAATGTACTTATCCACTTTCCAGTTTTTAAAAATCTCTACTTCTAGTGAACCATTCACTCTCCCCCACCCTCCCCTCCCGCACAGAAACACACACCAAGGTGCAAGGAGGCAGAGCACGGGCTATAGGCAAAACGCAGAGCCTGATCAAATGTATGAAATGGGACCACTTTCTGCCAAGAAACCTCGAAGGTTGCGAGAAGGATTGAATAACGGGCGAAGGGAAGGTATGAGAGGGCAAGGAACAGATAAGTAGAGGGAAAAGGACAGGAGAATGCAGGGAGAAAGGGAGGCAGAAAAAGATGGAGGGACAGAGAACGAGGAAGTTGGATGAGGGAGGGAGAAGAACAAGTTCCATGAAAGTGAAAGTGATAGCGATTATAAAAAAAAAAGCGACGGTTAAGTGAAAGCATACGCGAAGGGGCATTTTCATTGCTATGGTAACACAATGGCGTGGGACTGTCCACAGTCCCTAAGGACACGCGCATGCTGTTTGCTATGGACAAATGTTTGTCCATGCAGACGTGTGCATGAAAGCCCTCGCAGAATTGATTCCAAAAGGTACTCGCAATAGCGAGAGCAGCGCATGCGCTGCTTTCGCCAGACGAGACCTAAAAAACAAAATAACTACAGGCTTTTTTTATGTTCAAGACATTTTGGTCACACACTGTTGGCATCACTAAAATGTCACTTTGTAGCAAAAATGCATTCTGCAACGCATGGAAAAAAGACATGGGCTGGTGTATGGTAAAGGAAAATACAGTATATGTAGCTAGTGGCTGTCCCAGAAAATGGACAGCGCTCTGGACTAAATGGAATATCGTGGGAATGTTTGTGGGCCCCCATGTGTCCCCTCCCTTGACAAACCAACAACGCCTGATGTAATTAGAAGGTGACCAGATTTGTATTGTCCGCCACTATAATGTATGATACTTTTGCCTGACGATAAAAATGTAACACGATACTCGTAATGATCTTTGAATGTAATTACCATTTCTTTGATTGTTCAATAAAAATAATCTTTAAAAAAAATGCATTCTGTTAACTAAGGACAGTATTTAGTGTCACAAGTGGTTGACTGAATTAGAAACAATGGTCAGGGATTCCCTTAAAGCATGTCTAACTGGACAGCGAAACACAACCAGTATCTTCTGTAGCTAAAAATTTCAAAGCCTAATAAAGTTCATAAATGGTGTAACACTTGCAAATAAAAGCATCTTCATAGCAAAGCAATTAGCAGAGGGCTACTGAATGACTAAAAACGAACTCAAGTGAGGTGGAAAGGTGTAAACAAAGGTGTTTTACACTGAACTTGAAAGCGTGCCTTCCATCACAATGAATGCCACGGCCTGCTGGTCAAGTTCTGGTATTTCTTGTTCAACGGTGTTGCAAACAGGTCTCAAACTGATTGACCTCAACGACGAAGGATCTTGAGTATTATTACTTCAAAATGAAATTCCCACTTGGAGATCGAGTAAGGCCCCTGAGCCCGAGTCTTGGTATGGGGCGCTACGGCACTGGGGGAGGGCTGACGGGGAGACCCTACACTCTGAGGAGGTCAGTCATCTACGCAAATGACCCATTTTTCTTGCTTGGGACACACTCCTCAACCACTTTTACCAATTAATGTGCAAAGATGACCTGCCCCGTGAACCCCCGCTTGTGTCTCCTCAGCCCCATTGCCTTAGCTGCCACCCTTCTCTTTCCTTTCACCATTTGATGATTCCAGACTTTAGACTTGCAACTCCCAGGGAAACCCCTACCGCCATTATGCCAACTTTGACGCAATTGACGCAATTGCGACGCTCTGCCAATCACACCCTTCATACTCAATCGGAAGCTGTGCAGAACAGCACGCTGGTCTTGCCTTGCCCCCTCCTTCCCCTCTTTTTTCTTTCTCTTCCTAAATTTATGAACACGCCCCCACTATTATGGCGCATGATCCGAGCTGCTCTCCTTGACATGTCTATTGTAGTGTAGTTCCTAGTTTCCCACTAGGCCCTGCGCATTGGAATAACATAAACAGTAGTATCGACGTGGAACTGCTTATATTCCAGACCTCCACTGACTATGCTAAACTTAATTGGGTTGTGTTACCAACTAGCTCAGAGGTCACTGGAAACTTTCTTCTCTGCAGAGGAAGTGATCAGCTTCCTTGGCACAGACAAGAAGGGATTCAGTTTTCCAACAACCGTGCAACATGACAACTTTGCTCCTCAGATCAAGAGTCAATCTCTAGGGTCATGTGAAACAATAGACATGTATTTCACTCAGTCAGTCTAGTACAGTTTACTTTCACGAGATGTAGAGAATAGAGAGACGGGCGTGTATCAATAAAGGGTTAACATTTATTGAACAGTCTTTCTTCTCGTACAAGAGAAATGTATTGCCACAATTGCAATAATTGTTATTATAAAAAGTACGTGCAGTAAGATAAGTATTGCGAAATAGAACTGTAAAAGCATTGATATGGTTTCTTAGCCATACAATGGTTTAAAAGTAATAAAACATATATACAGTCATATATACATTTGGCTAACATACTCAACTGGTGCTTCTAACTAAGCCTACCCCAGTGTGCCTGACCTAAGCCTAACACGTGAAAAGGGGAGTAAGTAAGTAGCTTTAAGTTAAGTTGGTTTTGCCAAGGTTTGTTTCAAGAATTCTCGTCTAAGGGTTTAGTCAACACCATACCTCTGAATAGAATGATGGAGGATTGGTATCTCCTTCAGGGGTCTCTCTCGATATCCGAGTCACCCGCGAGGGTAAACCGGAAGCGCCGGGACTGGATTTCTCTGCACGAGAAAGGCAGCGGCTTTCTTCAGCGCGTCGAGGAAGGAGGGGGGACAGCGTCCGCGGGCAGCTGGAATCTGCTGGATGTCTTCGCAGAGGGACGTCTGTTCAGCTCCTTAAGCGTACTGCACCATAGTTCGCGCTGTAGCGGCGATAATGGTAATCAGCAGCTTCACCACCACAGGATAGCAGGCTGCAGCGACAGAGTGCTAGATTTACCAACACAGGGTCATGCAGGCAGCCAGCATCAGTAGCTCGCAGCTCACAACAGCTCCTAACCGGGCAACAGGCTCGCATTGCTTAAGGCAACGTTGGTAATATTTATACCTGACAGGTGCCGGGTTTGACGCAAGTTTGCTGGACATAAGACGTCAATTAAAGATGTCACTAGGAAGTGATAGTTATCAGTTGCTCATTAGAGTTCCATTACTAATCAAAACATAGCAAGCGGGGATTTCCAGGTTTGCTAAGTTTTTATCTTGTTGAAGAACTCGGAGTGTTATCTAGGAATATCAGATAGTGACTGCTGCTCTGTCATTGCACTAATTGGTCGCAAAGGAAGTGGCAGAGGGAACTATGCTGGAATGTGGCTCTGTTCGTGTGAGGCCAGAGATGACTTTTCAGAAAATCGCATCGGTTATGCCAATATAGGGAATAAATGGATTTATAGCCGAATAGGGGCATAAGGTCACAGTATCGATCAGGAACCTAGATAAACACGCAACACCCACTCCACGGGTTAATGTCCATCAAAATTACTAAAACTAAGCAATTAGATGCATGTGTAACATTGCCCACCCCAAAATACATAAATGCATTCGAAATAGGCGTACTTGTAATACATGGAATTTAGGTACTGTACGTTTTTTAAAGCATAGTAATCAATCAAAAAATTATTGCATTTGAAATCAATGAACGATTATGCAAAAGGAATTACACATGAAGTATCTCTGACAGAAGAAATGCGAGATAAATCATCACATAAAAATGCATTGTAATAACATGTGTGCTAGAGGCTGGTGTAATGTTGTTATGTCTCTAGATGTGTTTAGAAATAGAAGTGTGAAGCTTCTGTTCTCTAAGAATAGTTTTTACGTTAAGCAAAGAATTGCTCGTGCCAAAAAAGGTCAATATTAGAAAAATTGTCCAATTCAAAGAAAATAGATTTCCAAAGCTCTTGGCAGTTTTTGTTGATCAAAACTGAAGGCCGAATTCAGAGATCATGGGAACGCTGTGTGTCGGAAAGCTTCTCAAAAAGTTATTGTTTCTCTGTGGGTGAGAACATCGTATCAGACAGGCTCTCAAAGAATTGGTCTACAAAATCAGGTGATAGTTCAACCAAATTAGATAGCGCTGTAACTTGGCAGGTGTGAGAATGATTGCGGTCATCGAAGGCAGGACCAGCAATGCTCACAGAACGTTGTACCTGGATGATGTTGCTTTTGTCACTCGCTCCACTGTTACCACTTGGCTGTAGCACAGGATTTTCCACGAATGCCATCATCAGGATTGGTAGCCGCTGGGGACAACACAATGCGTGAGCCGTTATTGGACTGAGCAAAGTATCGACGTCCATTGGTACTGCTGATGGAAGTGAAAGACAGATGTCCAAAACGCATTCATCGCCGCAAA
This sequence comes from Lissotriton vulgaris, assembly GCF_964263255.1. Lineage (NCBI taxonomy): Eukaryota > Metazoa > Chordata > Amphibia > Caudata > Salamandridae > Lissotriton > Lissotriton vulgaris. Next base: position 1,269,192,424 of record NC_141696.1, on the reverse strand, counting down.
GCATACACCGTAGCACAGGTAAAATGCAATTTTGCCATATCGGTCTGAATGAAAGGAACCAGGTCATGTTTAGATCTCTCAGCCTGGCCAATCCAAGGACGTTAGTTATCCTGTCCCGGTAGCGCATTGCTAGGATTGTCTCTTCCATTCCCATGGGAGCTATGTCTGAGCCGAGGCTTGCCATAACGTAGCAGGAGGGTCAAAAATAGAATCCCTGCAACGAGTCCCAAAAATAATGGTATGCCGCCAAAAATGGAGTGCACAAAATTAGGAAAGATTCCCAAAATTGCCTGGAAGGGTGTTAGCAGTCCCGTAAAGACGGTCTTAAATATGCCTGGGATGCTTGTTGCACTAGACATGTTAAGGAGTTGGCTGAACATTTCTACGAAATGCATGGGGCAATTTGTTGATAAAAGGTCATGAACCTCAGTAGCCGTCCTTGCGACTAGAAGATCATACGTCTCTTTAGATGACGTTATAGGCACGGTTGTCTGTAAAAGTACAGATTTCATTTTGCTTAATGTATCAATTCGTATAGAATAGAGATTCAGACGAGGCCAGAGGGGAGTCACTATGTCTGGAGGCCCGCTAGGGAAAAATGCTTGCATACAACATTTGACCATGGACGTAACTTGTACTAGATAACTTTTCCCTGGCGTCAGGTCACAACATCTGTGATCCGTTCTAAGAATGTAACTCCCGTTTGCGAGTTGCATAAAGAAGGGCTCTGAGTTGCAGGTGTGACTAGCTGGTGGCATGAAAGGTTGTTTGAATTTCCATCACATGCTCCGTGTAAATTAATACCCTGACACAAAAGTATACCGCTTAGTGAATGTTTACAATTCTCACCACTAAGAAATACATTTTTGTCACTGTCACTATAGCAAGAATGAGTGTATGGTAATTTCCATTCGGATTTTACATATCCTTTACCCAATTGTTCATACTGGCCAGCAGGTATGTACTCAAGGCACTTTTTAAATCGGAAAGTTGTTATCGGAATTGTGATAATTCCGTGTATTATCCATTCAATGACAGGACTCTCTGACATTGTCAATGATAATCTCTCGAGTTTTTCGATGCTCAGGATTGTATAGTCTGCTCCTTTCTGTGCCAAACTGATCTGTTTATCAGTAAGGTTAAAACTGGAAAATAATGACGTTGTGTTGATTAAACGCCAAGGCACATAGCCTGAACGAAGATTTTGCAGCGTCCAGCCTAATTCTATAATAGAGCGTAATTGAGACTGGCCATGTTGTAACATTAGCAAATCTCTGTCTATCACATCAAAGGCAGAGGATACAATATTGTCCAACGAATATATTCTGGAAGACAGAGTCGTTAACCCATTGTCTACTACAGAAAGTGATTTCTCCAAATTAATACGATCAATTTCTCGTATTTTTTCAGCAGTTTCAATTTGCTTTACTTTCCAAGCCTCGTTGTAAGCAGCATAGATACTGGTCGCTATGAAACGCTTTTGACGCTGTTTGCGTGGTCCAAGAATGAAATCGCGCAAATCAGCACCATCTTTTAGTAAAGACAAGTGTTGCTTAATTTCAGCCAGTGTGGACGAGGTTAGCCATTCAAGGCAGAGTTTCCCTACACTGTATGTTGTTATAATCCCTGGATGTTGTCTCTGGGAGTATCTAGAGTCTAATCTGGTCATTTTTAACCCCTGTGTTTTATTCAGGAACCTGTCTTGGCAGCTATTTGTGTCTGTAGGCCAGATTAACCACTTTTTCCAATCAGGATGTGTTCTGTTGAAATGTAAAATTTGTGACACGTCTAACTCAATATCTGTGGTTGCATTTTCAGGTATTGGCTTTGGTATAGACGGTGTTTTAAGGTCTTTGATCTTAGCTAGGCCAAGACAAGATGTTTGGTGTATTGTGTCATTTAAAAATAACATTTGTTCAGGTATCATGCAGGTTCTAAACAGTGCTTCAATGCCTTGCACCTGCCAATCTTTTGTACCCCAAATTGTTTTCGTTTCAATATTATTTTTCCAATAATCAAAACCAAATGTCATCATTTTGTCATAAAATGCTTCTGAATATATCAATTTAGAATTTGTCAGCATTGTTTTCATTCCTGTTTTATCTAACAGTTTGTAATAAAACGTTTCTGCATCACTGGTGTTAAACCCTGAGAAGTATTTGAATTTCTCAAAAAATGCTTTAGAACTGCTTTTAGGTGGTGTAGAACAATGTTCCCATTGATTATACATAAAAACATTTCTAGGCTGTGCAGATTTATGCAAATAATGATCCCCATAGTGGGTGTAACAGAATAACTGCTCATAACTAGATGAACCTTGTAAATAATCATGATCTGTGAATCTAGCTGACATTACTAAATCAGACATCATGTCATTAATACTGTTAAAGTCCCAATCATCAGAGAATGTACTAGGTGTCACAAAGTCACTTAAGGAAACCTTTAGTTGATGTGGATACTTCAGGATTTCGACCGGACCATAGATCTCATAGTCTGTTTTCTCCCATACTACCCCACCAGGTATTGGAATTGCTGTGACATTTACTGTTGACAGTTCTCTTTTCTTCACGTGGGATGATCTGTGTGGTTTCAGGACTAGGTTGATGTTCTGACTTGCTGTGTCCATTCAATTGTAATGAACTTCCCTAAAATTAAAACTAAAATTAGGCATAGTAGGAGTATGAATACCCCTGAGATAATCCAATGCTCAATCAACGGTGAATCCAGATATAGTTCTTTGATTTGTTGAAGGAGTCCTGTTGTATTTTCTTTAGAATACTTTTTAGTTTCTGGCATCACTTCGGGGTCGCTTAAATCTTCAGAGAAGTTGTCGAAGTTGATGAAATAACCAGAGGCAGTTCTGTCAATTGATGGGATTGTTCTTTCAATCTGTCTCTCGGTAGCACTTTCTGATGCCACATTAGTGTAGACTGGTGTTGTTTCTTGACGAACTGTTTCAATCTGTGTTTCAAGAGGCACGAGTTCCATGGCATTATTGCATAGTCCTTCATTGTGCACTGCAGGCTGATCGAATGTGATGAGTCTTTCAGTTTGAACCTCTTGGATTGTTGCAAGTTTGGGTATTCTGTTGTTTCTTGGGAGTCCACTGGGCCTACTGTTGATTATAGGCCACATGCTTGTGGTTTTACCAGATCGATAGACACGACTCTGTTCTCCTTTTTACCAGCAAGGGGCGGTAGCACAACTGATCTTGTTCCGGTGACTGCTAAGACAGGTACTGCTTTTCTTTAAGAAGGCCCAAATTCCTTCTTAACCGCGATCTTTTCTCTGACTAGATCCCCAATCTTTGGAATCCAGACAGGCCTTGCTGGGGCTGTTGCGGGTGGTGCCTCGTCAGTGGTACTTGGCTGTTGCTTTAACTTTATGTTGCTTAATGATTTTCTTGTTTCATTCAGTTCCTGTAAAACAGCCAAACGATCTTTTACATCAAAGTGCGTTGTTTCTTCTTGTACCACTGACATCTGACTATCGAGGTCCTGAACTCGCATTCTAATTCCGAACAATAGTTCGTATGGGCTGAAACCTTTTAGAGAATTTCTTGGCATGTTGTTAAGACTAGTCTGGACACTTATTAAATGTTTGACCCACCCAGCGCCTGAACCTAATACCTTCGCTGTTATAGATTGCTTTATGTCACGGTTTTTTCTTTCTACCACACTATTCCCTTCGGGGTGCGACGGACAAGAATACCGCAACCCAATTCCCATGCTAGCCATGGCCTCCTTATAGGCTCGAGAGCTGAAAGCAGGACCCTGGTCAGAATGGAACGTGGTAATTGCGTATGTGCCGATAAAGACTCGCAAATCTTTTATAACCGTTCTAGCGTCAGCCGAGCGCTGGGGGCCTCATTTTTTAAGTGCTTTTCGTCTTAACGGTGTACACTGGGACGCGCTTCTCTTATTTGATTGCGCAGATAGACCGCCTTATGCTGTCTAGAAGGGATCCTGAAACTACACTGGCCGGTTCATCACTGCGATCTCTGTTGCAGTTTTCACAATTTTGAGCAAAACATTGAATATCTATACTCATTCCTGGCCACCAGTACTCTGATTGTAATTCTTTCAGAGAGGCTTTGATTGTTTGGTGTTTCAGACCCAACCCCATGTGTGCTTCCAGTAAGAGGAAGCCCCTCCTGCTCCTGTTTGGAATTACTCTGTCCCCCACTCCAGGGATTCGAGCAAAAGGAACGGAGTTTGCATTGATTATGTATGCATAATTGAGTGGATAGTTTACGGGTAGTGCTGCACAGTCGCCTTTTACGGTCGTTTTTACTGCCAGCATGGTTTCCCCGTCTATGTACTTATCTGTACGCTTTTTTGTGGCTACGGAAGCCGGTTTAGTTGCTTCCGCTATGGCTGTATTAGCCAATGAATTCCCTGCAACGTGAACGCCATCACGTTGAAGACTCTGTGCGTGAATCACGTGAGTCTTTTGTAGTTCTTTGTATAAAAGAGCTACCTCGTTCCAGAGCAATTTATGCTTTATTGTGGCACCTGTGTCATCTTTGTAGTCGTTTTCGATCCAACTCTGCAGTTTGTTATTGTAAGAGTTGACGCAAAAATGAGAATCGCACACTATAAGTGTCGGGAATTCACGTTCTGCATTTTCGAGCGCCATCTTTAAAGATCTGATTTCAGTTCTTTGAACCAAACAGTTTCTTACAGATTCGGTTTTTGTTACTTTCGGTCTGAATTTACCGCACAGCCAACGACCTTTAATGATCGCACATGCTGCATTGTAGGATTTGCTCTCTAGGTTGAAATGCTGTACAAAGCTATCTGTATAGATTATACAGGCGTATTGTGGGAGAGGCAGAATTTCGATTGGCAGAGGATATTCTTCTTCATATTCTAAATCATTCAGTTCTTCAAATTGCGGTGCGAAATAGTATTTCACGTCTTCCGCTCCTAGAGAATCTATACACTGTATCCATTTCGGATCCAGTGACACTGTAGGCAGGTTTACTGGGCTGAATAGCGCCTCGAAGGCGGATTCCGCTGTAAGGATATTAATCTGTTTGCCGTGTGCTAGTTCTCGTTCATTTTCTAATGCGATTTGCACTGCGTTCACAGTTCTTTCTGTGGGACTGAATGTTCTTTCTGCTTGTGTGTACAAGTGAGATTTAATTGAAATTGGTTCCTTTTCTCCCTCATTAGAGGTCAGGTACGTGAATCCGCATCTTCCTGGGATGACTCGGATTACAAGATCACGTGTGTTGTCACGTGTATCTAATTCTGTTTTTGCTAACATGTCTGTTTGCAGTGATCTCAAAATTTCTGTGTGTTTTTGAGTCCAATTGATTTGTTTAAAATCAGGTTTAATTAGTTCGTAGAGAGGTTTAACCCTCTCTGCGTAATTTAGAATGTAAGTTCTTCCGAAATTCAGAAAACCTAGAATGGATTGTAAATTCTTCAGCGTTTTTGGAGCTTGGAGTACAGCGCACTTCTCTAAGAAGTTGTCCGCTAGGCTTTTCCCTTCACTTGATAATTCGTACCCTAAGAACAGTACTGTCAGATGGGCAATTCGGGACTTTTTAAAGTTGAATTTGTAACCCTCTGCTGCGAACCCAAGTATAATGGTGTTCACTCTTTTCAAGTGAGTATCCAAGTCGTCGTCTGTGAGATAAATATCATCTACGTAAGATAATGCTTCATCATCATAGATTTGTAGTAACTCTGTTACCCTAGCTGAGAATAGTCCTGGGCTGTTCTTGAACCCCTGTGGGAGTCAACAGAATTTTTTCTGTGACCCAAATGCGGAGAAAGCGGTCAAATATCTGCTTTCCGGTGCAATGTTTTGACAAAAGAAACCATTAGATATGTCTAATGTCGTTTTATATTTTTTCCTAACTATGTTATTCATTAGGGCTGCACTATGCGAGTTTTGTACTGCAAAAGTTTTGCAACATGTATTAAGATGTCTGTAGTCCAAAACTAGACGATATGAATTGTCTGGCTTGGAGACAGGAAACAAAGGATTGTTCATTTGAGAGGTGCATGTTTCAATCACCCCCTGGTACTCAAGTTGATCTAAGATCTCCCTGACTTGTTTTTTAGCTTCTTGCTTTATGGGATACTGCCGTTGGGCAGTTGGTTCACTTTTTAATTGGATTTTGTGAGGCGGAGAATCCTCATCCCATCCTACATGATTTTTATACAATGCAGGTGCCTGGGCCACTGCCCATTTCCTTGCATATGTATATTTTTTATGAATCGGAATGTGATTCGAGAAGGCAGGCATAATCACTTCTTCGCCACGAGGGCACTCCCTGACAAACTCCGGGGGCCAATCTTTTTCAGCTAACAGAATATCATAGCCTTTTGAGAGCTTATCCCAAAATAGACCCTTAATTTTCCTAGTCTTATCACCCTCTATACGCAATGTTATTTCGTATATTTTATGGGGCTCGCTAAGTCTGGCGTCGGCAGTTTCAACCTGAATGTATTCATTCGTGTCCACTGTCTCCAGATGACTCATCAAGATCTTGCGCGCTATACTGATTTCTGCTGCACTGTCCAACATTGTCAATGCCCACTCCCCGTCTTTCAACTGTGTCCTCAGTATTCTCGGCATGGTTGATTACTCTAATACTGGCTACCTTCTTTTTCTGAAATTGAGATTTCTTATTTTGAGCAGGTTCCTTGTCTTTGGACTTGGTGTGCTCTCCTGGGTCTGACCGTCCTCTTCTTTCCGAATTCTGTGGAAAAGATCGAGAGGGACGTGTATCAATACTTTGATATCTATCAGGTTTTTTTAGATTATCCCTATTTCTAAGGTTATATCTTTTCTCAGAGGGCTCCCTCTGGGGAGACTGGCGTTCTCGAGTCGGAGTTCTTTCCCTCCGTCGAGGAGACCTTCCTCTGGACTGGAAAACTTTTCCTTGGGAGTGGATTGTCTATTTCCATCCCAGCTCTTTTTAGGAGTGTTTAAATTATTTTTAATAAATAATTTTTCAGGATTTTCGAGCAGTTGGGGCTTAACTGGTTTTCCACCCAAGCTGTCTCTACCTAATTCTTCATAGCATTTTTCTATGATTTTGGCAAGCTCAACAGGATCTTTTATATCTGTTTCCTTCAACTTCTGGCGGATCGCCACAGATGCTGTTTCTCCTCTAATGTTGGCTAATAATATAGCCGAGACCTGCTTGAAGTCTTTCAGTAATTTCATACCTAGATTTAAAGCGGGCTCTGGACCGAATTCATTTTGAATCTGTTTTAGCACTTCTGGTATTACCGCCATAGACGGAACACCGTGTGTTTTTGTGTAAATGGAAGCAAAGACTGTACCCCAAGTGTCACAGTCCTCCACGTGTGGTGCGATTCCCATAGGAAGGCAGATGGTCAAGATTCTGTGTTTCTCTATAGGGGTAGTATCAGGAAATACTGCCTCTATTTGAGTGATTTTCTGTGCTAACCAGAAAGGAATTTGTTCCCGTTTTACGGGTGTTTTACCAAGACATGACTGTATGTTCTGTGGTGTAATTTTATTTGTGTTCCCCTGATGAGGGGTCAGCTGTGGTATATTAACAGCTGGCTGGACTGTTGCAGTCCGCATTACATATTGGACTAATTGCCTATGTATTTTTATTAATGTATTTAGCTGTACTAACAGCTCTTCTCTAGACATTTTTACAATGTCAGGATGTGGTGTGTAGCTGGCTAGAACCGGCCATGTGGCTCCTGGTCTACCTAGTGGACCGAGCCTAGTTATGTGATCAGTATGTTTTAGGACGCCATTAAACCAGAGCAGGTGCTCTTGAAATTTAAGTGGAATTTCAATCTCCTCGAAAGGAGCGTACTCTTCCGGAGGTTTCTCTATTTTGTAATAGTGAAACTCTTTTGTTATAGCGTTTACCGCTGGAAAGTTTATCCATGAATAGAATACCTCTGTCTGCCGATACTCGTGAGCCTCTATCACGAAAATTACTGTACCACCTTGAGGTGTCAGTCCGTTTACTATAAGTTTTGAAGTTATAGATTTTCTTAAATGTGCCGGGATGATTATTGCATCCGGGTCTGTGTATTCGGGACCTTGCTGAGTCGCATCTGCTGCGGCCCCAGAGGTTCCGTTTTCTTCTGGCATTGTTAAAATGCGAGGTTTGCAGAGTAGGTCTCCAAGGAGACAAAGATTAGGTGCACAATATTTTGGAACACCGTATCCTTCAACGTTGAATAAACCAGAGCTTTACATAGGAATCTCTTCCTACTAAGGTCGGGCGGATTTTAACCTTTCACCCACTCCAGACGTCTATTGGAGTATTTACGGGAGAAAGGGGTCTGTGTGAAATATGCACGACTGAGTTTCTCTAACTGTCTTGCATTAGTTTATCGCCTTACCAAACGTTTGGGCGCCATGTAGTGTAGTTCCTAGTTTCCCACTAGGCCCTGCGCATTGGAATAACATAAACAGTAGTATCGACGTGGAACTGCTTATATTCCAGGCCTCCACTGACTATGCTAAACTTAATTGGGTTGTGTTACCAACTAGCTCAGAGGTCACTGGAAACTTTCTTCTCTGCATAGGAAGTGATCAGCTTCCTTGGCACAGACAAGAAGGGATTCAGTTTTCCAACAACCGTGCAACATGACAACTTTGCTCCTCAGATCAAGAGTCAATCTCTAGGGTCGTGTGAAACAATAGACATGTATTTCACTCAGTCAGTCTAGTGCAGTTTACTTTCACGAGATGTAGAGAATAGAGAGACGGGCGTGTATCAATAAAGGGTTAACATTTATTGAACAGTCTTTCTTCTCGTACAAGAGAAATGTATTGCCACAATTGCAATAATTGTTATTATAAAAAGTACGTACAGTAAGATAAGTATTGCGAAATAGAACTGTAAAAGCATTGATATGGTTTCTTAGCCATACAATGGTTTAAAAGTAATAAAACATATATACAGTCATATATACATTAGGCTAACATACTCAACTGGTGCTTCTAACTAAGCCTACCCCAGTGTGCCTGACCTAAGCCTAACACGTGAAAAGGGGAGTAAGTAAGTAGCTTTAAGTTAAGTTGGTTTTGCCAAGGTTTGTTTCAAGAATTCTCGTCTAAGGGTTTAGTCAACACCATACCTCTGAATAGAATGATGGAGGATTGGTATCTCCTTCAGGGGTCTCTCTCGATATCCCAGTCACCCGCGAGGGTAAACCGGAAGCGCCGGGACTGGATTTCTCTGCACGAGAAAGGCAGCGGCTTTCTTCAGCGCGTCGAGGAAGGAGGGGGGACAGCGTCCGCGGGCAGCTGGAATCTGCTGGATGCCTTCGCAGAGGGACGTCTGTTCAGCTCCTTAAGCGTACTGCACCATAGTTCGCGCTGTAGCGGCGATAATGGTAATCAGCAGCTTCACCACCACAGGATAGCAGGCTGCAGCGACAGAGTGCTAGATTTACCAACACAGGGTCATGCAGGCAGCCAGCATCAGTAGCTCGCAGCTCACAACAGCTCCTAACCGGGCAACAGGCTCGCATTGCTTAAGGCAACGTTGGTAATATTTATACCGGACAGGTGCCGGGTTTGACGCAAGTTTGCTGGACATAAGACGTCAATTAAAGATGTCACTAGGAAGTGATAGTTATCAGTTGCTCATTAGAGTTCCATTACTAATCAAAACATAGCAAGCGGGGATTTCCAGGTTTGCTAAGTTTTTATCTTGTTGAAGAACTCGGAGTGTTATCTAGGAATATCAGATAGTGACTGCTGCTCTGTCATTGCACTAATTGGTCGCAAAGGAAGTGGCAGAGGGAACTATGCTGGAATGTGGCTCTGTTCGTGTGAGGCCAGAGATGACTTTTCAGAAAATCGCACTTGAACGGTTATGCCAATATAGGGAATAAATGGATTTATAGCCGAATAGGGGCATAAGGTCACAGTATCGATCAGGAACCTAGATAAACACGCAACACTATCACGTTATTCTCTTGCTCATCATATGCCGCTATGTCCTTCATTAATCTGCCGTCGCCACTGCGTTTTGATGCAAACTTGTATGCTACATGGCCTGTTCATGCCACTGTTATTGTTTAATGTAAAACCCTATTACAAACACTACAAAAAAAATGTCATTCCCACTTGTGGGACATATTTTCTCATTTTCTGGGAGCATCTGTCCACATGTTTTTTGCTCTGGAATGTGTTGCGCTGCAACAGAAATTCTATGGCGAGTCACAGACCCCACTGAAGGTGTGTTTCTGCCGATGAAGGTTGAAACTTTATGCCCCCTTGCTTGCTGATGTGTATTGGCTGTACTTACTCGAACTGCAAGTTTTGTAACCTTGGAAAAAATTATTTTAATCATTTCGGGACAGCTCCAAGTTCTACAACATTTAAGTGAAGGCCCTGCTGGGTCGACCAATGGCCTGCAGCCTGTAATTTGTGAAGAGGGCACCTCAACCTTCTAGAGAGGAACATCACAAAATAGGCTGCTTGTGGCTGGAAAGCAGACCTCTTTGGAAGTTGGCTCTTGTCCTCCAACATTTGTAAGTCATCCTTGATGTTGTTTTGTTACCTTAATATAATTGTAAAAGGATCTGGAAACTTGCTGCCAGTGAGAGTCCAACTACTCCTGCACAGGACACATCTACAACTTGACATACTGTATTAGTGGAATACATGTGGACTCCCCAGAAGACATTCAAAGAGTCGAACAGAAATTTTTATTTTTTGCACTTGAGTGAGGGCTTGAAAGTGGAAGAACCCTCTCTGAGATGGAAAGGTCTTGCCTGCTTTCGTATTAAAGATATTTACAACAAGGGGTGGTGAGGGACAGAGTCTCTGAATTAAGCAGAAAGCTCTCACCCAGTCAAGAGATCAGGGCTAGATCCAACACCGTTTTTTAGCTCACTGCACCATCCCAGTTTCAGAACCTGGCTGTATGCAAATTAGTCTGTTCCTGTCCCAGTGCATGATGGGAACAGGGCAAACCAAACTACAAAAGCCAATTCTTACACTGGGAAGGAAACAAGCTCCCGGGGACCGGTTTCTGGCATTACAGCCGTCTTCGGCCCGGTTTGCTTGAATCCTGATGGTGCAATGAGCAAGGGTCTCACATCTGAGAATACCCTTCCACGCTTAGGGTGGACAAAAATATTTACAACAAGGGGTGGTGAGGGACAGAGTCTCTGAATTAAGCAGAAAGCTCTCACCCAGTCAAGAGATCAGGGCTAGATCCAACACCGTTTTTTAGCTCACTGCACCATCCCAGTTTCAGAACCTGGCTGTATGCAAATTAGTCTGTTCCTGTCCCAGTGCATGATGGGAACAGGGCAAACCAAACTACAAAAGCCAATTCTTACACTGGGAAGGAAACAAGCTCCCGGGGACCGGTTTCTGGCATTACAGCCGTCTTCGGCCCGGTTTGCTTGAATCCTGATGGTGCAATGAGCAAGGGTCTCACATCTGAGAATACCCTTCCACGCTTAGGGTGGACAAAAATATTTACAACAAGGGGTGGTGAGGGACAGAGTCTCTGAATTAAGCAGAAAGCTCTCACCCAGTCAAGAGATCAGGGCTAGATCCAACACCGTTTTTTAGCTCACTGCACCATCCCAGTTTCAGAACCTGGCTGTATGCAAATTAGTCTGTTCCTGTCCCAGTGCATGATGGGAACAGGGCAAACCAAACTACAAAAGCCAATTCTTACACTGGGAAGGAAACAAGCTCCCGGGGACCGGTTTCTGGCATTACAGACTGGATTAGACTGGGTAAGAGTGGTCTGCTTAATTCAGACACTCTGTTCATCACCACCCCCTTTTCTGAATCGTTTTTGGCCACTATAGGTGTGGCAGGGTATACTCAGACATGAGTCCCTTTCTCACTGCTCCATCAGGATTCAAGCAAGCCGGGCCGAAGACGGCTGAAATGCCAGAAACCGGTCCCCGGTAGCTTGTCTCCTTTCTGGTGAAGAATTGGCTTGGTAGTTTAGTCTGCCCTGTTCCCATGATGCACTGGGCCAGGGACAGACTGATTTGCATATAGCCAGGTTCTGAGCTGGGATGGGGCAGTGAGATAAATAACGGTGATGGATCAAGCCCTGATCTTTGGACTGGGTAAGAGTGGTCTGCTTAATTCAGACACTCTGTTCATCACCACCCCCTTTTCTGAATCGTTTTTGGCCACTATAGGTGTGGCAGGGTATACTCAGACATGAGTCCCTTTCTCACTGCTCCATCAGGATTCAAGCAAGCCGGGCCGAAGACGGCTGAAATGCCAGAAACCGGTCCCCGGTAGCTTGTCTCCTTTCTGGTGAAGAATTGGCTTGGTAGTTTAGTCTGCCCTGTTCCCATGATGCACTGGGCCAGGGACAGACTGATTTGCCTATAGCCAGGTTCTGAGCTGGGATGGGGCAGTGAGATAAATAACGGTGATGGATCAAGCCCTGATCTTTGGACTGGGTAAGAGTGGTCTGCTTAATTCAGACACTCTGTTCATCACCACCCCCTTTTCTGAATCGTTTTTGGCCACTATAGGTGTGGCAGGGTATACTCAGACATGAGTCCCTTTCTCACTGCTCCATCAGGATTCAAGCAAGCCGGGCCGAAGACGGCTGAAATGCCAGAAACCGGTCCCCGGTAGCTTGTCTCCTTTCTGGTGAAGAATTGGCTTGGTAGTTTAGTCTGCCCTGTTCCCATGATGCACTGGGCCAGGGACAGACTGATTTGCATATAGCCAGGTTCTGAGCTGGGATGGGGCAGTGAGATAAATAACGGTGATGGATCAAGCCCTGATCTTTGGACTGGGTAAGAGTGGTCTGCTTAATTCAGACACTCTGTTCATCACCACCCCCTTTTCTGAATCGTTTTTGGCCACTATAGGTGTGGCAGGGTATACTCAGACATGAGTCCCTTTCTCACTGCTCCATCAGGATTCAAGCAAGCCGGGCCGAAGACGGCTGAAATGCCAGAAACCGGTCCCCGGTAGCTTGTCTCCTTTCTGGTGAAGAATTGGCTTGGTAGTTTAGTCTGCCCTGTTCCCATGATGCACTGGGCCAGGGACAGACTGATTTGCATATAGCCAGGTTCTGAGCTGGGATGGGGCAGTGAGATAAATAACGGTGATGGATCAAGCCCTGATCTTTGGACTGGGTAAGAGTGGTCTGCTTAATTCAGACACTCTGTTCATCACCACCCCCTTTTCTGAATCGTTTTTGGCCACTATAGGTGTGGCAGGGTATACTCAGACATGAGTCCCTTTCTCACTGCTCCATCAGGATTCAAGCAAGCCGGGCCGAAGACGGCTGAAATGCCAGAAACCGGTCCCCGGTAGCTTGTCTCCTTTCTGGTGAAGAATTGGCTTGGTAGTTTAGTCTGCCCTGTTCCCATGATGCACTGGGCCAGGGACAGACTGATTTGCATATAGCCAGGTTCTGAGCTGGGATGGGGCAGTGAGATAAATAACGGTGATGGATCAAGCCCTGATCTTTGGACTGGGTAAGAGTGGTCTGCTTAATTCAGACACTCTGTTCATCACCACCCCCTTTTCTGAATCGTTTTTGGCCACTATAGGTGTGGCAGGGTATACTCAGACATGAGTCCCTTTCTCACTGCTCCATCAGGATTCAAGCAAGCCGGGCCGAAGACGGCTGAAATGCCAGAAACCGGTCCCCGGTAGCTTGTCTCCTTTCTGGTGAAGAATTGGCTTGGTAGTTTAGTCTGCCCTGTTCCCATGATGCACTGGGCCAGGGACAGACTGATTTGCATATAGCCAGGTTCTGAGCTGGGATGGGGCAGTGAGATAAATAACGGTGATGGATCAAGCCCTGATCTTTGGACTGGGTAAGAGTGGTCTGCTTAATTCAGACACTCTGTTCATCACCACCCCCTTTTCTGAATCGTTTTTGGCCACTATAGGTGTGGCAGGGTATACTCAGACATGAGTCCCTTTCTCACTGCTCCATCAGGATTCAAGCAAGCCGGGCCGAAGACGGCTGAAATGCCAGAAACCGGTCCCCGGTAGCTTGTCTCCTTTCTGGTGAAGAATTGGCTTGGTAGTTTAGTCTGCCCTGTTCCCATGATGCACTGGGCCAGGGACAGACTGATTTGCATATAGCCAGGTTCTGAGCTGGGATGGGGCAGTGAGATAAATAACGGTGATGGATCAAGCCCTGATCTTTGGACTGGGTAAGAGTGGTCTGCTTAATTCAGACACTCTGTTCATCACCACCCCCTTTTCTGAATCGTTTTTGGCCACTATAGGTGTGGCAGGGTATACTCAGACATGAGTCCCTTTCTCACTGCTCCATCAGGATTCAAGCAAGCCGGGCCGAAGACGGCTGAAATGCCAGAAACCGGTCCCCGGTAGCTTGTCTCCTTTCTGGTGAAGAATTGGCTTGGTAGTTTAGTCTGCCCTGTTCCCATGATGCACTGGGCCAGGGACAGACTGATTTGCATATAGCCAGGTTCTGAGCTGGGATGGGGCAGTGAGATAAATAACGGTGATGGATCAAGCCCTGATCTTTGGACTGGGTAAGAGTGGTCTGCTTAATTCAGACACTCTGTTCATCACCACCCCCTTTTCTGAATCGTTTTTGGCCACTATAGGTGTGGCAGGGTATACTCAGACATGAGTCCCTTTCTCACTGCTCCATCAGGATTCAAGCAAGCCGGGCCGAAGACGGCTGAAATGCCAGAAACCGGTCCCCGGTAGCTTGTCTCCTTTCTGGTGAAGAATTGGCTTGGTAGTTTAGTCTGCCCTGTTCCCATGATGCACTGGGCCAGGGACAGACTGATTTGCATATAGCCAGGTTCTGAGCTGGGATGGGGCAGTGAGATAAATAACGGTGATGGATCAAGCCCTGATCTTTGGACTGGGTAAGAGTGGTCTGCTTAATTCAGACACTCTGTTCATCACCACCCCCTTTTCTGAATCGTTTTTGGCCACTATAGGTGTGGCAGGGTATACTCAGACATGAGTCCCTTTCTCACTGCTCCATCAGGATTCAAGCAAGCCGGGCCGAAGACGGCTGAAATGCCAGAAACCGGTCCCCGGTAGCTTGTCTCCTTTCTGGTGAAGAATTGGCTTGGTAGTTTAGTCTGCCCTGTTCCCATGATGCACTGGGCCAGGGACAGACTGATTTGCATATAGCCAGGTTCTGAGCTGGGATGGGGCAGTGAGATAAATAACGGTGATGGATCAAGCCCTGATCTTTGGACTGGGTAAGAGTGGTCTGCTTAATTCAGACACTCTGTTCATCACCACCCCCTTTTCTGAATCGTTTTTGGCCACTATAGGTGTGGCAGGGTATACTCAGACATGAGTCCCTTTCTCACTGCTCCATCAGGATTCAAGCAAGCCGGGCCGAAGACGGCTGAAATGCCAGAAACCGGTCCCCGGTAGCTTGTCTCCTTTCTGGTGAAGAATTGGCTTGGTAGTTTAGTCTGCCCTGTTCCCATGATGCACTGGGCCAGGGACAGACTGATTTGCATATAGCCAGGTTCTGAGCTGGGATGGGGCAGTGAGATAAATAACGGTGATGGATCAAGCCCTGATCTTTGGACTGGGTAAGAGTGGTCTGCTTAATTCAGACACTCTGTTCATCACCACCCCCTTTTCTGAATCGTTTTTGGCCACTATAGGTGTGGCAGGGTATACTCAGACATGAGTCCCTTTCTCACTGCTCCATCAGGATTCAAGCAAGCCGGGCCGAAGACGGCTGAAATGCCAGAAACCGGTCCCCGGTAGCTTGTCTCCTTTCTGGTGAAGAATTGGCTTGGTAGTTTAGTCTGCCCTGTTCCCATGATGCACTGGGCCAGGGACAGACTGATTTGCATATAGCCAGGTTCTGAGCTGGGATGGGGCAGTGAGATAAATAACGGTGATGGATCAAGCCCTGATCTTTGGACTGGGTAAGAGTGGTCTGCTTAATTCAGACACTCTGTTCATCACCACCCCCTTTTCTGAATCGTTTTTGGCCACTATAGGTGTGGCAGGGTATACTCAGACATGAGTCCCTTTCTCACTGCTCCATCAGGATTCAAGCAAGCCGGGCCGAAGACGGCTGAAATGCCAGAAACCGGTCCCCGGTAGCTTGTCTCCTTTCTGGTGAAGAATTGGCTTGGTAGTTTAGTCTGCCCTGTTCCCATGATGCACTGGGCCAGGGACAGACTGATTTGCATATAGCCAGGTTCTGAGCTGGGATGGGGCAGTGAGATAAATAACGGTGATGGATCAAGCCCTGATCTTTGGACTGGGTAAGAGTGGTCTGCTTAATTCAGACACTCTGTTCATCACCACCCCCTTTTCTGAATCGTTTTTGGCCACTATAGGTGTGGCAGGGTATACTCAGACATGAGTCCCTTTCTCACTGCTCCATCAGGATTCAAGCAAGCCGGGCCGAAGACGGCTGAAATGCCAGAAACCGGTCCCCGGTAGCTTGTCTCCTTTCTGGTGAAGAATTGGCTTGGTAGTTTAGTCTGCCCTGTTCCCATGATGCACTGGGCCAGGGACAGACTGATTTGCATATAGCCAGGTTCTGAGCTGGGATGGGGCAGTGAGATAAATAACGGTGATGGATCAAGCCCTGATCTTTGGACTGGGTAAGAGTGGTCTGCTTAATTCAGACACTCTGTTCATCACCACCCCCTTTTCTGAATCGTTTTTGGCCACTATAGGTGTGGCAGGGTATACTCAGACATGAGTCCCTTTCTCACTGCTCCATCAGGATTCAAGCAAGCCGGGCCGAAGACGGCTGAAATGCCAGAAACCGGTCCCCGGTAGCTTGTCTCCTTTCTGGTGAAGAATTGGCTTGGTAGTTTAGTCTGCCCTGTTCCCATGATGCACTGGGCCAGGGACAGACTGATTTGCATATAGCCAGGTTCTGAGCTGGGATGGGGCAGTGAGATAAATAACGGTGATGGATCAAGCCCTGATCTTTGGACTGGGTAAGAGTGGTCTGCTTAATTCAGACACTCTGTTCATCACCACCCCCTTTTCTGAATCGTTTTTGGCCACTATAGGTGTGGCAGGGTATACTCAGACATGAGTCCCTTTCTCACTGCTCCATCAGGATTCAAGCAAGCCGGGCCGAAGACGGCTGAAATGCCAGAAACCGGTCCCCGGTAGCTTGTCTCCTTTCTGGTGAAGAATTGGCTTGGTAGTTTAGTCTGCCCTGTTCCCATGATGCACTGGGCCAGGGACAGACTGATTTGCATATAGCCAGGTTCTGAGCTGGGATGGGGCAGTGAGATAAATAACGGTGATGGATCAAGCCCTGATCTTTGGACTGGGTAAGAGTGGTCTGCTTAATTCAGACACTCTGTTCATCACCACCCCCTTTTCTGAATCGTTTTTGGCCACTATAGGTGTGGCAGGGTATACTCAGACATGAGTCCCTTTCTCACTGCTCCATCAGGATTCAAGCAAGCCGGGCCGAAGACGGC
This sequence comes from Lissotriton vulgaris, assembly GCF_964263255.1. Taxonomy (NCBI): domain Eukaryota; kingdom Metazoa; phylum Chordata; class Amphibia; order Caudata; family Salamandridae; genus Lissotriton; species Lissotriton vulgaris. The sequence continues at coordinate 1,269,175,025 of NC_141696.1, read as the reverse complement.
TGAAATGCCAGAAACCGGTCCCCGGTAGCTTGTCTCCTTTCTGGTGAAGAATTGGCTTGGTAGTTTAGTCTGCCCTGTTCCCATGATGCACTGGGCCAGGGACAGACTGATTTGCATATAGCCAGGTTCTGAGCTGGGATGGGGCAGTGAGATAAATAACGGTGATGGATCAAGCCCTGATCTTTGGACTGGGTAAGAGTGGTCTGCTTAATTCAGACACTCTGTTCATCACCACCCCCTTTTCTGAATCGTTTTTGGCCACTATAGGTGTGGCAGGGTATACTCAGACATGAGTCCCTTTCTCACTGCTCCATCAGGATTCAAGCAAGCCGGGCCGAAGACGGCTGAAATGCCAGAAACCGGTCCCCGGTAGCTTGTCTCCTTTCTGGTGAAGAATTGGCTTGGTAGTTTAGTCTGCCCTGTTCCCATGATGCACTGGGCCAGGGACAGACTGATTTGCATATAGCCAGGTTCTGAGCTGGGATGGGGCAGTGAGATAAATAACGGTGATGGATCAAGCCCTGATCTTTGGACTGGGTAAGAGTGGTCTGCTTAATTCAGACACTCTGTTCATCACCACCCCCTTTTCTGAATCGTTTTTGGCCACTATAGGTGTGGCAGGGTATACTCAGACATGAGTCCCTTTCTCACTGCTCCATCAGGATTCAAGCAAGCCGGGCCGAAGACGGCTGAAATGCCAGAAACCGGTCCCCGGTAGCTTGTCTCCTTTCTGGTGAAGAATTGGCTTGGTAGTTTAGTCTGCCCTGTTCCCATGATGCACTGGGCCAGGGACAGACTGATTTGCATATAGCCAGGTTCTGAGCTGGGATGGGGCAGTGAGATAAATAACGGTGATGGATCAAGCCCTGATCTTTGGACTGGGTAAGAGTGGTCTGCTTAATTCAGACACTCTGTTCATCACCACCCCCTTTTCTGAATCGTTTTTGGCCACTATAGGTGTGGCAGGGTATACTCAGACATGAGTCCCTTTCTCACTGCTCCATCAGGATTCAAGCAAGCCGGGCCGAAGACGGCTGAAATGCCAGAAACCGGTCCCCGGTAGCTTGTCTCCTTTCTGGTGAAGAATTGGCTTGGTAGTTTAGTCTGCCCTGTTCCCATGATGCACTGGGCCAGGGACAGACTGATTTGCATATAGCCAGGTTCTGAGCTGGGATGGGGCAGTGAGATAAATAACGGTGATGGATCAAGCCCTGATCTTTGGACTGGGTAAGAGTGGTCTGCTTAATTCAGACACTCTGTTCATCACCACCCCCTTTTCTGAATCGTTTTTGGCCACTATAGGTGTGGCAGGGTATACTCAGACATGAGTCCCTTTCTCACTGCTCCATCAGGATTCAAGCAAGCCGGGCCGAAGACGGCTGAAATGCCAGAAACCGGTCCCCGGTAGCTTGTCTCCTTTCTGGTGAAGAATTGGCTTGGTAGTTTAGTCTGCCCTGTTCCCATGATGCACTGGGCCAGGGACAGACTGATTTGCATATAGCCAGGTTCTGAGCTGGGATGGGGCAGTGAGATAAATAACGGTGATGGATCAAGCCCTGATCTTTGGACTGGGTAAGAGTGGTCTGCTTAATTCAGACACTCTGTTCATCACCACCCCCTTTTCTGAATCGTTTTTGGCCACTATAGGTGTGGCAGGGTATACTCAGACATGAGTCCCTTTCTCACTGCTCCATCAGGATTCAAGCAAGCCGGGCCGAAGACGGCTGAAATGCCAGAAACCGGTCCCCGGTAGCTTGTCTCCTTTCTGGTGAAGAATTGGCTTGGTAGTTTAGTCTGCCCTGTTCCCATGATGCACTGGGCCAGGGACAGACTGATTTGCATATAGCCAGGTTCTGAGCTGGGATGGGGCAGTGAGATAAATAACGGTGATGGATCAAGCCCTGATCTTTGGACTGGGTAAGAGTGGTCTGCTTAATTCAGACACTCGGTTCATCACCACCCCCTTTTCTGAATCGTTTTTGGCCACTATAGGTGTGGCAGGGTATACTCAGACATGAGTCCCTTTCTCACTGCTCCATCAGGATTCAAGCAAGCCGGGCCGAAGACGGCTGAAATGCCAGAAACCGGTCCCCGGTAGCTTGTCTCCTTTCTGGTGAAGAATTGGCTTGGTAGTTTAGTCTGCCCTGTTCCCATGATGCACTGGGCCAGGGACAGACTGATTTGCATATAGCCAGGTTCTGAGCTGGGATGGGGCAGTGAGATAAATAACGGTGATGGATCAAGCCCTGATCTTTGGACTGGGTAAGAGTGGTCTGCTTAATTCAGACACTCGGTTCATCACCACCCCCTTTTCTGAATCGTTTTTGGCCACTATAGGTGTGGCAGGGTATACTCAGACATGAGTCCCTTTCTCACTGCTCCATCAGGATTCAAGCAAGCCGGGCCGAAGACGGCTGAAATGCCAGAAACCGGTCCCCGGTAGCTTGTCTCCTTTCTGGTGAAGAATTGGCTTGGTAGTTTAGTCTGCCCTGTTCCCATGATGCACTGGGCCAGGGACAGACTGATTTGCATATAGCCAGGTTCTGAGCTGGGATGGGGCAGTGAGATAAATAACGGTGATGGATCAAGCCCTGATCTTTGGACTGGGTAAGAGTGGTCTGCTTAATTCAGACACTCTGTTCATCACCACCCCCTTTTCTGAATCGTTTTTGGCCACTATAGGTGTGGCAGGGTATACTCAGACATGAGTCCCTTTCTCACTGCTCCATCAGGATTCAAGCAAGCCGGGCCGAAGACGGCTGAAATGCCAGAAACCGGTCCCCGGTAGCTTGTCTCCTTTCTGGTGAAGAATTGGCTTGGTAGTTTAGTCTGCCCTGTTCCCATGATGCACTGGGCCAGGGACAGACTGATTTGCATATAGCCAGGTTCTGAGCTGGGATGGGGCAGTGAGATAAATAACGGTGATGGATCAAGCCCTGATCTTTGGACTGGGTAAGAGTGGTCTGCTTAATTCAGACACTCTGTTCATCACCACCCCCTTTTCTGAATCGTTTTTGGCCACTATAGGTGTGGCAGGGTATACTCAGACATGAGTCCCTTTCTCACTGCTCCATCAGGATTCAAGCAAGCCGGGCCGAAGACGGCTGAAATGCCAGAAACCGGTCCCCGGTAGCTTGTCTCCTTTCTGGTGAAGAATTGGCTTGGTAGTTTAGTCTGCCCTGTTCCCATGATGCACTGGGCCAGGGACAGACTGATTTGCATATAGCCAGGTTCTGAGCTGGGATGGGGCAGTGAGATAAATAACGGTGATGGATCAAGCCCTGATCTTTGGACTGGGTAAGAGTGGTCTGCTTAATTCAGACACTCTGTTCATCACCACCCCCTTTTCTGAATCGTTTTTGGCCACTATAGGTGTGGCAGGGTATACTCAGACATGAGTCCCTTTCTCACTGCTCCATCAGGATTCAAGCAAGCCGGGCCGAAGACGGCTGAAATGCCAGAAACCGGTCCCCGGTAGCTTGTCTCCTTTCTGGTGAAGAATTGGCTTGGTAGTTTAGTCTGCCCTGTTCCCATGATGCACTGGGCCAGGGACAGACTGATTTGCATATAGCCAGGTTCTGAGCTGGGATGGGGCAGTGAGATAAATAACGGTGATGGATCAAGCCCTGATCTTTGGACTGGGTAAGAGTGGTCTGCTTAATTCAGACACTCTGTTCATCACCACCCCCTTTTCTGAATCGTTTTTGGCCACTATAGGTGTGGCAGGGTATACTCAGACATGAGTCCCTTTCTCACTGCTCCATCAGGATTCAAGCAAGCCGGGCCGAAGACGGCTGAAATGCCAGAAACCGGTCCCCGGTAGCTTGTCTCCTTTCTGGTGAAGAATTGGCTTGGTAGTTTAGTCTGCCCTGTTCCCATGATGCACTGGGCCAGGGACAGACTGATTTGCATATAGCCAGGTTCTGAGCTGGGATGGGGCAGTGAGATAAATAACGGTGATGGATCAAGCCCTGATCTTTGGACTGGGTAAGAGTGGTCTGCTTAATTCAGACACTCTGTTCATCACCACCCCCTTTTCTGAATCGTTTTTGGCCACTATAGGTGTGGCAGGGTATACTCAGACATGAGTCCCTTTCTCACTGCTCCATCAGGATTCAAGCAAGCCGGGCCGAAGACGGCTGAAATGCCAGAAACCGGTCCCCGGTAGCTTGTCTCCTTTCTGGTGAAGAATTGGCTTGGTAGTTTAGTCTGCCCTGTTCCCATGATGCACTGGGCCAGGGACAGACTGATTTGCATATAGCCAGGTTCTGAGCTGGGATGGGGCAGTGAGATAAATAACGGTGATGGATCAAGCCCTGATCTTTGGACTGGGTAAGAGTGGTCTGCTTAATTCAGACACTCTGTTCATCACCACCCCCTTTTCTGAATCGTTTTTGGCCACTATAGGTGTGGCAGGGTATACTCAGACATGAGTCCCTTTCTCACTGCTCCATCAGGATTCAAGCAAGCCGGGCCGAAGACGGCTGAAATGCCAGAAACCGGTCCCCGGTAGCTTGTCTCCTTTCTGGTGAAGAATTGGCTTGGTAGTTTAGTCTGCCCTGTTCCCATGATGCACTGGGCCAGGGACAGACTGATTTGCATATAGCCAGGTTCTGAGCTGGGATGGGGCAGTGAGATAAATAACGGTGATGGATCAAGCCCTGATCTTTGGACTGGGTAAGAGTGGTCTGCTTAATTCAGACACTCGGTTCATCACCACCCCCTTTTCTGAATCGTTTTTGGCCACTATAGGTGTGGCAGGGTATACTCAGACATGAGTCCCTTTCTCACTGCTCCATCAGGATTCAAGCAAGCCGGGCCGAAGACGGCTGAAATGCCAGAAACCGGTCCCCGGTAGCTTGTCTCCTTTCTGGTGAAGAATTGGCTTGGTAGTTTAGTCTGCCCTGTTCCCATGATGCACTGGGCCAGGGACAGACTGATTTGCATATAGCCAGGTTCTGAGCTGGGATGGGGCAGTGAGATAAATAACGGTGATGGATCAAGCCCTGATCTTTGGACTGGGTAAGAGTGGTCTGCTTAATTCAGACACTCGGTTCATCACCACCCCCTTTTCTGAATCGTTTTTGGCCACTATAGGTGTGGCAGGGTATACTCAGACATGAGTCCCTTTCTCACTGCTCCATCAGGATTCAAGCAAGCCGGGCCGAAGACGGCTGAAATGCCAGAAACCGGTCCCTGGTAGCTTGTCTCCTTTCTGGTGAAGAATTGGCTTGGTAGTTTAGTCTGCCCTGTTCCCATGATGCACTGGGCCAGGGACAGACTGATTTGCATATAGCCAGGTTCTGAGCTGGGATGGGGCAGTGAGATAAATAACGGTGATGGATCAAGCCCTGATCTTTGGACTGGGTAAGAGTGGTCTGCTTAATTCAGACACTCTGTTCATCACCACCCCCTTTTCTGAATCGTTTTTGGCCACTATAGGTGTGGCAGGGTATACTCAGACATGAGTCCCTTTCTCACTGCTCCATCAGGATTCAAGCAAGCCGGGCCGAAGACGGCTGAAATGCCAGAAACCGGTCCCCGGTAGCTTGTCTCCTTTCTGGTGAAGAATTGGCTTGGTAGTTTAGTCTGCCCTGTTCCCATGATGCACTGGGCCAGGGACAGACTGATTTGCATATAGCCAGGTTCTGAGCTGGGATGGGGCAGTGAGATAAATAACGGTGATGGATCAAGCCCTGATCTTTGGACTGGGTAAGAGTGGTCTGCTTAATTCAGACACTCTGTTCATCACCACCCCCTTTTCTGAATCGTTTTTGGCCACTATAGGTGTGGCAGGGTATACTCAGACATGAGTCCCTTTCTCACTGCTCCATCAGGATTCAAGCAAGCCGGGCCGAAGACGGCTGAAATGCCAGAAACCGGTCCCCGGTAGCTTGTCTCCTTTCTGGTGAAGAATTGGCTTGGTAGTTTAGTCTGCCCTGTTCCCATGATGCACTGGGCCAGGGACAGACTGATTTGCATATAGCCAGGTTCTGAGCTGGGATGGGGCAGTGAGATAAATAACGGTGATGGATCAAGCCCTGATCTTTGGACTGGGTAAGAGTGGTCTGCTTAATTCAGACACTCTGTTCATCACCACCCCCTTTTCTGAATCGTTTTTGGCCACTATAGGTGTGGCAGGGTATACTCAGACATGAGTCCCTTTCTCACTGCTCCATCAGGATTCAAGCAAGCCGGGCCGAAGACGGCTGAAATGCCAGAAACCGGTCCCCGGTAGCTTGTCTCCTTTCTGGTGAAGAATTGGCTTGGTAGTTTAGTCTGCCCTGTTCCCATGATGCACTGGGCCAGGGACAGACTGATTTGCATATAGCCAGGTTCTGAGCTGGGATGGGGCAGTGAGATAAATAACGGTGATGGATCAAGCCCTGATCTTTGGACTGGGTAAGAGTGGTCTGCTTAATTCAGACACTCTGTTCATCACCACCCCCTTTTCTGAATCGTTTTTGGCCACTATAGGTGTGGCAGGGTATACTCAGACATGAGTCCCTTTCTCACTGCTCCATCAGGATTCAAGCAAGCCGGGCCGAAGACGGCTGAAATGCCAGAAACCGGTCCCCGGTAGCTTGTCTCCTTTCTGGTGAAGAATTGGCTTGGTAGTTTAGTCTGTCCTGTTCCCATGATGCACTGGGCCAGGGACAGACTGATTTGCATATAGCCAGGTTCTGAGCTGGGATGGGGCAGTGAGATAAATAACGGTGATGGATCAAACCCTGATCTTTGGACTGGGTAAGAGTGGTCTGCTTAATTCAGACACTCGGTTCATCACCACCCCCTTTTCTGAATCGTTTTTGGCCACTATAGGTGTGGCAGGGTATACTCAGACATGAGTCCCTTTCTCACTGCTCCATCAGGATTCAAGCAAGCCGGGCCGAAGACGGCTGAAATGCCAGAAACCGGTCCCCGGTAGCTTGTCTCCTTTCTGGTGAAGAATTGGCTTGGTAGTTTAGTCTGCCCTGTTCCCATGATGCACTGGGCCAGGGACAGACTGATTTGCATATAGCCAGGTTCTGAGCTGGGATGGGGCAGTGAGATAAATAACGGTGATGGATCAAGCCCTGATCTTTGGACTGGGTAAGAGTGGTCTGCTTAATTCAGACACTCGGTTCATCACCACCCCCTTTTCTGAATCGTTTTTGGCCACTATAGGTGTGGCAGGGTATACTCAGACATGAGTCCCTTTCTCACTGCTCCATCAGGATTCAAGCAAGCCGGGCCGAAGACGGCTGAAATGCCAGAAACCGGTCCCTGGTAGCTTGTCTCCTTTCTGGTGAAGAATTGGCTTGGTAGTTTAGTCTGCCCTGTTCCCATGATGCACTGGGCCAGGGACAGACTGATTTGCATATAGCCAGGTTCTGAGCTGGGATGGGGCAGTGAGATAAATAACGGTGATGGATCAAGCCCTGATGTTTGGACTGGGTAAGAGTGGTCTGCTTAATTCAGACACTCTGTTCATCACCACCCCCTTTTCTGAATCGTTTTTGGCCACTATAGGTGTGGCAGGGTATACTCAGACATGAGTCCCTTTCTCACTGCTCCATCAGGATTCAAGCAAGCCGGGCCGAAGACGGCTGAAATGCCAGAAACCGGTCCCCGGTAGCTTGTCTCCTTTCTGGTGAAGAATTGGCTTGGTAGTTTAGTCTGCCCTGTTCCCATGATGCACTGGGCCAGGGACAGACTGATTTGCATATAGCCAGGTTCTGAGCTGGGATGGGGCAGTGAGATAAATAACGGTGATGGATCAAGCCCTGATCTTTGGACTGGGTAAGAGTGGTCTGCTTAATTCAGACACTCTGTTCATCACCACCCCCTTTTCTGAATCGTTTTTGGCCACTATAGGTGTGGCAGGGTATACTCAGACATGAGTCCCTTTCTCACTGCTCCATCAGGATTCAAGCAAGCCGGGCCGAAGACGGCTGAAATGCCAGAAACCGGTCCCCGGTAGCTTGTCTCCTTTCTGGTGAAGAATTGGCTTGGTAGTTTAGTCTGCCCTGTTCCCATGATGCACTGGGCCAGGGACAGACTGATTTGCATATAGCCAGGTTCTGAGCTGGGATGGGGCAGTGAGATAAATAACGGTGATGGATCAAGCCCTGATCTTTGGACTGGGTAAGAGTGGTCTGCTTAATTCAGACACTCTGTTCATCACCACCCCCTTTTCTGAATCGTTTTTGGCCACTATAGGTGTGGCAGGGTATACTCAGACATGAGTCCCTTTCTCACTGCTCCATCAGGATTCAAGCAAGCCGGGCCGAAGACGGCTGAAATGCCAGAAACCGGTCCCCGGTAGCTTGTCTCCTTTCTGGTGAAGAATTGGCTTGGTAGTTTAGTCTGCCCTGTTCCCATGATGCACTGGGCCAGGGACAGACTGATTTGCATATAGCCAGGTTCTGAGCTGGGATGGGGCAGTGAGATAAATAACGGTGATGGATCAAGCCCTGATCTTTGGACTGGGTAAGAGTGGTCTGCTTAATTCAGACACTCTGTTCATCACCACCCCCTTTTCTGAATCGTTTTTGGCCACTATAGGTGTGGCAGGGTATACTCAGACATGAGTCCCTTTCTCACTGCTCCATCAGGATTCAAGCAAGCCGGGCCGAAGACGGCTGAAATGCCAGAAACCGGTCCCCGGTAGCTTGTCTCCTTTCTGGTGAAGAATTGGCTTGGTAGTTTAGTCTGCCCTGTTCCCATGATGCACTGGGCCAGGGACAGACTGATTTGCATATAGCCAGGTTCTGAGCTGGGATGGGGCAGTGAGATAAATAACGGTGATGGATCAAGCCCTGATCTTTGGACTGGGTAAGAGTGGTCTGCTTAATTCAGACACTCTGTTCATCACCACCCCCTTTTCTGAATCGTTTTTGGCCACTATAGGTGTGGCAGGGTATACTCAGACATGAGTCCCTTTCTCACTGCTCCATCAGGATTCAAGCAAGCCGGGCCGAAGACGGCTGAAATGCCAGAAACCGGTCCCCGGTAGCTTGTCTCCTTTCTGGTGAAGAATTGGCTTGGTAGTTTAGTCTGCCCTGTTCCCATGATGCACTGGGCCAGGGACAGACTGATTTGCATATAGCCAGGTTCTGAGCTGGGATGGGGCAGTGAGATAAATAACGGTGATGGATCAAGCCCTGATCTTTGGACTGGGTAAGAGTGGTCTGCTTAATTCAGCCACTCTGTTCATCACCACCCCCTTTTCTGAATCGTTCGTATTAAAGATGGCGCCCAGGAATTTAATGGAAGTGGTCGGCTGCAGATGAGACATATTTGCAGTGACAGAGAGACGTAAATTGTTGAATAGTTCTGTGCATTCCCTTGTTGATCTCTCGGACTAGGACAAAGTATTCCCTTTGTCCAAGCAATCATCTATCTAGGATACATCACTGCACCAGCATGTCCACACTTGAAAATTAACATATCTACTGCCTTTGGCAATGCTTGTTAAAATATATGTTTGAGTTACTCACCGCTCTGCACGGAGCACTCCGCTGTAGTACGGATGATCCCATGGCATTAGTTTCTGCAGCAAAACAAAGTATTTTTATTAAACTTTTTGCCACACAATATAGTGTAATTAACAGTCCTTGATCATACACCCTATTACTCTGATGGCTTCACAGGATCTGCTTATTTGAGAGTTTTTTTAATTCTACAGTCATCAGCATATTTGCATCAGTTCAAACCCTGGGAATGAACAATAAAACCATCTGGTGTAACTGTTAAAATGCTTGGGGCATCTAATTTGCAAAAGATTAAGGGTCATATGTATCAAAATCCGCATTTGCGATTCTCTAATAGTGTTTTTTTGCGAATCGCTATTTGAGAATCACAAAATGCTATGTATGTAGGATTTGCAATAAATTTTGAAAATCCTATATATTCCTTAATTGCGAATCTCAAATTGCGATTCGCAATTAAGGAATACATCCCCATTTATTACAATGGGCCTAGAGGCCCATAGGAATGAATGGGAAGACATTCTCAATTTGCGATTAGCAATTAGCGAATCGCATATTGAGACTGCAATTTCAAGGGTGCAAGGGTGTCAAAAGGACATCCGGTTGCACCCTTGAAATAAGCATGGGTGCACATGTGGCGCACATACATGCCCTAAGGGCATGTATGTGCTTCACATTGCACTTTGAAAAATGCAAAAAAGTAAATTTTTCAAAGAAATCGCAAATTACGCGATCGTAATTTTGCTTGATGGCCCTTTATCTTTGTAAGTTGGAAACTAAAGTCCATGTCTTTTTTTCTTAGTCTCTCCAATGATGTTACAGCTAGTCACATGTGTTTACTTTACGGTCAAACTAATCACCACAAAAGTGTACTCTTTTGGTTCAAGATCTTTTTCCAAAATCAAAAACACTGGGTGTTTTATTAAGTGTCTCGAAGGAATATAGAATTAACCTAAAATTACATTCAAGTGATTAATAAAGATCAACCGGATTGTTAAAGAACTTTAGCATGCATCTACATGTTTCACCCAAGTTAGAACGAAATGCTTTAACTTGTTTAGAAGGTTGTGAAAGTCTTTTAGTATGCTTAACAAAATATTTTACTTCTTTAAAACTCCACAATAAATGCTTACCTTTGCAACATTCCAGTTTTTTTTTACCAACTAATGAAACTGTGAACACGTGATTAACTAAGTGAAACCTTTTAAAAATAACATATTTGGTCATTTTAACAAATTTAGAAGAATTCACAGGCTTAGAAAGTTTTGACGAATTACAACTTTAAACAAAAAATGTTTTTTATGAAATTCAAAGAATTTGGAAAGCATACGAAATGTTGAAAACTTACAAGAAATGCATCACACATTTCTAAAACTCTCAGGCGTTTCACATAAAAATAATTCCTATAATATTCATGTTATAATAAAAAATTCAATGTCTACAGGCAATAAATAGTTTGAAAACCTTCAAGAGAATTTATTTGCATCAAGGTTGCACTTTCTTGAAACACCACTAGTCGTCAAAAGTATACTTTCTGTTCGACCTGGCGCTCTCTACAGGGTCACTCCCAAACTTATGCCTTCAACTCTGCAGTTTTTGCTGAATTCTTTTTTTTGGCCTTAGAACTCTGTGCCCTTTACCACTGCTAGCAAATGTTAAAGCAATTGTGCGTACTCCCTTAAACATGGTAAAACTGCCTTATACCCAGCTGGCACATTTACTTTACTTGGAAGTCCCTAGTAAAGTGGTAACCCATGGGCTCAGGGCCTGTAAATTAAATGCTACTAGTGGGCCTGCAGCACTGAACGTGCCACCCACTTAAGTATCAGTTTAAAACATGTCCCAAGCCTGCCACTGCAGCCTGTGTGTGTAGATTAAAAAGGCCATTTCGACCTGGCAAAACAGAACTTTGATAGGCCCAAACATTACTTTTTATTACATATGTCATCCCTAATGTAGGCCCTGAACAGTGCAGAGGGCTGAGTGGAGTGTATTTAATAAGTTCGACATGTGTTTTTAAGTTTTATATGTCATGGGAGTTAAAAGCCATAGGCCCAGCTTCCACCTTTCACTTACCTGAGACTGGTCCTCCGAACAGTCTAAGCCTTTCCAGACCCAGCCTTCGCACCTCAAGGCTCTGCCTAACACCTGCAGCTTCATCTCTCCGCTGTCTCTCCTCTTGGCCTTTGACCATCACTCACACTCTTTGCCTTCTCAACTTTTCTCTCACTCCTTTGCTCTGCTGCACCCGCTTGTTCTCTATTTTGTGATATTTTCGCTCTTTGTGATCTTTATGTGCTCACTCTGAACTCTCTTTGCCGTTTGGTGCTCATTTTTCATTCTCCACTCTCACACTTGACACTGCCACTTTCCACTCTCCATTATCATACTCTTGGCTTCTTTCTGCCCTTGGTGCCCTGTGTGCCTTCAGTTTCAGACTTTTCACCACTTCCCATCCAGTTACTTTGTGCCCTTAGTTTACGACTTTTTGCCTCTTTCCATTCAGCTACATTCCCCAGGCTCGACCTTCTGTGCTTTTCCCCCCAACTACTTAACTGCTCTCCTGCACTGTCTGCCTCTTCCCACGTCTTCTCGCCCTACCCAAACCCGCCTGGCACTCCAGCCCCAATTCCAGCACCAACTTAATGGAAGCAGCTGCGCATCCGCACAGTAGGAACACGCAGCAGGCATGCCGAAGGCAAGCCCATCTGCACCAGTTCACGCCTGATCGTTGCCCATCACCACAAACCCTGCCCCAGCCGCCACTCCTCCCCACAGCCACACGGCCAATGCCCTCTGCTCGCTCGATTCACAACACCACCATGACAGCTGCTACCACGCTGAGCCTCAGACAAAGGTAAGACCTTTTTCCTGCATGCGCACCACTTGTGACAAAACACCCACAATCACTCCCCCCAAACAGGCCCCAACACGCACCACCCCCCCACCACTACATCAACTTGCATACATGCTTCTAAACATACCCACTCTGCAGACATGCCCTGAGATCTGGGACCTCATCGACCAGCTCCACCAACTGCAAAGAGCTATTCGCAATTGTCAAAGAATTCTTCAACCTCGCAGCTGATACCAACACCATCACCACCATGCAAGGACTCTACAGTGGCCTCTCTAACTTCTTCCACAACAAATTATCAAAGATCTACAGCAATTTCAATGTTGAGCCCACTCCCGAAGACATAATCAACCAGCTGTCAACAATTGCAAACAAGGACAAACGCCGAATTGGAACCCTCTCATCAGCTAAGACACCCCCGCAATCATGAAGTCAATCCACTCAGGAGCCCCTACAGCCCTTTGCCCCCACTACATCGACAAACTAGGAGGAACCACAATCAGCCCGTGCTCATCCATTATCGACACCTCCATCGAAACCTCACCTTCACGGATAGTTGAAAGCACACAAAAGTCATTGCCCCCTTTAAGAAACCATCAGTAGAGCCAAGGGAACTCAGCAACTACCGACCCCTCTCACATCTACCATTCCTAGCCAAAGACATGGAAAAAGGTGATCAACAAGCAACTCTCCAGCCACCTAGAAAACTACTGTACAGCACTCATTGGGCTTTCGAAGCAACCACAGCACTGAAACAGCCCTCATTGAGGCCACAGATGACATCTGGGCCATCCTCAACAAAGGAGATATCGCAGCTCTCATCGTGCACAACCTTTCTGCGGCCTTCGACACTGTCTTTCACCACACACTTGTCTCAAGACTATAGATCACACAGCACCAGCAGTAAAATGGATAACCTCATTCCTCATACGCAGAACCCAGAGAGTAAGGCTTCAATCATACACCTAGGAACCCCTGAAACTCATCTGCAGACTCCCACAAGGATCGTCACTCATCTCAATTCTCTTTAACATATACATGCGACCACTCAAAAACATCATCGTAACCCGCAGGATCAAGGTCTTTTCCTACGCTGACAAAACACAACTCATCCTTTCATTGATGGACAACTCAGACTCCACCAAAAACTACTTCTCGAACTGCATGACCAGCATGGCAAGAAGAGAACTGACTGAAGCTCAAAACTGACAAGCCGGAAGTACTGATCATCAGGAACAAGAGCTCACCCTGAGATTCCTCCTGGTGGCCCACTGAACTAGGAACAAGGACCCACACCTATCCCATTGAATCACGCCAGAAACTTAGGACTGACCCTGGACAACAAACTTACCATGCCATTGCAGAATAACGCTGTCACCTACCTACCTCATCCTGCGAATGCTGCGTAAGATCTTCAAGTGGCTCCCTCAGACATACCATCAATCAAGCCCTCATTAGGAGCAGACTAGATTATGGCAGCACATTCCAAGTCAGGATGTCAATCCACCTCATACACAAACTCCAGACCACTCAGAACGCCACCGATAGACTCATCCTCGACCTCCCTCGCTTCTCTCACATCTTGCCTCATTTCAGGGAGCTCCATTCGAGCTACATCCAGAAACGCAGTCAGTTCAAGCTTCTCACTTACAATTTAAAGGGTCTTCACAATATAGGACCCGCCTACCTCAACCACCGCCTACACTTCTACAAATCCACAAGACAACTGTGCTCAGCGTCACTCAGTCACATGCACTGCTGCCAATACCTGGAACAACCTACACCAACACATACGGAATTCCAATTTGCTTCTCAAATTCTGCAAGAAGCTAAAAACCTGGTTTTTCAACTAACCCAGCGGTGCATCAAAGACACATCCAGTTATAGGTTTGTCCTATTCACTTGCTCAGCGCCTCAAAACCCTCACTGGCGACAAGTGCGCTTGACTAATCTACATAACATAACAAAACATAAATTTGTTTTTCACTACTGCAATGCCTACCTCTCCCATAGGATAACATTGGGTTTCCTTATTACATTTAATATGTGATGACTTTCAATTGAGAGCGGGTAGGAAGATTGAGTTTGAGGTCTAAAGAATTATAATTAAAAGCCTCCTTTAATGGTAAAGTTGGATTTTACCAGTCACAATTCTGAAAATGCCACTTTTCTTGTCCTGACCATTTGGTGCCTGCAGCCTGTGTTTAGGTCACATGACAGGGTATAGCTGGCAGTGTAGCTAGGTGTAGCTGGCAGTTGGTCATGGAGTATTGCTCCCAGACAGTGAGACAAAGGAGTGATAAGTGTTGGCAGGATGGACCACTCTGACTTAACGAGGGGGACCAGCTGTCACCTGCCACAATTGCACATTACAAAGACCCTGCCTGAACACAAGCACAAAGAGTTTGTCAGTAGTCTTTTGTGTACCCAGACCAGCAGGGGCCATGGCAGGTAGGAAGTAGATGCCCAACAGCTCAGAGATGTGGAAACCTCCAAAACCTACTCTTACTTCAAAGTGGGCACAAGGTATAAATAATGGACCTCAAACTACAACTCTTCACTGCACATCTGGGCATTAAGGAAAACTCAGAAGAAGGACTGTTGTGCTGATTTGCTGCAAGGACAACTGTCACTATGCTGCCTGCTGTGCTGCCCTGCTGAAAAGGACTGAACCTGAATCTGGAACCAAGGTTCACCAGAGTGACTCCAAGAAATAGTTGGCTGACCTTCTGCTCAGATGCCTCAGAGACAAAACAGGCTTCCTCTAACTTGAACTCAGTACCTGGACTATGCCAGCTATGAGTCTGCCCTCCCAAGTGGTGCCACCAGAGTCCTGGGTCCCTAGAAGTGGGCCTGAAAGTGCTCTGCCAGTCCAGCTGTGGTTCCAACGGAATCAACGTTTCACGACACATCGCTTTCTGAAAACTCCACATTGGAGTCGGAATACACCACATCTTTGACGTGGGTCCTCGCATCGCAAGCCCCTTGTCGACGGCACCCTTGATGCAAACAAAGGACTCCACATCAAAGGCCCTGCAGCTTCCTAGGAACCAGCCGGTGTGCAACACATCTTCGAAGCAGGACTTTGCATTGCAAGCCCCTCGTCGACCGCCTTCTCAATGCAGGACCTCGCATTGCAGCCTCTTGGAACCACCCCTTAATGACGCATCCTCCACGGGAGACTCTGCAATGTTCCGCAATCCGGATTTAATGTACTCGCGTTCAGCAGACCTAACTAGGTCCCTTTAGCTGGCCCTCGTTCCATCGCGATCTCCCTCATTTTATGACTTAGTCCTGGTCCTGTGCAACCAGATAACCACAGTTGACGCTTTGTGCTTAATGGTGCTATCTTCGCTTAAATCTTTGAAATTGCATACCTCTGGTTCTACTAATTGGATTTTTTAAATTTTGGTATTAAATTATTTATAACATTTTCTTGTGTCATGTTTTCACTTTATCACTGTTTGAAGTGCTGCATAATACTTTACAAATTTGCTTCTAAGATAAAGCTTGACTTGTGCCAAGCTACCAGAGGGTTAAGTACAGGTTAATGTGGAGTTTGCTTGTGACTTCATCCTGACAAGAATTGTGGTTGCTGCTTGAGTAGAGTTTAACTCCCTTCAAACAGTAACCGAGTTTCTTACATTGGTGTTCAGCAGTGGGATTTGGAGTTTGTGTTTGTGCAGTGCCATACACTGTTTTCGTGTTACACTGAAAATTCCAGATAAATAATCTGAGACCAATCCAACTCTTTTTTAAATTCTCACTAGTTTGGAGTTTTCTTCGATGAAGGCAGTCAGTTGGGCGTTCACAAGTCTTTCGGTTACTTTGGCTGCAAAGGGGAGGAGAGAGATGAGCTGGTAGTTCTTCAGGTCAGTTGGGTCGGCCGTTGGTTTCTTGAGGAGACGTTTAACCTCTGCGCGCTTCCAGTCATTAGGAGCATGCGCTTCAGTGATTTAGGATTGGAGGAGGCCCTGGCTGTGAGCTCTAAGCATAAGCTCCCAGAGGAAGGAGACCAACTGCCCACTGAAAGAGAGCCCTGTGTTAGGGAGGGAGCAGTGTGTCTTCAAGGAACTTGTCCCCAGAGGAGCTGGAGGACAGGAAAGCAGAAAGGGAGTTCAGGCTACAAACGGCAAATCTTAAAATGAAGGAGAGGAGAATGTCCAATGAGATAAACCTCAGAGAGCTGGACATCAAAGCCAGGCAATCCAAATAGAGAAGTAATGGTGGCAGCATATGTACAGTGTCTAAGGAAAGCAAAGTCTGCATACCTAAAGATTTGGTGCCCAATTAAATTGTGGGAGGTTATATAAATAAGTGGCTTTCTGCCTGTGAGAGATCTCTGAGGGGACACAAGGTCCCACAGTAGAACTGGGGGGGTTAAGGGGTGGGGGAGTTTGTGGAAGTATATGCCACAGTTCCTCACACTTCTCACACCTGAGGTAGATGACCAGACAAAGTATGCTCCTATGAAAGCCACACTTGTTACTACATTTGGACTGACCCCTAAAAAGTTCAGTTGGAGGTTCAGGGATAGCCACACACTCCCAATTCAGTCTTGGGTGGATTTCTTAGATTACTACAGCTAGTCACTGAATAGCTGGGTAAGGGGTAGCAAAGTTAATGATTAGGTTAGGCTGTACAACTTGATTGTGAAGGAACACATGTTCAATATTTGTTATACAGAGTTGCACCAGCACCTAGTGGATACCAAGTTGCGGAGGCGGGCCTCTGGATCAGTACCAGGGTGTTCTAGAAGGTACCTGGAGTGACCCAAAAAAGGGTGGCTCAGGTTCCTCCCACAGAGTGAGGGTATTCAAGGAAGACACAGACAAGTTTCAGGATAAGGTGAGAGGAAAGGGTTCCCATGACCCTAGTGAAAAAGGAGGTTCTGGTGGACTATGGCTTCAGGGCACCCCATTTCCAAACTAGCTGCTTTGTTTGTTTTCAGCTAGGACACAAGGAGAGGGACTATTGAGTATGGTTTCGCCCCCCCACCCTCAACCAGTAACCCAATTTCTTACTCAACAATCAGCATCACAAATGTTGCTTGATCAGATTTTCAATTCAGAAAAAAAGCCCAGACTTTCATACTTCGGATGCTGCATTCATTTCCTAATCACAAAGGTCTACAGAATAACCCAGACAAAACAGGGGACAGGGTAAGAAAATAAGTTTCACCTACTTCCCAGCACAGTGATTGTGCATTGTTTATTCTGCTGTTTTATCAATTCTCATTGCTCAACCATCACACGTGATGGCATCATTTAATACTACTGTGGTGTTATCTCTGACACCAACTGAATCATCCCTATGTTGGTCAATTTATTATAGGGTTGTACTTATCTTGGTATTTTGTCCAGCAAACAACACGGGCAAGTGGAATAGAGAATATTGATAATGCATATCAAGTGTTTTGCCATCAAGGTTAGCAAAAAAATGTTAGTTCTACTTCATAGGAAAATGATTAGCCTTACCTTTCTAAATGAACCCCCACAGTCCACAGAAGGAACAGAATTAAACAAGCAATAGTAATGCCAATTGGTTTGGCTTTCATCTGGCAATAAATGCAAGCATAGGCATGCACAAATGCTTTGGTCGTAGTAATAATGGTGGTGGAGGTAATAGTGGTCATGGCAATAATGGTGGTTAAAATAATAATCCTGGTGGATGGTGGCTGGTGAGTGGAAGGCATCAGAGATAGGGAGAAGAGAGGGGTGTAAATTGAAGAGTTGAACAAGGTCAGGCTTCAACGAGTCCTGACAAAACTATTAAGAAAAGCCCACAATAGCAAATTGAAAAGGGTTTACTTTCTGTAAACAATGTACGCATTAGATGAAGAACTAAATATATTCAGTTTTTTCTAGATGTGAATTTGTCCCTTGTGAACTGCAATGAAAGCACTTTGTAGGTGATGGAATTATGTATCTAACAGCCAATAGCATGAGGAAAGAGAAATAAGCTGGGTGATGCCAAAACACACCTATGTATATTTTAAAGAATTAGTAAGAATACATCTTGCAGGTTTTGGTGTGGGTGGCCCCGGGGTGCATTTTACAATATCCCACACTAAAATAGATCCAGAGGGTCGCTTTTTTGTTCTGGGAGAGGAATTGGATGGGTTGCCATTGACTCTCATGGCAGTACAGGTCCCGATCACAGGACAGGCGGAATTCTTTATGACCCTGGAGCCCATCCTGTTAGTAGATCCAATCGCTTCCACACTTTGGTGCGGGGACTATCATGGAGTCTTAGTTTTGGCGGTGGATAGATTCACACCCCACTCACCAGGGGCGCAAGCATGTGCCATCTCTCAGCACCTGAACACCTGGGCTTACGATATACAGGTGGGGTAACTCTGGTGACTTTTATACCCATCTTATAGGGAGTACTCTAATTACTCGACGGCAAATGCACTGAACTCTAGACTGGACATGATCTTTGCCTCACATGAATTGGATATGCAGTGCACGCAAGCAGGATATCTGGGCCATACCATATTGGACCACAATCCCCTCTGGTTGAATGGAATGCATTCAAAGTGGTTTTACAAGGAATGTGTTTGAAGACAGTGTATGGAGGGGCTTGAAAATGGAAGTACTGGATGCAGAGGTAATGTCTGACCGACCATAGAAGGCTTGCGGTCCTGTTAGCCTTTCGGAGGGAACACAGGGCACTGCTTGACAGGTTATCCAACTCTGATTATATGGTCCATGTACTGCATCTATCAATCATATGGGGGAGGAGGAAGTTCTGAACCATTCAGTTTCCTGTTATTCAATCTCAATTAATCAAAGGGGAAGGATCACTTGTCCTGTACAACCAGGGTATACAGGAGCTATGTGGGGTGTCTCACAGTACAAAACCCTCATGCACATGATGGGAAAGTCGTGGTAGCGGTATATGTTGGTTCTCCGCTCTTCATTCACGTGTGTGCATAATCATAGGGTCAGTTTGGTTATGCAGCCTCCACCAGGAGGTTTCTACCCCTGGTTAAAACATTAGTGATCGAGTGATGTGGACAGTGCTCAGATTATTTAAAATACCCGGACAGCCAGATATTTCACTTTATTTGGTTTGGATTCGGGTAATAAAAAAGTTGTGCGTTCAGCGAATGTGTAATGGATTCTAACGCACTCAAAGGTAAGTGATTAAAAAGTGGCCGACATGTTTCAGCCCAATTTGCCTGGTTAGGTCTTATGGGCTTTCTTCAGGACCAACAGTGCAAGGTGAAAAGTGCGAGTGTTTATAACAAATATTGCCTCATTATAAACAGAGTAAGAAAAGGAAAAATTCAACCTGTTTCTTTACAGTATGGAAGGTCACAGTGTACTTGCAAGAAATAAAAAACAATTCGGGGTAGGGGTGGAGGGAAAGGTAGTCCATTGCTACATTAATTACAAAATTGAAAGTCGATTTTGTAGCAACTAAAAAATGGCAAAACTTTATAGACCTCACAGTCCATGGCAGTGTCAACTCTCTCATCATCCATCTGTTGTGACATGCTGACGATCTCTAGGTTTCTGTGTGATTAGCCCATTTCATTACTCTCTATACAGCATGCAGTGGGTAAATAAAGCTAGCATAATTGCCCAATGTGAGGGGCATGCGTGTACCTCTTGTGGAAATCCAACCGCTGAGTGACGCCTGCTCTTTAGGGAGTTAATGTGAGCGTTGCGCAGAGGCGCTAAGGTTGCCGTTATTAGAGGTGTGCGCTTTTATCTAGGATAGGAGAACCACTGCGCAACGCAAGACTGATGGGGAGTTATAGGCGTGGCGCCATGAGGCGATTTAATTCAGAATAGCATGTGTTTGGTGACCGAGGAACCCGCACCACATATTGCGCGTTGGTGAAACGTACCTTAAGTGTGAAATTGTCACACTTCCTCGGTTGTTTACGGGAGTCGAGGGGGATTTACTAAAAGGAAAATCGGAGGAAACATTATTCATTATTCAATGGAGTACTTGCGGTTTGGGTTATGCGAGGAAAACCGGAGGTCCATACCTGATACCTATTGCTCCATGCCTCGTGCGCTGCTTGTGCTGACACTTCTCCTCGTAACCCGGAAATGACCAGCGGTTGCTGCCGGGTCTATTTGAGCTGTCAGAGGAGAAAACTGAAAACAGACTCGGTCACTCAAATGGAGTCTGTTTTCAAAACGCGGAATTGCTCATAATTAAATTATTAGGGAGAGAATAAATGTGAAGTAGTGGTTGTTGGGTGTTGCGTGTTAATCACGGGGGTGTACAGACTGATGGGGAGATTTGATTATTGAGTCAGCTCTTTTAGCGCGAGGGGGTCTCGATTAGATTAATATTGAGTAGGTTACTGAAAAGGGAGGGTTTTCACATAATAGGAAATGTCAGAAAAATATGTAATCAGGAGAGTGCTGGTACAGATAGGATATGTGCATTCTGTGTAGCCAGGTTGGATTGTTCCATGATTCATGAATGCGGAAGTTATCATTTTGCCAGGCTCAGCCAAGGTATATTATCATTCAGGCCCTCGGAATATGTCTTAAGTCTATGGACCCACCGTTGTTCTTTTTCGAAAAGGATCTTCTCTGCATTCCTGTCTCTTGTTTCTAGGGTTTCCAGGATAACCCAATGTAGCTCATCTACTGTGTAGCCCACTTCCACAAAATGATTGGCCATCTTGGTGGTACTTTTTTTGCATTTGACATTGCTGCGGTGCTCGCAGATCCCCAGTTTGGCCTTCCTGCATGTCATTCCGATGTATCTCATGTTACAAGGACAAGTTATCATGTATATCACATGACTAGTATTACAGTTAGTGTGGTTCCTTAAAGTCCATTTCAGGTTTGGGAGAAGTTGTAATTCTTTTGTCGGTTGAGTGAGGTTACACACCGAGCAGGAGCCACAAGGGAAGTGTCCTGTAACTGGTGGGTTGCTCCATAGGCCTGTTCTTTCCTTTGGTTTGTGGGGGGGTGGTCTCGTATGGACGAGCATGTCCTTCAGATTCCAGCTTCTTTTGTTGGCGAACCTTGGTTTCGGCCATGTCAAGGTACCTGATGTGAGTATCCTCCAGTTCTTATTGATTATCTTTTTGACGTTATCAGTCACTGGGCTGTAGGTCGTTACGCATGTCATCAATTCCTCCTATGCTGGTTTGACAGTTGACTCCAGGAGACCTTCTCTGTTCTGATTGCGGGCTCGCTTTTTACATTTATTTATCACCTTCCTTGGGTAATTTCGATCCTCAAGTTTCTGGCAGAGGTCATCCGCTTGCGTCTTCTATTCCTTAGTATTGCTACAATTCCTCCGCAATCTGAGGAATTGACTGTAGGGGAGATTTTCCCTCAAAGAGCGTGGATGAAAGCTATTGAATGATAGCAAGCTGTTTTTTGCTGTTGCTTTGTAGAAGGTGCGGGTTTGTAAAGTTCCGGCTTCCGCATAGACGGTTAAGTCCAGGAAATCCAGGCTCTGTTTGTCAGCATTATAAGTGAATTTCAGACATTCATCTCTAGTGTTTATCCAAGAGTGGAAGTTCTGTAGACTTTCCATATCTCCGTTCCAGATTAGTAAAATGTCGTCAATATACCTTTTCCAGAATAGTATTTGACGTCGGAATGGATTGCTCTCATTCTGGATGTGTGTCTCCTCAAAGGTGCTGACAAAGTCCTGACACACTTGGGGCAAATGTACTGCCCATTGAGGTACCATGGCATTGTAAATAGAGGGTCTCTTTATACTGGAAGTAATTCTCCATGAGTGCGAGTCTACAGCACTCCAGTAGGAAGTGTCTATGTGGCCAATCCATGTTAAAAATCATAGTCTCCAGTGTGTCCAAAGTTTTCTGCTGAGGCAAGCTCGTATAGAGACTTTCCACATCAAGCCCTACTAGTAACATGGTATCTTGTGAGTATTCCACTCCTTGTAATTGGTTAAGAAGGTCACGGGTATCTTTGAGATACGTGGGGGTAATCTGAACCTGCAGTTTTAAAAATTGGTCAGCGAATTGGGACAGTGGTTCCACAACTGAACCTATCCCTGAGACTATTGGTCGTCCCGGAGGGGTATTCGTGCCTTGTGAGTCATGGGTAGAGAGTAGAAGTAGGGAATTTTAGGGGCTTTTGTCTCTAGGTAATCAGCTTCCTTTTTTGAGATGTACGGCATCAACATGAACATGGGCATCAACATGAACATGGGGACAAGGCAGGCCAATTATTGGCATGCTTGTTATGTTCAGAGACCCCCAGAGATGCCAGATTACTGCACTTCGACTCCAGACGGGCTGGGTGGTAAACACTCAGGTCGAGATTAATGGGGCATTCAAGGAAATTATAGGGGGTTGTACAGGAAATACACAGTGGTAGGATCATCAGAGGTCTAGCATATTTGGCCCCCGTAGCCACTCCCAGGGTGGGACCCCTACATTGGCAGGAATTGGACAGTATAGTTATTTTGGAAGAAGTGAAAGGGGATATAGCTTAGATAGCCTAACGGAAGATACCAGGAACTGACAGATCTCAGGTTGAATTCTATGCACATTACCACATCCGGTTGGCCCCCTCGGTTGGGGAAAGTGAGAGAGCAGTGGCTGATGGGACCTTTCCAACACCCACGAGGGAAGCAGTGATTGTTCTCCTCCCTAAACATGGGTGTGACCATTTAAATGTAACATCCTAGCACCTTCTATGCCTTCTAAACCTCAATTACAAGGTTCTTGTCAAAATCCTGGCCAATCGTATCACAGCAGTGGTTCCCTCCCAAGTGCATTCAGACCAAAATGGTTTTATTCCTGGGCTCAACACATTCATTAATCAGCAGCGCTTATTGCACATAATAAATTGGGTGAAGTGCACGGGGACAGCGGGATGGGTCGCCTCCCTTAACATTGAAATGGCGTTTGACATCTTGAAATGGCCCTATCTTATGGCGGTTTTAACACACATGGGGTTTCAACAGCCTTTCCTTCGATGGGTGGCGTTACTGTATACTGGTCCGGTTGCCCAGGTATGCATATGGGGGTGTGAGGGGGGGTGGGGGGGGAGTGATATCAGACCTATTTCCGGTGGCTAGAGGCACCCGGCAGGGTTTCCCTCTATTGCCATTATTGTTTGCCCTGGCGATGGAATGCTTAGAATGGTACTCAAACATCCCAAGATCATATCCCTATATGCAGATTATGCGCTGGTTTACTTAAGAGCAGACCACACAGTGCTCCCAGGGGTTATGACAGTGCTGGATGCCTTTGGGTTAATGTCAAGATTCCATATTAATTGGGATATGCCCTGCGTGTTTCCTCTGACACCAATACCTGATGATCAGAGAGATGCGTTATTGCGCACAGAGCTGGCCTGGCAGTTCGGCTCCATCAGGTACCTAAGGGTGCAGGTCTGTCACAAGACAGATGCCCTTATGGAGGGGAATGAGGAGAAGGCGGTGGCCTCCATTCGTCGCTCGCTCTCCTTCTGGACCGGGTTACCACTGTTGTCGATGGGCAGGATTGTCACCGCCAAGATGTTGGTACTGCCCAGATTGATATATTTCTTTGTGGCCCTCCTGTTGATTATACGGAAGGCTTCCTTTAAGGATTTAAGGAGCATTATGACAAGTTTGAGATGGGGAGGTGGCCGGCGATGGGTGGCTCTCAGTAAGTTATTTGCCCCCTTAGTCGAGGGGGGTCTCGTGCCCCTGACCAAGAGCTCTTTTATGCTGCGGCTCAGAAGCAGTGCCCTATGGAATGGTTGGTTGGCTGCTACACCGCCACTCGAATGTGGTGGAATTCTGAATGAACTAGCAGGACAGCCCCTCTTTAACAGGCTATTGGACACTGTTCCCCTCGGGACACGGACAGTGTATTCCTGCGAACAGCTCTATATGTCTGGAGACGGTATGCCTGCGACAATATGCGGAACACACGCTACACGCACATAGCCTACTGATCTCGGTAACAAGGGAAGGTACAGGTGTAAAGGCAAAATATAGAGTTAGGGACTGGGAACATGTGGGGTTTGACTCCTGGGCAGATGTGATGTCTGAGGAGGGATTCTGTACTTTTGATATCTTAGCACAACAACACAGGCTGGGTCCTGAACAGTTCCTACTGTACTTTGCCCTTCGGGGTCTGATTCAGAGGACATGGGGATCTGACTGGGTGTGGTCCCCTATTGGGGCGCCATTAGAGACAGTGCTGACAGGGGAAAACCTAACAAGGCCATCACACGCCTATACTCCATGCAACGGCAGGAGGCAGCTCGAAAGAGAGTGAAAAGCTGCATGATTTGTGGAAACTAGCACTTGCAACTGCTATCTTGCACAAACTGTGGAACCAGTGCCTCCAGTCGGTTCAGCAGGTGACGAGCAATGCACAGTTTTGCCTTATTCAGTTCCAGTACCTCCACCATGCACATCTCAGCCCACAGAAGATCTGTAGTATGTTACCAGAGGCAACTAGCAAATGCCTCAGGTGCAGGACGCAGATTTTCCCCACATGGTGTGGCAGTGTGTGGTGATACACCCCTTTTGGGTGAAAATTACACAAAAGTTGTCGGAGGTGACAGGCTGTCTGTTTCTGTTGGATTCTTGTTCAGTGCTTACTCGATGTAGGGCATGTCACTAAGAAATCCAAGTGTTTGCTGCTGTTCCCAAATCTGGCACTGATTTTGCCCAAATGTTGCATTACAACGGCCTGGAAGTCAGCCTTGGCACCCCCACTGAAGCATTGGCGGACTGATATACGTAAATGGGTGATGGCTGAACTAACAGATCATAGGCGGTTAATCACAATGAGGATTGAATAGACCTGCTGGTGTGATGGGACTCATTTGTAGAAGTGAGAAGAGAATAAGGATGATCGTCGTCCTTGAGGTCATTATCGCAGGTCCTGTGCAGGCATTGATATGAGGGACCAGACAGGTCACTATGCTACGGACCGTTTAAGCAGATCAAGGGATTGGGTTGTCGTGTGCACTGACTAAACCTGTGGAGAAATTGGTTAGGTCGCTGTACACTGTATTAGAAGGTATTATGAATAAATACGATTGGAATGTATTTAAATTCCTTCCTCCGACATGAGTGTTGTTACGTATGCCAGATGCGGTTCTGTTACACCTGTAAATAAAGTAAAAATGCAATAAAGATATTTACAAATAAAAAAGAATACATCTTTCAGAGAGTTGCTCTGTCAAGTCAGACTTAAAAGAATTGGTCAAGGAAGAAGATGCTGGCCCTATCTTTGAAGACAAAGGGTGGGGTTAATTCCATGGGGTCTACATCAACAACTTTTCATTCTGCAATAATATAAACAAAAGTCTTGCCCTCATCAGCCATACTTAAAACTGCTTGAAAAAATATAAACAAGATATATTATTAGTTACAGTCTGTTGATACATACAGACCCTTTACAGGCGCAAAGAACTCTATTTACCATGATTTAAACTTAAAAGGTCAATATGCATTTCACATTTTTCTGTGCTCTACATCATTTCTACTGTATACTCTAAAACATCTTATTTTTCATGCCTCTATAACAAGGACCATAAGCCCTCTTTTTAAGCCACCTTGGCAACTCGGATCAAGCGCTACTAGGTTGAAGATTTCAAATCGAAATGCCATTTATTGAGCATCATCTCGGAAGAAAAGATTACCAGAAAAGTTTTAACTCAGTTCACCTTTCAGGGCCCCAATGACAACTGGTGGTGAGAAATATCGGAAAAATAAACCTATAAGCCAATGCCTCCCTCGAATAAACGCTCACGTTTTCAGGATTCTCAGAGATTTCTAGGAGTACTCTCGGCATTTTGCAATTGTTGCAGGTTTCCAGGTGTAGTCGCGTGCTTTAGTATGCAAATATACAAAAATGTTCCCCTTTAAGAAATGCAAAAATGCATTTGCACTTTGAAACGTTTTTTTGTTTGTCTGTTTCGTGTGGAGAACCTATTGCAACTATAGCCCATACATACAACCCTTAATACACATTTACTCCGTTCCGTGACACAAGTAAATCTAAGCGCATGCTTAGGGTGAGAAATTCCCTACAAAACATTCCTTAATTTAGCTTTTCATATAGTGCTCATTGCACTGCTTGCACCATTTCCAAGCTCCGAATGTTTCAGGTTTTACTATTACCCAATGTAATGGCACTCAATTCATTTATTTATTTATTTTATTTATTTATTAATAATATTTCTAGAGCGCGAACAATGGCCCGTGGGCGTCTCGGCGCTAAGATATCTGCAATATTTAACCAGAGAGGGGAGATCTGATTTTAATGATTAAAAAGCCAGGTCTTGAGTTGTTTGCGAAAAGACCAGAGTGAAGGGCTTATTTTTATCGAGTGAGGCAGAGTATTCCATAGCTTAGGGGCTGACACCAGGAATCTTCTGTCTCCCCATGAAACAGATTTGGTACGGGGAACCACCAGATCATTTAAACTGGATGAGCGTAATGTTCTGGGGGGACAGTAAGGAGTCAGATTTTGAATGAGAAAAGCTGGTCCCAAATTGTGCAGAGCTTTATACACTAAGCAAAGGGTTTTAAATTTTATCCTATTTCTAATGGGTAACCAATGTAAATCTCTGATGGTTTCTGACGCAGATAGATATTTGGGGATTCTGCCCAGAAGCCTGGCGGCTGAGTTTTGAATAATTTGCATTTTGTTTATGACTCTTCCTTGTGCATTTATGAACAAGGCATTACAATAGTCCAAGGTGGACAGTACCAGAGAGGTTACCAAGGTTTTGCCAGCTGTATCGGGAAGAAAGGGAAGGATTTTCTTGATGAGTCTCAATTTATGAAAGGCGGAGGAAGTAAGTTGGTTGGCATGTGGGAGAAAAATAAGGTGGTCATCGAAGATAACTCCCAGGTTCCTCACCTTACTGACAGGCTCAGGGGGAGGATCTAAAGACGAAGCCCACCAACGAGAGGACCATTCCGGGGTCAAGTGTCCGAAGATAACTACTTCCATTTTGTCGGAATTTAATTTTAAGCAATTGGAGGCCATCCAATCCCCAATTGCCAACATGCCCGATTTAAAATCCTCGGCTATTTTATGGCCATCGTTTTTAATGGCGAGGACCAGCTGAGTGTCGTCTGCATAGGAAGTAAGGCTCATCCCATGCGCTTGAATGATGTTAGCTAGGTCCGACACATAGATGTTAAAAAGTGTCGTACTTAGGGATGAGCCTTGAGGTACTCCACATGGCAGCGACAAAGTGGAGGAATGGAAGGATCCTAGTGTGACCACCTGAGTCCTGTCAGCCAGAAAGGAGGCCAAAAGTTTCTTGGCAGTTTGTTGGACACCCATGTTTTCGACACGGTCGATCAAAATAGCATCATCAAACTTAAAATGACAGCTCGCTGAGTGGGTTGGGCTAGCCGAGGTTCAAAGTCGTGGCCTGCAGATCACAACAGATTTGCTTAAACTCACTAAAGTGTAGTCATCACTTTCCCACACTCCTGAATTAATTAATAGAATTTTACGAATATGTAGTACTCCTTTAAGGACGAGTTGACCTCAACAGCTTCCAAGTTTATTTAAGGAATTTCACACCAAAGGAACCACCTTTCTTGCAATTGTAATATAAATATGTATATAGATAGAATATATGTAACTTATAGTGAGGTTTGACTTTCCATTGAAAAGCTGTTTCTTGAGTTTTTAACAAGTCTGGTGTTATTTGATCAATCTGTACTCAAACAAGCATTTGCAATGCAATAGGTCTCGCATTAGGAAAGTTTGAGCTATTGGTATTGTAAATGACAATTTTTTTATTTATGTGTTGGTTTTGAAAATAGCTAAATTAATAGCTTTGACAGTTATAATGCCAATAGTTGTAACTTTCGCAAATGTGACACCTATAGCATTTGTAATGCAATATGTGTTGTATTTACGTGACTTAGATGTAGTGATATTACAAATAACAATGGCTTTTATTTTTTTTAATAATTAATACTTAAATAAAAGTTATTTTAATTTATAATGGCAATAGCTTTTGTAAATAACTTTTGTGAAGATTGAGTTCATTGTATTTTATTGTGACGAAATTCCAAGACCAGAAGTAAAATAACATCTTTTTGTGACATTTGTAATAAACCTTGAAACATTGAGAGAACATATTTGAACCAGTTGTTGTTGAATGGTTGCACAGATTGATGCTGTGCTGGCACTGAGTGATGTGGTGGCTACGAGTAATGCTGTGGCGTTCAGTGAGGCTGTGGTAGCGCATAGTGATGTTGTGGTGCCCCTGAGTGATGCGGTGGTGGGGCTGAGTGATGCTGTGGTGATGCAATAGATGGATAGAGTGAGTGCTGGAGAGGGGTGACTGGGCTGGAGAGGGGTGACTGGGCTGGAGAGGGGTGACTGGGCTGGAGAGGGGTGACTGGGCTGGAGACCGGTGACTGGGCAGGAGAGGGGTGACTGGGCAGGAGAGGGGTGACTGGGCAGGAGAGGGGTGACTGGGCAGGAGAGGGGTGACTGGGCAGGAGAGGGGTGACTGGGCAGGAGAGGGGTGACTGGGCAGGAGAGGGGTGACTGGGCAGGAGAGGGGTGACTGGGCAGGAGAGGGGTGACTGGGCTGGAGAGGGGTGACTGGGCTGGAGACCGGTGACTGGGCAGGAGAGGGGTGACTGGGCAGGAGAGGGGTGACTGGGCTGGAGAGGGGTGACTGGGCTGGAGAGGGGTGACTGGGCTGGAGAGGGGTGACTGGGCTGGAGAGGGGTGACTGGGCTGGAGACCGGTGACTGGGCAGGAGAGGGGTGACTGGGCAGGAGAGGGGTGACTGGGCAGGAGAGGGGGGACTGGGCAGGAGAGGGGGGACTGGGCAGGAGAGGGGTGACTGGGCAGGAGAGGGGTGACTGGGCAGGAGAGGGGTAACTGGGCAGGAGAGGGTGACTGAGTAGGAGAGAAGTGAATGGGCAGGAGACCGTTGATGGGCAGGAGAGCGGTGAATGAGCAGGAGAGGATTTACAGGTTTGAGAGGGGTTTTGGCCAGGAGAGGGGTGTTGGGCTGGAGAGGGGTGTTGGGCAGGAGAGGGGATGTTGGGCAGGAGAGCGGTGAATGGGCAGGAGAGCGGTGAATGGGCAGGAGAGCGGTGAATGGGCAGGAGAGGGGTGAATGGGCAGGAGAGGGGTGAATGGGCAGGAGAGGGGTGAATGGGCAGGAGAGGGGTGAATGGGCAGGAGAGGGGTGAATGGGGGAGAGGGGTGACTTGGCAGGACGGCGGTGAATGGGCAGGAGGGTGGTGAATGGGCAGGAAAGGGGTGAATGGCGGGTGAATGGATAAGGGGTGGGAAGGCGATGAATAAGGAGTAACTCGAATATGGGCGATGGTAAAAATAAGTTCGAACGTGGATCTGGGGTGTGCAGCACCTCCTCTGAAGAGAGGGGGAGGCATGGAGGCGGGGAAGGGACACCGAGGCCTGAGGAGGCAGCTGGAGCGCTGCACGTAGGAGAGGACGCATCAGTGGATGTGAAGGTCGGCAGAGGGGGGAGAGTTCGAGGAGAAGTGAGAGTGGAGGAGGGGCTGTGAACAGGCTAGTGACCGAGGGCAGGAGGGGGGCTACGAGAACATAGGGCCGAATAAAGCTAAGGGCGGACAGACGGGAGCCGCACGTCATGGAAGGTGAGAGACAGCCACGGCAGAACCGGGGCTTGGTGCTGCTAGAAAGGGGAAAGTAGGGGGGCACGGCAGGTGAAGTTGCTGACCTGTTACCTGCGGCCCCTGGGGGCCATGACATTTTTTGGCCGCTTCAGACCGCCCGGACCTTGGTGGGGGCCACCTGGGACTCCCCTAGGCACTGATTGGGGCGCAGCTCCCTGTAACTGGAGAGCCCGGCAGCAGTGCCAGGCACCGTATACGCAGGAGGCGGACAGGGCCCCTGGGAGAGCATAGAGAGCGCAACGCATCTAAGGCACGGTGTAAAGCGAACACAGGTATATGGCACGGAAATAGGGAATACTATAGGAAAACCGCCCTTGTACTAGTGGGGTCACACCCTCAAAGTTGCGCTGCAAGCGAGTATAACTGTAGAGGATACTTACATTGGCAGATCAACTATCACTTTCGGAAAACCAAATAAGATAATAGAGAAATAGGCCATTCAAACACAATAAAAATATATTAAACAATGACAATTAAAACTTCTAACGGAAACGATCCTAGATTGACTAAAAAAAAGACAACACACTACCACAATCAGCAAGTGCCTGCACAGAGATGCAATGCCTTCCACACAACGTGTCACCGAGCTTCACAACTACTCAGGCACGGAGCTGTACAAGATGCTCACGATCGCTGCCCAGTATCAACTTCAATGCTCTAGAGATTAAAGTGGTTTTACCTATGTT
Organism: Lissotriton vulgaris; assembly: GCF_964263255.1. Taxonomy (NCBI): domain Eukaryota; kingdom Metazoa; phylum Chordata; class Amphibia; order Caudata; family Salamandridae; genus Lissotriton; species Lissotriton vulgaris. The sequence continues at coordinate 1,269,144,381 of NC_141696.1, read as the reverse complement.
GCAGCATATTTTCATCTGCCAAATGGGAAAGTCAAAGAAAAACAAGCGCCTTACCCAGTTACTTCCAAGCAACCTGCAAATCAATCCCGTGTGCCAGAAGGAGACAGTACAGACCTGGCTGCCTTCTGTATCCGGGCTGTGAGGAGTGGGAGGGTGGGGGCTGCCTGCGCATGCGTGCTAATGCCACTGCTAAGTTTCGTTTTGATGAGCGAGACCCGCCGCAAACGCAAAGTGCTGCAGCTGAAGTCCCGAGTCCCAGGAGGGGGCCCGGGTGAAGACCAGCGGGGAGACTGCGGGACTCCCATGCCTAAGGGGAGAGCCCTGCTTCGTGCTGGCCTGGCAGAGGAGCTTGATTGCTCTGCGGGGCTCCTATGAGAAGCCTGCCGTGTTCCAGATGGTGCGAGCCCAGTGAGTACTGCAGGTGTTGTAAGCATTTCATTTTAATATGTTTAAACAAACTAACTATATCAGATGTTTACACAAGCGCTCCAAACAGCAGAACGCCAGCACCCAGCACTACACGTCTTGCGAAAGACATAACTGAAAGCGAAACCGCACCCACACAGCAAGCAGCCAGCAGAAAAAGAGCGCGCACACGGACAAATCTGAGACACCAGAAGCGCGTGGCCGAACGCTGTCTCAGATTCCCAGGAGATGGGCAACAATAGTTGTCGAGCTATACGCATGCTTTGCATGCGCACTCTAGCTCGACATAACGAGCTAGACGCATGCTTTGCATGCGTACTCTAGCTCGACCTAAAAAACGGCTGTCCGATGATTTGGGCTGTGCTACGCAAACAAATGATGGGCTGAATGCTGAATAAATCATACATTCACCCCAAGTCAAGAGATCTGGGTTAAATCCATCGTTCTTTTGCTCACCATTCCACCCCAGAAAAACTCTTTTTCACTTAATCTATGCATGTAAGATCACATTCTGATAAAAAAAAGCTACTTTACACTCTTTCTGGACTAAGCCAGTAGGCTGCTCTCCAAAGCTACCACTAAGTGAGCTTTTAAAGGTTGTCTAATACCTCTCAAATCACCATAAGGGTTGTCTGGACTGGTGCAGGGTGCCCACTTATATTAGTGTTACAGCAAACAAATGATGAACGGAATGCTGACAATGCAAACAATCTCCCCCAGTCAAAAAATCTGGGTTAAATCCATTGTTCTTTTGACCACTACGCCACCCCAGTTTGGACCCAGCCATATGCAAATCAGTCTTGACCCAGTACCTCTGGTTTGGGGCATAGTATCACGATTTTCGTGCAGATATGTCAAGCAAGGATCAGAAAAAAGGGGTGAAGTCGAAATAGTAACATTATATTTGCTCAAAAACAACTGAACGGATTTACACCAACCAAGCAAAGGAACTTCCAAGTGTGAGGTTCTACTTTCGTGCCAAATCTGATGTGATTCCATTTAGCTGTTTTTCACGTAGCACCATCAGGACATAAAATGGCAAATATCCCGTTTAGGACCAACCCAATCTTCATTTTCCCCCGGGAACGTCTGCTTCATGGATCTGCACAAAAAATACCATGCAAAACCCAAACCCACTGAAGTTGTTAGCAAAATAAACAAGCAACGGCAAAGCCAATAGGCATGGTGTTGGTCATCAGCCTTTTGGCATGATAGAAGCTTATTTTGTCATGATTTCTGCAAAACGTTATTGCTGGGGAACATTCTGAGCTCTCTTACATACCAAAAATGTCTAAAAGCGTAATTATGTTTTGGGCTTCAAAATGTACACATTGCCATTGTAGTCCTCGGCTATTAAGGAACAATGTTGAAGCTGAACGTGGAAGTGCTTGTGTTGAAAGGACAAAATGCCAGGTCACAGTAACATTAGCCAGTGGTTGAAGTGGGCCCCAGGCTGTTTGCAGCAGGGAGCGGAAGAGAAAAGTGGCCAATGGATGAAGAGGGCTAGATGAAAGGCCCGTAAGTATATCATATATGTATTTGGTATAGTGAAAATGCTAGACCTACAAATCGCTGTGCAATCAAAGAACTCTGCAGCAGGTGCTTTGAAACCCATAGGTTATTTCGAAGCACAGCATCAAGGGTGGCTGCGCCGGTCGCACTGCCCTAAAGCCAGCCCTGCATACATGCATAACAACCATGTGACACAATATATTGAGCCAACAAGCTTTGATTGTATTGACAGGAAGCCTTGTTTCAAAAAGACATGAATATTTTCCTACCCCCATCATGCATTGGACAGCTGTGGCTCTCTGTTGCATCAATGCCTCAGATCTGTATAAGACTGGCGTTGAATAAATATTCGGGGAAAAGTAACATTTATATTTGACTACTAGGCTATGAAACTGGATACTGGGGTCTAATTCAAAGTTAATTAGGCCAGAAGTGAGTCAACTGAGAAAATATCTACGATCAAACCCGCGACAGATAGCTGCTGCCAGTCCAGACCAATAACCAAATGTGATTTAATATTAATTATGAATATTTTTGAAACACAGAAAGGGGAAAGGTTATCAAGGCAGATATAGGGAGATGGGGTGTCCTAAATTTCAGAAAAAATATAAATTGGTCTTACTGAGGGGAGACCACATCAAAGATTTGCTTTGTGTATTATATTCATTTTCTAATGGTAGAGGAGTAAAACATTGGCTTGAAACGAGTATATTTTTTATTTTCGATAAAAAATTACTTTGGATGCTGCGTTGTGGGTTAAATCATTTAGCTGTACGTTTGTCCAGCAGCCTGGTCAGCTTTAAAGCTTACCATGATTATTTTTTTATTGGTTAGTTTTGTAAAGGGCGCACTGATACGTGAGGGCATCCCGGCACTAATATGAAGCAAGGCGAAGACATACACAAGGGTCTAGCAGCAAAACAGACCAGTTTTAAGGCTTTTACGAACTGTTTAGTAGATTAAGCAACAGATGAATTTCGAGAGGAAGAAGTTCTAAGATTTTGCAGCGACAAAGGAGAATGCACACCCTACTTTGTAAAGTCTATTGATCTTAGGAGTGATCTTAGGAGTAACAAGATGCATGGAAGAGGCCAAATGGAGGGTGTTTAAGGGAAGATATGGGTTAAAAACGTTCCTAATAAACAGAGGCCTGGCCATAGATGGTATTGTGGAAAGCATATGAGTTATCGAATTGTACATGCTTGGCTACAGCCAACCAGTGCAGATGTTTGAGATGGAGGGACACCAAAACATCACGAGGAAGACCAAGAAGTCGTGCCAACATATTTTTAATAAGTTGCAGACTATTCAGTTGGTAGAGAAGACGACTTTGGAAGGGGACATTACAAATAAAAAAATGTGAGACAATGATAGCACGAATGACCAGAACGTGAGCACGTGTAGATAGCGGTGGCAATGTTTTCTTCACAATTTTCTGGTGTTAGAAATACCTAGAAGTTATCTTAATGATCTGTGTTGAATGTTCAAACTTACTAACAAATAAAAAGAGGAGACTGCAGACTTTGATTACCAGCATAGAGCAAGACGCAAACAAAGATGGCTATTAATGTTGCCCTCAGTTAAAAGAACCTCAGTTTTGTAAGATTTGACTATGAGGGTTTACAAACTTTTCCAAGAGGCTACTGCCATCATTCATTCTTGAAAGTTAGGTCTTGCTAGATTAACATTGTAACCAAGCCTCAATCATGCAGAAAACTCTGCTGGGAAACCTCTTCTCTGTGGAAAGGTGGGTGTGCCTTAGTAACAAACTCTTACCAGATTGTTTGATTTCAACAGGGAAGTGATACAAGCGAGAAGGAGGAGGGGTGATCTAAGATCCTGCCTCTAGGAGCTGACCTCAAGAGTACTAATGTTGGGTGGGAACCATGCACAATTGACCAAAGTGGTTCAAGAGGGGCATACAAGAAGGAACTGGAGCCCAGCAACTCCTGTAGGAAAGAAAAGCAGCCTCAACTTTACATACACAAGAAATGAAGTCAAACTAACACAATGGTGAGAAAGCAGAACACAAACTTAAAGCTAACTAAAATAACAACTTTTAGTTTAGAGTGGTCAGATTAAAGTAGCAAATTAAAATAACAGTATAAGGAAAGTAAAATGTGTATAACAATGTAAAATAAACTATTCTAATATGCCAGCAAAACTCATCAACAATTAAATCATACATGATTTGTACAGAAAAGTAATCCATTAAGAGCATGAATGGATGTACTGCAGATACACTTAAAGAGGATACTAGACGGGGGGAAGTTGAGATCCAGATTACAGGCTAACACAAGACATGATGTGACAATTTTAAAAGTTCCAAATTAGCCAAACAGGAGAGCAATGTAGGCTGTTTCTTTTCCAGACCTTCCAGGGTGCCTTTTGCAAATTTTTATGAAAGGTCAGTATTTAGATGTGTCATGTTTGTCAAGGTATTACGTGTACAAAGACCTCAAAGTCCAAAAACACTGAATTCACCCACAGCAAATATATACATATATAGTGGCGATCGCCAGTGAGGTCAGCTTTTTCAAAATAAAAAGAGGGTTTTTTTGTCCGCTAATAACTTTGGCTCGATTTGACGAAACTTTCCAAAGAAAGGAGTACATCCACTTCAGCTCTTTCCTGGAGCGTTTCAGGGCGATACGTCAAGCTGGGTGCGAGAACAAAGAAAAAGGCGGGGTCCAAAAACGCAAAAATCAGCATGCATTTTCCATAAACTTCTTTAGACACGTCTACAGCAGAAACAGCTGAACAGAATAGCATCGAATTCAGCAGGAACCTAGATCTTGGTCCGCAGATTATGCTTTTTGTGGTTTGGTGTAAATCTGTTCAGCGTTTTTTGAGAAATTTAGGGTAAAATACATATTATATTTTGGCAGTTTGGTCTGATGGAATCTCGAGAGACTCTTGTGGGAACGCAAGTTTAAAAATAGAGCATTTTGATTGGCCCAGGGAGCTTTATCTCTCGTGTGTAATCTCACTCCTGTGGGAGCGAGCTCTCTGATTGGCTGTCAGAAACATAAGAAAAAGGTGGCCATTACAGAGCTCGTGGACTCAGCACCCTGTCCTAACTTACAAAAAAATAAAGATATATGGGGCAGGGTAGGGAAACCCTGCTCCCAAATGCGCAGAGTGTGCCCCCGAAGCCAAAAAATAAGAAAAGAAAAGCCCAAAAATGCTGTGGTCCTCTCCAGGGATCACAAAAAAAATGCCAGGCTGCATTTCTTTATTATAACCCCAATGGAGCCTACCCCTGTGCCTGTGTACATAAAAGGGAGTGGGGCTGCGAGGCCCCCTTGCCCAAGCCTCCAGAGGCCCCAAGGAGCCCACCACAGGGGCAAAAACAATGTTGAACATTTATGTATGGGAAAGGAGACATTCACAACCCCCGTCCCAATCCATTTGAAGTCTCAGGGGCCAAATATAATATGTTTGGGAAGGGAGGACGCGCCCCCATCCCGGAAGGGTCCAGGGTCGAAATTCTGAAAAATGGGGGAGGGAGGGAGAAGGGGTCCCCCTCCTCGAGCTTCTAAAGGCCCCGGGGAGCTCACCCCGGGGCTGAAAATGTTAAAAATGAGGAGGAGAGCTGAGCCCTGCGGGCGTTTACTTTAAGGTAGAGGGCCATACGGACTGCCCTTCCTGAGCAGTTAATGGGCCTAGGGACCCCCCTCCCCCGAGCCGGCTCAGATGCTATGTCCCGGGGGATCCCACCCACAGGACATAAAGGTTTCCCTGCCCACAGGGGGTGTGTCCCGGTGGATCCCACCCACAGGACATAAAGGTTTCCCTGCCCACAGGGGGTGTGTCCCGGTGGATCCCACCCACAGGACATAAAGGTTTCCCTGCCCACAGGGGGTGCCCGCATGGGAAACTTTTGTTTGTGCTCGTTTAGTGGAAGCATTTTCAAAACTCCTGCCAAGTGGGAGCAAACACCAAGTCGGCTCCAAGCGGGTGGGAGCTTCAAAAATGCTCCTGCCCGCTGGGAAGAGGCTTTTGATCTGTTTCCCTGCCTGCAATCTTGCGGGTGGGCAGGGAAACAGATCAAAATATTGCTCCTGCAGGGAGCAGCATTAGGAGCTACTGCTGATGGGTGGGAGCAATGCAGATTCACGCTGCATGCGGGGAGCCGGCTTGGGCTGCGCGGGCCTTGGGGCTCCTCCTACAACCCCCAACTAGACTATAGTAGATGCCCAGGGCACCCACCTTTATACCTTTATGTTTGAGGGCCCAGGGGGATGGGGTCTTTGGGCCGAAATTGACCTGGGGAGAGGGGGTTTATGCCCCCCTTCCCCTACAAATATCACCAGGTAATCAGGGATGGGGTCCTTGGAGTCTAAATTGGCCTTGAGAGTGGAGCAGCCTGACCTCTCCACCCAATAATGACACCAGGCCCCGGGGAATGGGTTCCCCAGGGGTGAGATTAGCCCAGGGAGCGGGCTGCGTGGCCTCTCCCCCTAAAATATACACCGGGCCCGTGGAATAGGTACTCCGGGGCAAAAATCGTCCAAAGGAGCACCCCTCTCCCCTTAACAATGATGCCAGGCCCTGGGGAATGGACAATGGGGAATCTACACAGGGAGGGGGTACCATGTGCCGCCTTCCCCCGTAACACATTGCTAGGGCCCGTGTATGGGTTCCTCAGGGTCGATAATGGCTCAGGTAGGAGAGTAGCACGGCCTCCCGTCCCTTAAAAAAATAAATGGCCCTGGGGGCCTAAAGAGTTCCTCCCCCCAATTATTTATTATTTAAGTTAGTAGCCCCAGGGGATGGGGTCCAAAGGTTGAGATTAGCACAGGAAGGGGGCCGCATGCCCCCCTCCCTGTAAAAAAACTGATGAGCCTTGGTGAATGGAGCCCCCAAAAATGCATACTGGCTCCCGGGGAATGGCCGATGAGCAAGCTGTAACACCGCCCGGGATGGGCGGCTGCATGCCCCTCTGCCCCAGAACATGTCACTGGGGTCCGGGAGATGGGGTCTCTGGGGACAATAATGGCTCAGGTGAGAGAGTAGCATGGCCTCTCTCCTCTTATAAAAAGACATGGGGCACCCAGTGCCTAACATGGCTCGAGGATGGGGGGCCGCCCAGCTCCACTACCCTTTATTTATATAAGCAGCCCCGGAGGATGGGGTCTGTGGGGCCAAAACAGAACAAGGGGGCTGTTCGGCCCTCCTCTCCTTAAAAAAATACACTGCCCTGGGGGATGGGGTCCCTAGGGCCAGGTCCTATGGTCAACCGCCCACTGCGAACAGCCGAACGCCCTGCATACTCTGGGGTTGGCTGTATGGAAGGTGGGTTGACTGCAGGCCCGGGGGGTAGCATTTACGTATTGTAATTAAGTTTTACTTTAACACCTTCAATGCTACAGCAATTCATCCCGGATGCTGGACTCCCTTGAATCCCATTGTTCATGACGAGCTCAGCTCATCATGAGCACACGAGCAGTGTACTGCATCACGAGCTGAGCTCGTCATGAGCATGGGAGGTGTAAAGAAGAAGAAAAAACAGATATTCACTGGAAAAAAACATTAAAGTAGCGTTATAGTTAGGTGTGATAGATCTGTTTTTGTTTTTTTTAAAAACCTTAGAAATTCACTGCAAAAAACACAGGTTAAAGTAATGTAATATTTAGGTGCATTTGACAATGACAACATTAACGTTTTGAACTAAAAAAGCACAAGTTCACCAGTTATAGTTAGCAGCACTAACTATAACTTGTGCCCCCGCCATGCACTGCTCATGACCTCACATTAGACATCACTTATAAAATGTTCTTTGACAACATTTATGACATCGCAAATGATAACGTTACTTTAAACTTTAGTTTTTTACAGTGAATATATATAATATGTATTAATTCATATACAGTGATGTTATAATTAGGTGAACATTTTGGTGACAACGTAAAGTTTTAAACTAAAAAAAAAAACACCGAAATTCAGCTATAGTTATCTCTAGTAACTATAAGTTGTGCTCTAAAGTAACTATAACTGGCACCCCTGCCAAGCACAGTTTTGTCTTCAATTATGTAATTTCCAATGTTGTAGTGATGTTATAAATGATGTTATAGAACATCTCTTGAATTATGAAATATGTGGGTTATTTAGCTGTGCATGGCAAGGACACAAGTTATAGTCCTTTCAGGTCACGAGTTATAGTTCCTAGAGATAAGTCCATTTGATGAAACATTAAAAAAGGATATCTTATTTGGGATGGAGATGGCAGGTTTTAAGCAGATCCAGCAAGTTGGTGCAAAAAAGAGAAAATGGGCAGGGGGTCAAAAAATACATTTCCCAATTTACCTTCCTTAAGAAGCTTTGACTTAACTAAATAAACCATGACTGCACAGAATTACCTTAAGCTTGGCAGGAAGAAGAACTCTACTCTAAGTACCTTTGCTTGGATGGTGTAAAGCAGCTCAGTAGCAGTCAAGATAGTAAATGGGAAAAGGTGTTGTTTTGTAGGTGTAAATGTGAGCTCATCTGTCAACGAAGCTAGAGCTAGGTGGACCGTTACACCAGCTGAAATCAAGCTCAAGGCCCATCTGCTGACCCAAATAAAACAAGCATTTGCAATACAATAGGTCTTGCATTAACTTGAGTTTGAGCTATTAGCATTGTAAATGACTATGCCTTTTATTATGTTTTGGTTTTTAAAACAGTTAAATGAAAGGCATTGTCATTTACAATACTAATTGCTTAAACTCGCTTAAATGCGAGACCTATTGCATTTGTACCTGTGAGAACACAAAGGTAAAAAATACACGCAGATATAGACACACACACTGAGACAGATGTGCACCGAGAGACAGAAACACGCACATAGAGAAGCAGACACAGACACGGATACAGAAACGCGCACACAGCAAAAAACACACGCAGATAGAGATATGCACACAAGAGGGGATGTCACTGTTAGGGGATGCCATGACAGAGAGGCGTGGGAGGTGGGCTGGCATGTACAGGGAAGGAAACATACATTACAATGTTTTTAAAATTACAAGAGAACAGTGGGAAAACACAGAGGGGGGGAACAAATACAAAAAAGTAATTGAGAGAGATAGATAAAAACGAGTCCTATTGGCGATGCCAATGTTTGTTTTACTAGTAGGTGTTGTTTATTGGCACCCGGCAGTTAGGGTTTCTTAACTGAACTGCGCATGTCAGGGTGACTGATATTTTGCTTATGGCCTGCCCGACATGTACAGTTTAGGCTAAATTATTCTAGCAGCTGGTTTTGCCTGAACTGGACATATTTATTATCAAAGGATTAAAACCACTGCAGTTAGTTCTTGTCATACTCGGCCTTAGGTATGACTCTGGTGTGGTTTTATCGGCTTTTCCACATACACGGTCTGGTAGATTGTTCAGTGGGCTAATGCATCCAATCTAGGAATAAGTGTTTGACCTCATGGTCACAACGTCAAATACTGGTGGGTACGTACAGCCGTTCATCCTTCCAAGATCAAAAAAATTTACCGAGTTGGATAACAATAAACATCCGTTATTTTAATACCAAGAGAAAATGTTTACTTTGCAAAATAGGCGGTTATGTGATCAGGGAAAAAAAACAGAATTACATATTTCTCCGTGTCACTGTCCGCTTATCTGGCAAAAGTACATTCACCTTCATCCCGTGGGCATTTTAAGTCATAGAGTTGGGTGGCCTTCTAACAATGACAACAAATATATCAGTATGTGTTTTTAAAGCACAATGACATTGTACCGGCCGAGCAACTCACTAAAAAAAAAACAAGTTTTACAACTAAATTGAATAGAAGTGATAGAGGACGGGTGGCTTACTCAATGGAATTTAGACATGCAGACTGCAGAACCATCTCCGCAGAAAGCACTTGACAAATTGAGATCTTAAGCAGGGCATCCTTTTTCATGAACGCTAGCTCGAAAATTCTCTCCCCGAGGCCCAAGCCTGGCACTGATAAAATGAGTAGTGTTTAGTAAACAAAGGCAACCCTATTCATACACAACTAGGGCATATGAGAAATACAGAAAAAATGAGACTGGTCCCTCACCATCAGGGTGAAAAACAAATCGTAACTCTGCAGCAGTGCCACCCTCCCCTGCCTGTTATGTGACTTCAAAGAGACTCGTTATAATTCTTTCCCAGTCTCATCACTTCAGAACAGAAGCATTTTCAATATAATTTAAAACGGATCCAAAGTTGTTGATTATTTACCTTATGCAACTGACACCCATTGACAACGCCAATAGTCCTAACTTGTTATCTGTATAATGATTCTTGCTGCATTATATATCCCGATGCAAAGACAGAAGCAGCAAAATACCAGCGAGGCACACTGGTAATCACAAATTAGCTTAGGTGTTGATAAGCCACGCCTTTAATTATATGGACCACGCACATTTGATAGACCCCCCCCCCCCAGGTTTTTCATCTCACTTAAAGCCCTGGCTATGTACTTAGATTGGTCAATAAAATAATGAAAATAAACACGTGTGGAACACTTTTGTGTTTTTAATATATGGAAAAAACAGAGATGTAGAGCGGGTTATTTGGAGATGAATTGGAGAAATGCACCGAGGAGTGGGAGGGGCACGAGGAAAAAGGCACAGGGGAAGTGGTAGAGAAATACATGAGGGAGTCTGCAACAAGGGGGAGGCATGGCGCAAGGAAACTTGAGCCCCCACTCAGTTAGGAGCTTTAAAGCCTGGTCCCCGTGAGTTTGCCCCCCTTCCTGGGGTGTGGGGGGCTATTGTTACACCACTAGTGGGGGGGGGGGGGGCAATGGAGACGGTAACGGAGGGATGCAGGGGAGAGAGCTAACAACAAGCACATAGCAGGTGTACATTAGTGGGAGAGGCCTCTATATTTTACATTGGGCAAACCGTGCTCCTTGGCTGGGGAGAGTACCGGTAGCGTACAGGGCAATCCAGGAGCACTGATTTGTCTGACCAGCAAAACAGTGATAATTCATCTCGCACTAGGCAAGTTTTGTTTGTCACCATTTCAAAACTTGTTGAGAGGCAAATTACAAAAGCGAACGTTACATTACAGGAGGAAAAAGTGACAATCGTGAGCAAACAAAATACAAGAGGAGCAAACGGTGCATTACAGGAGGAAAATCCACATACATGTACACGCACTACAGCACACCGGTACCTATAACTTCCCCTCCCAAGGTTCCAAAGGAGCCAGTCATCCCACTACGCTCTTGGCCTGGGTGGGATAATGCCTCCTCTGTCCCAGCCAGTACTCGGTGTCGGGGATGGGGGGAGTGAGGAGGGGGAAGAGAAGTCTCCATGCCGGGCAGTGGTCACAGTGCCGGACGGTTTTCGCCGTCCTACTGGATCAGTCCCAGCCGGTTTCAACTGCCTAGGAAAACAGGGCTAAGGGGCTAAGGATAGGTCTTGAACAATGTGACGTGACAGAGAGGACGCCCGATGGGAGAGAGAGTACGTTCTGTGACGTAAGGCGGACTTCCTGGAAATTCCTGTTGTGCTAGAGAGACCTTGAATGCGGAGTAGTGCGTCTGCTCTACATCTTGTAATTGTGGGCAAATTGTTTAATCCCCCGGTGCCTACCGAAAATGAATGTGTCCGTGTGTAATGCCGCCACCACCGCGGGACGAGAGGAGCCTGAGAAACCCGGTGAGCGGGGGGAGGGGGGGGGGTGTGTGATCGCGCGCGTAAGTCCGTGTGTGTGTGTGTGTGTGTGCATGTGTGTGTCTGTGTGTGTGTGTGTGCATGCATGTGTGTGTGCGCACGCTTGAGTGTGGCTGTGGCTGTGTGTGTGTGTGTGTACGCGCGCGATGGCCGAAGCTGACTTGCAGTGAATGTTGAGAACAGGAGATGTGCACGGCGCCGGGCTGGGCGTACGCGCCCACGAGGTGAAATCGCCGATGGAAAGCACGTGCACATCCCCTGTCTCACATTCATCGGAACACGCCAACAAAAGATATTGAGCAGACAAAGCATGCTTTGCATGCTTTTTAGGTCTGCTCGACCTAAAAAATTAAATACTCAAATAACATTGTACGATGGAATGTTTCTCCCTTGGTACATTTTGGGTCTGTTTTTTCAAAATTGAGAAATGGATCCGAAATATCAGACTGACTGGCCAAATGAGAACATTCTCTATTGAGGCCAAGTATTACAGGACAGATACAACATCCTCAAATCCGTTTTGCAAGAACATGACCTGGGGTTAGGGTAATTCTTACTGAACTCACATTTATTTTGTTGTGTCAAGTAGCAGTCTGATTCAGAAGACCACTGACCTATAACTGTCAGCCCTGCCAGGCTTTGCTCTTAAAGGCAACTTTTAATTGTGCACCTTTGGCAAAGGAGTATACCGAGCATGGTTGGGGGTGAGGAGTCATTTATTGTATGCGTTGCATAAGATAACAGCAACTTTCTGTGTTTTTTCAGGTTTTTCCTGATTGAGACATAACGTTAACTGTGTTTTCCAGTGACATAAGTATAAATTTTACTTACTGAATTAGTCGGATTAAGTTTCATTTTCATCTTTCCCATCATTTCAAAATCCTTTGCAGTTCTGGAAAACAAATGTAATTGTTATTTTCTCTGCCAATGTAATGTATGTTTTGCATTAAATACATTAGAAAAAACATAACCTTTGGAATCGGTAAACACCAAGCAGTTGAGCCTTTGACAATAAGTACTGTCCATCTGATAAGAGGCAGAAGTAGGATTGTGAAAGCAAGAAACTTCAAACATTTTATCCTTCGGTATCATACTAGGTTTCTTTCATGGAATGCCTAAATATGAATGCTTCGAAATATGATAGGAGGGTTAAAAACTAGATGGATGCATGAATGAAGTATGAGGGCAACCTGCTTGTTTTTTCACCTTTTTATCAACCCTATTTTTCCTGAGATTATGACTCTAGGCAGTGTGACACCAGTATTTAGTGTCATATTATGTGTGATCTAGTACTGCAATAGTTTTACCAAACTGGCTCCGTAAGTCATCCACCCCACCTTCTAAGTCCACAATCCTGGGACATATATACATATATATATATATGTGATCAAGGGCCAAGGAGGCTCGAAACGTGTCATGGCGGAGGTGCGGGTATTTTGCACAATAAAAAAATAGCACTCTGAAGATTTGGGTCCACTGTCGTCCTTTTATGGCTCAAGGTATTGACTTTCTGCTATATATATTACCTACTGGCGGTCGCCAGTAGGTAGTTATAGTTAGGATTTTTTTCAATGCAAAATCTCAAAATTCTATTTGGAATAACTTTGGCGCCGGTTGACGAATCTGCCTGAAAACTTCCTCAAATTTGCCTCGCGGGGCTTCGGTCCTTCCTTGAAAGTTTCGGGGGGATTCGTCAAGCGGGGGCCGAGATAAAAGGGGGGTCCCAAAACGTGTTTTCCCCATGTTAATTTCCATAGGGCGGTCAAACTCACTTTTAGCCCGAACGGCTGAATGGATTACCACCAAACTTGGTAAAATTGTAGAGACTGGTAGCCCGATGTGCCTTTGCTATGTCTCAAGATATGTGCTCCAGTGGATTTTGAGTAATTTAGGTTCAAAAAAATATATATATCTATGGCAGCGCCCCGGCCCGGTACAGGCACCGGGGAGCGTTCTGGGCGCGCCACGCGAGGTGCGCACGGAAAGCTGATTGGCTCTCGGGTGTCTGTAAACATTCGAAACAGTCCGGAGCGGCCGCCATCTTGTGTCTCGGTAGGATCGAGACACAAGAGGTGGCAAAGAAAAAAAAGGGGGAAATGACCATAAGGGGGCAGGGTAGATCCCCCCTGACCCCATAGGTTTGATGTGGGGGCTATAAAAAGGGCCATGTGGGGCCAAAAAACATGTTTTTTTTTTATTTGCACGGGGCAGTGCCCGGTACGCGCACCGGGGAGCGGACAGGGGAGCGGACCATGGGGAAAAAAGAATGACAGAGTTTTTAAAAAAGAAGCCTTTTTTTATAAATTGGAGGTAGTTCTAAAAAGAACTGTTTTTTTTCTTCTTTTTGTTGTTTTATATTTTTGTAATTGTTTTTTTGAACATTTTGTACTTTTTTTGGGTTTTCTGAACAGTTTTATATTTTTTTGTATTTTTCATGGGGAGAAACGAAAAAACAGGGAATTGAAAATGTCTCAATTGGAGCAAAAAAAAAAAAGAAAAGAAATAATTAGGGTTTATTGGAGCATTTGTGGTTGTCCCCAGCAAGGACGATGAGCTTTACGCTCTGTTCTCCGTAAGAGATGGTCTTCCCACAATATTTACAGATAATTCGGAAATCTGCAAATCGTGGCTGAATGCAAGGCATCGTTTCACTTTCCTCTGGTGCCGACAGAGTGGGTTGCTTCCTTTTTGAGGTGGTGCTTGTGGATTGGGGAGGGTTACTGGCCAGTTCCCTCATCTCTGCAGCAGAATAATTTATTGGATGCTTGCGCTGCATGTGGCGTATCATCGTGTTGTTTCCAAATGAATATTTCTTGTTCGGGTTTCCCCTGGAAAGTTCCACGCCACAGATTTGGCAAGTCACCTTGGCTGCATTTACTTTTTTCTTCCCCACTGGGATCGAAAAAAACTCCCATATAATGTGTGGCCCCTGGGCGCATAGCGTAAGCGCGTCGGGTCATATGACCTGAAAATAACACTTTTCATTGGTTCATAACAGTTTTGGTTTCATAATGATGAAGCCCCTGGTCATGTGACCTAAAAATAACACTTTTCATTGGTTCAATACATTTTATTTTTCAAAAGGATGAAAGACCCCACCTTTTTTCCTTATTCTGACTTTGTCCTTTGACTTAGGAAGACCTGTTTGTACCTCTCTGTACCTTTTTGATCTATATAATGGCTTAAGTAGCAGCAGCAGCAGCTGGTGCATCTGCACCACCACCACCACAACCACCAAGAGGACCACCTCAAGATATCATTGGTGGTCAACAAGAGGAGGAAGAGGAGGAGGAGGAGGAAGAGGAGAGGAGAACATGGCTTGAAGAACAAAATACCCCATACCAGCCAAGATCACACATTATATGGGAGTTTTTTTCGATCCCAGTGGGGAAGAAAAAAGTAAATGCAGCCAAGGTGACTTGCCAAATCTGTGGCGTGGAACTTTCCAGGGGAAACCCGAACAAGAAATATTCATTTGGAAACAACACGATGATACGCCACATGCAGCGCAAGCATCCAATAAATTATTCTGCTGCAGAGATGAGGGAACTGGCCAGTAACCCTCCCCAATCCACAAGCACCACCTCAAAAAGGAAGCAACCCACTCCGTCGGCACCAGAGGAAAGTGAGACGATGCCTTGCATTCAGCCACGATTTGCAGATTTCCGAATTATCTGTAAATATTGTGGGAAGACCATCTCCTACGGAGAACAGAGCGTAAAGCTCATCGTCCTTGCTTTTTTTGCTCCAGTTGAGCCATTTTCAATTCCCTGTTTTTTCGTTTCTCCCCATGAAAAATAAAAAAAATATAAAACTGTTCAGAAAACCCAAAATAAAAGTACAAAATGTTCAAAAAACCAATAAAAAAATATAAAACAACAAAAAGATGAAAAAAAACAGTTCTTTTTAGAACTACCTCCAATTTATAAAAAAAAGGCTTCTTTTTTAAAAACTCTGTCATTCTTTTTTCCCCATGGTCCGCGCGTACCGGGCGCTCCCCCCGCGCAAATCAAAAAAAAAATATTTTTTTTGCCCTGCGGGACCCTATTATAGCCCCCACATCAAACCTAGGGGGTCAGGGGGGGTCTACCCTGCCCCCTTATGGTCATTTCCCCCTTTTTTTTCGCCACCTCTTGTGTCTCGATCCTACCGAGACACAAGATGGCGGCCGCTCCGGACTGTTTCGAATGTTTACAGACACCCGAGAGCCAATCAGCTTTCGTGCGCACCTCGTGTGGCGCGCCCAGAGCGCTCCCCAGTGCGCGTACCGGGGCGATGCCATAGATATATATATTTTTTTGAACCTAAATTACTTAAAATCCACTGGAGCACATATCTTGAGACATAGCAAAGGCACATCGGGCTACCCGTCCCTACAATTTTGCCAAGTTTGGTGGTAATCCATTCAGCCCTTCGGGCTAAAAGTGAGTTCGACCGCCCTATGGAAATTAACATGGGGAAAACACGTTTTGGGACCCCCCCTTTTATCTCGGCCCCCGCTTGACGAATCCCCCCGAAACTTTCAAGGAAGGACCGGAGCTCCGCGAGGTAAATTTGAGGAAGTTTTCAGGCAGATTCGTCAACCGGTGCCAAAGTTATTCCAAATAGAATTTTGAGATTTTGCATTGAAAAAAATCCTAACTATAACTACCTACTGGGAAGCCAAGAAAGTAGATACCAGAAGGCCCTTTTACTGTGATTACCAGATCTGGCCAGATCGGTACATGAGGTCTGCAAGACTGAGTTTTGCCAATCTCTAAAAGTAGGAGGTGAAGAGTCTTTCCATTTCCTGCAGACTTCCCTTCTTGCAAGCAGGATAGCATAAAAGACTAGACATCTGGCTGGATTTTGTACGCCTTCTAGAACACCAAATACTATTAGAGGCAAATCTATGGTGACAAGTCTTCCCAATGATTCTGTGAGGGAATTACTGATATCCTCCCAAAATGTGGTTAATAGTGGGCATTCAAAAAACATGTGCGTATCTGATGCAGCAATCAAACCGCATTTAGCACAAGACACAGACTGTCCTCCTGCAAATTTAGATAGCCTAAGAGGGGAATAGTATGCCCTATGCAGGGTAAAGATATGATTTCTGCGAAGCCAGGACGGCTTAACAATGCTCCATAGAAGTTCAAAAGAAGTCATCCAAAGATTTTGTAAATTCTGGTCCGTCAAAACAGAGCCCCATAATGACACCAGCATAACAAAGTCCCCATCTGACTCCTCCAGAATGAAATTATACCATTTAGATCATTATTTTTTATCTGGACCACAGATTAGTACGTCAGAGACAAATGGGCTATGCCCTCAGAGTTTGAATGTATTCCTGTTAGCGGGAGAGGTTTTATAGGCGACAGTCCAGCTATGAATCTGTATGTATTTGAATCGTGAAAGATTGGGGCCAACCTTGGCTTGCAGATGTTCCCACGAGAGTAAATCCCCCTCATAAAAGAGGTCACCCCACACTTCCAGGCCTGCCTCTCTCAAAGGGATTGCTAGAGTGTCTTCAAGCCAGGCAGGATTTTCAGGCAGCCCCCACAGCGGAGTTTTTTCGCAAAAGTAATTTAATTTTATGGATTTCATGACTTCAGCCCAAGTTCTGGCAAGACCTTGTAGGGTCTTCAGTTTAATTTTTTTTTTAAAGTTAGGATTACCAAACTTAAAAAGAAAACCAGAATGATCAATTCTTTCCCCATCCAACATAGCTGCATACATAGGCCCCACCCCTGTTTTTTTCAGTGAATTTCAAAGGTATTGTAAATGATAATTTTTAAATCTATTAATTGTTATATTTTCTTTATACTGATTTACTACATTATTTTAAATTATTTATTTTTAGATATTTTATTTTTTTAAATTACATTACATATTTTTTTATATAATTTGAAAAATACATGTTTGTAAAAATATTGAAATTTTAATATTTTTATTTTTTAATATTTTTTAATTTATATATATTTTATATAGCAGGCAATGATATCCTATGAAAGGAAATTCAAGTTACTGTAACTACGATTAGAATTAATTTTCAGGATCAATAGTGGGCTGAAAGATGCAGCACTGAGGTCTCTCCTGATAACAGGTGAGTAAATTGGAATTCGTAGTTTGGCTGATTTTTGAGGAATTTTTTTAAGTTTCAAAACTCCACACTTAGAGAAATTTCCAAGTGAACCCAGTCAATGTTAGCCTATGGAAGTAAATTCAAGTTACTGTAACTACAATTAGAATTACTTTCTCAGGATCAGTAATGGACTAAAAGATGCAGCACTGATGTCTCTCCTGATAACAGGTGAGTAAATCGGATTTCGTAGTTCGGCTGATTTTAGAGGAATTTTTTAAAGTTCCAAAACTCCACACTTGGAAAAATTTTCAGTGAAACCAGTCAATGTTAGCCTATGGAAGGAAATTCAAGTTACTGTAAGTATGGTTACAATTACTTTTCAGGATCAGTAGTGTGCTGAAAGATACAGCAATGAGGTCTCTCTTGATAACAGGTGAGTAAATCAGAATTGTTAGTTCAGCTGATTTTAGAGGAATTTTTTAAAGTTCCAAAACTCCACACACAGGAAAAATTTCCATGTAAAACCGGTCAATGTTTGCCTATGGAAGGAAATTCAAGTTACTGTAAGTATGGTTACATTTACTTTTCAGGGTCGGTCCTGGGCTCAAAGATGCAGCACTGACGTCTCTCGTGATAATAGGTGAGTAAATCAGAATTAGTACTTCGGCTGATTTTAGAGGAATATTTCGCTCAATAGTGAAGGAAGGGGGCGGGGCCTGAGGTCACCTGTGAGCCAACTAGCCCATCAGGTACTTCCTGTTTGCGATAGGGAGCTGCGTTGCAGAGAGGAGTTCAGAGGGCATGCCCCCTTTTTACAACACTCTGCAACGCAGCTTACTAGAGGTACCCGTTGGACTAGTTGGCCTCTAGGGGACCTCTGGATTGAAGAGGAATATATTCCCCAACCTAAAACGCGCCACAGGGCGTGTTTGCACACATGTCACCTCAAGCCCCGTCCCCTACCTTCACCACTGTGCAAACATTAACCGTAACGCGTTCTAAGTTGGGGGATTACGTCCCCTTGCATACTGGGGGTCCCTGGGGGTCAACTAGCTCACCAGGTACCTCCAGTATAGGCCAGGAGGCCACACCCCTTTTTACACCTCTCTGCAACGCAGCCCCCTGGCGCGTTTGCAGAGATGGGACTAATTCCCCTTGCAAACTGGGGGTCCCTGGGGGCCAACTAGCCCACCAGGAACCTGCAGTATGCGCCAGAAGGGCTGCGTTGCAGAGAGGTGTACAGAGGCCATGCCCCTTTTTACACCTCTCTGCAACGCAGCCCCCTGGCGGTTTTTCAGAGGGGGAACTAATTTCCCTTGCATACTGGGGGTCCCTGGGGGCCAACTAGCCCACCAGCAACCTCCAGTATGCGCCAGGGGGCTCCGTTGCAGAGAGGTGTAAAAAGGGGCGTGGCCTATTTACACGTCTCTGCAAGGGAGCCCCCTGGCCCATACTGGAGGCTCCTGGTGGGCTAGTTGGCCCCCAGGGATCCCCAGTATATGAGGGGAATTACTTCCCCCTCGCGGAGTTTGCGCACCGTACGCGGACTCCGCTATTTAAAAAAATAATTGGGCCCTTTGCGTGTTTTCCACATTTGTTTTCAGCTTTGTTGTGCCTCGGTTCTACCGAGGCACAAGATAGCTGTCAACACTTCCTGGTTTGGAGTGCTGACAGCCAATTAGCATAAAGCTCATGCTCGGGAAGGTACGCGTACGGTACAACTTCGCATATATAGTTATGATTTTACTTTTGATTTTCTCAGGAACTACTGAACGGATTTACACCATTTAACAAAAAGCACAATCTGCGAACAGAAATCTACCTTTTTGCCAAATTTGGTGCAATTCCGTTCAGCTGTTCGGGCTGTAGCCCTGGCTAAAGGTCCCTATGGAAAATACGTTTTGGGACCCCCTTTTTTCTCAGCCCCCGCTAAACGAATCACCCCCAAACTTTCAGGAAAGGAACGGAGCAGAGCAGGCCATTTTCTTGGAGAAAATTGCGAAGATTCGTCCACCGGCGCCAAAGTTATTCCAAATAGAATGTTGCGGATTTCCTATGGAAACTAGGTTTTAACTAAAACTACCTACTGGCGACCGCCAGTAGGAGACAGACAGACAGACAGACAGATACAGATAGATACAGATAGACAGACAGACAGATAGACATAGATAGACAGACAGACAGACAGACAGATAGACAGATAGATAGACAGACAGACAGACAGAGACAGACAAATGGATAGGTAGGCGGATAGGTAGACAGATAGGTAGACAGATAGATAGACAGATAGACAGATAGACAGATAGGTAGACAGACAGACAGACAGACATTTTTTTTCTTTTCTCCAGCACCAGGATTTGCTATTTGTAAGAAAAGAACCTATTGGTTTTGGGGGTGGAAGCACCCCTCAAACTACAAGAATAATCCATGTCACGGTGAATCGAAAAAAATCACTAAATTAACCAGTGCCTAACCCCCTGGTAGCTTGGCACAAAAACAGTCAGGCTTAACTTAGACGCAATTAATAAATTATTTATTCATCACACAAACAGTAAAGGAGTGAAAACCCAACACAATAAAAAAAAACATTCTAATTTAGAAAAATAGATTAATTGTAATAAATAAAATAATACCAGAATGAGATAGTTTTAGGTAAAAAGAGTGCCTAAAAGCACAAAGCGCCGTTCGCAGTCACCTGGTCAGGCTAGACTAGGTCACAAGTTCAGGCCGACCGCAATGGAGTGCTGGTCTGATGTAGGGACCAGGTTGGTCTCACTGAATAATTGCCCTATCAAGTCCGACACGAAGAGTTCCATTTGCACTGGAGGATGCCTCAAGGAAGAGGCTTTTGTTGCAAGGAGCAGGTTGAGAGTTGCAGGCGGTCGTCAATGAAACATCCGGTCATCGCTGGAGCTTGGCGCTAGTTTATTGCCTTAGACAGTTGCTGTCAGCGTGAAGGACTCACATTGGCGGTTGTTGAGGGGGCAGAGTTTCGGCACAAACAGGCTTGTTCCACTGATGCCAGCAAAGGGTCCAGGATCTGGGGGCCAGGGATCATGTTCACTCCAGCAAATGCCAGCAGCAGGGTCTAGTTGCAGCCGGTCAGTTGCAGGGAGGCCTTTGAAGCTTGTTGTATCCATGCAGCTCATAGAGGAGGTCAGCCAACTGACCCTAGGAGCCAATCTAGGTAGCCTGGGATTAGGGGAAACAGACCCAATACTCTTTCTGAAGACATAAAGGCAGTCCTTGGAGCAACACGGCAGATGTTTTTCTGAATCTTGCACCGATTCAGAAGTGTTCTGAGAAGTGGCTCTGGAGGTTCAATATTTATGTCTGTGCCAGTCTTTGTACAGGGGAACTTAATGATCTACACCCAGAGTGGTTCTAGAAAGCTCTTGCTCAGGTTAAGGCTCCAAAGTATTTTGGGGAAACAAAAGGCAGGGCGGGCCTAGAGCCTGGTTCCTTTGTGTGTGCTGAAGTCTAAGCCCTTTGAAGTTTGTGTGGTTGGATACAGTCCCTTCCCAGCCTTCCTGCCAGGATGGCCCATCCTGTCCACACATAAGTCCCTTTTGTCTCACTGTTTGGAAGCAATAAACAAACTACAACAGCAGAGTCATTCACTGCCATGTGACTCAGGGCACGGTCATAAAGGCACAGCTGGCTGGGACAAGCAAATTCCAAGTTTCTAAAAGCTACACTAATGTATTACAAAAAAGTGGAGGATAGAATGATTGAATTAATGCCATTCACTGGTAATCACTCAGAGCTTAATTCCAGTCCATCATTATTTTGCTCAGCATGCCACTTCAGTTTGAACCCAGCCATATGCAAGTCAGTTTTGACCCTGCTCCAATGGGAACAGTCCAGCCCGAACTACCAGACCAGGTCCTTCCTGAACCAGAACACAAGCAACCCAGGACTGAAAACACATGATAGCTAATACTAAAAGAGTTTATGGATTCTTTACCAGATTTTCTGTGCAGCACAGCTTGTGTCTCAGAATATAGAGTATTATATTTCATGCTACAATAATAACATAGCATAAATAAATGTCATATTCTCCACATCAAAGTACCTTGAAGCTATACAAATTGTCAAATTACATATTTATGAAGTCCCTTTTTTGCCTTTTTCTCTCTTGTTCTGGCCAAACGCTAATGATAAATGAGTGCCAGTGACCACCACTACAACTACCAACACAAATTAGGCTCTTCCTCCAACATCAACTCTCAGGAAGGTAAAAAAATAGATATTTTATCTGTTAAGAGGCTTTAAATAGAGCATTTTTAGAGTGGCGTATTGATGTAAAAAGGGTTAAGAAAAAAAAGTGCAATGCCTAAATTTATAGGACATGAAATAAAAGGCACAATCCCAAAGAAATGTATCATTGCATTTAAGCAATTTCACAGAATTTAAATCTTAGTCATGCCAGTACTTTAGCACAGTTTTAATAAAGATAAACACTCTACAAGAAGGCACGACGCACAATCAAAAATATCTACTTCAAAAGAATTTGTAAAAGACATTGCATTTCAATAAAATAGAGAAAGAAGCCTGCTCTTATGAACTGGTGATATTCCTAATAACCCTGGGCGTAGTTTGCGAAGTAGCACTACGTGTAGCTACGCAAAGTGCACTTCGCACTACGCAAGCTACGAGTAGCTTTGCAAACTGAGTAGAGCACTGTGCAAGATGCTGTTTGCACTGAGTGCACAGTGCCGGATGCTTGTATGCACTGTGCAGTCAGTGCAAACAACATCTTGCACAGTGCAAGCAGTCGTTTTCTTATGTTCGAGTAGATTTCTCATCGAGCGGCAGCTTTCTCAACGCGGACTGGTAGTTTCTCATCGCGAGCGGTCGTGAGCATACGCAACCACTCGCAATGAGAAACCTGTCCTCGCCGCTTTGAGAAGCTCACCAGGAGGTTTATTTTCCACGCTCACAATCGGCAACTTGATGTTGCTGATCGCGAACGAGGAAAAAGTCTTGCCGGGATATCATTTTGCTTGCTGGCATTCGCCAAATTGACGTTGAGGACCGTGAGCAAGCAAAAAATTACTGCTACGCGTGTTTGCACTGTGCCATGTGCAATTAGCGTAGTGCGAAGTAGCGCAGACTTCGCAAGCTACGCGAGCATAGGGTAGTGCTTTGCCCAAGCTTAATTCCTAATGCCTTACAACAGGTGGAAGCACTTTTTATATAATGAAAACAATTACAAAAGATTAACAGGATCTCACCTTTCAGTTAGCTTTTCAGACAATGTCTCAAGAAATGTCATCACGTTCTCTAGAATAGAGCAGAATACAAGAAAATCAGAAAATTTAATTACAGGTCACATGGTAGGCACATTTTAGTCACGTCTGAGTGTAAATACAGTATGAGTAACATGACTTTATACTATAAGTAATCAGCAGAAAATATATGAACTACGCGAGTGATTTATTTGCCATTTATAACAGAACATGTCTGCGTAGTTTTATCTCACACAATAACAAAAAAGTAATCACCACTATAAAGCAAATCAACAATGAAAAGTGACATCCATTGGAATATTGTGGCAAGCAGGTTAACCACCTTAAGAATTCCTTGTGAATTAATTTATTTTTAAGTAGTGTTCTTTCAAAACCAGTGTGCAGAGTGTGGATAATGTAGTTAATGCCCAACAGTGAAGATTCCTCTAGGATCCCTTAATGGTGGGAACCTCTGCTAAAACGCAGTTGCTTACTTGGCAGCTGACAAAAATAGAAGAGGAGTGTACGTTTTGGACTTCTAATGTAGTGTTTTGCTATGATCGTGTCAAGGCATCATTCCAGCAATGTGTTCTACGAGGGGTTGCTGCCAAAACCACCACTCAACTTCAGAGAGAGCAAAACCATGCACCTTGGAAGATGGTAGCTGCAGCTTTGCTCGCCTCCGTGCCGCCTACCCATCATCTTTCGCCATCCGTCATCTCCTGGCCAGTGTGCGCCTGCCCTAGTGGGGTGAATCATGGCTCCCTCGCACTCGTAGCTGCCCAGAGTAGAAGGCTTGGAGTGGCCTTCTGGCACCCATGGCGGGCTTCCCCTTCCCAGGCAAAGCGACTTTGAGGATGCCTCCCTGGGGACGGGGTGAGTGGAGCGAGCCATGACGGAATGGCCGCGAAGGATGGACCCCTAGGGTGAGGTGTAAGGCCCCGGGCCTGATGGGAGAGGGCGAGGAAGTCTCGAGGTGACCACTCGCCCCCCCTTCCTGTGCCTGAAACCCACCTGGGCTCCAATATTTGGGGCTCCCTTGGGGGCATTGGTTGCTGGTGTTTAACTGTTGGGGTTCTTTTTGGGGGGGTGGGGCAGGGTCAGTGCCCGATTGGAACTGGCCGCAGTGCTAATATGCAAAAGATGCTTCTTGTTTTGGAAGTATAGAGCGGGGGCATGGGGGGGTCTGGTAAGTTTTAAGTTATGGTTTATGTTGCTGGCATATATCGACTCTCAAGAGAACAGTGTTCATCACCCAGGGATGGTTCCACCACGACACCCTTATGCCTGATTATAAAGATGCAGACAGTACTGCCCAGCTTTGTATACTTACCTGGAATGTGAACGGCCTTCTTGAGAAACTTAAGCAGACGGTGGTCTTGAAGACTGCAAAAAGGGTGAATGCAGTCGGACTCTTTCTCCAAGACACACACCTCCTTGGCAATAAAACCCCTTTTCTAGCCCGCTATGGCTTTGCTTGCGTATACCACATGGTTTCACAAGAACAAGAGGGTCTCGAGGGGTGGCCATCCTTTCCAGAAGGCAGGTCATTTTGTCCCTCACAAAGACTGGGCGGACCCACAGGATAGATACACAGCAGTCTCTGGCCTCCTGGAAAAGGACTCTGACACTGGTGAATGCCTATGCCCTGCTGCACCTCACTGCTTCTTTTTAATAGATTGGCACAAGACTAGTGGGGACCCTCCCCGAGGGGCCGGTCATTTTGCAGGGGGAGTGGAATAGGGTGGAACACAGCACTAACAATAGACATAGTTTTAAAGCCCGGCATGCCACAGGGGCACACGGACGAGGTTCTTCATGAAGGATCTGCGTCTGGTGGATATCTGGCGACAGTACCACCTGAGGGAGAAGGGGTACACATTCTACCCAACACATTTCCATTCCTTGACTACTTCTTAATACCTGAATCCATGGTGCCCGGAGCCACAGCCTCGCAGATTCTGCCACAGTAACTTTCGGATCACTACCCAGTGGAGTTGAGCCTGTCGGTGGGCCTCTGGAGGTCCCCGATGCACTGGAGGCTTGTACCCTGGTCCTTGCGGGATAGCTCCTTCGTTGCATGTCTCGGTGATATCATCCATACATGCTTTACCCAGAATGGTGCCTCTTTCTTAGTTGCCCTCTGAGAGGCTTTTGAGGTGTCGATTAGGGGGATTATTATCAGTCACACGATGGGACAGAAGTGCAGTAAACAGCAGGATGTATGAGAGCTTGAGTCTCAGATCGTGGACCTCGAGGCCCGTTGCTCGGGTGACCCTGATCCAAAGTTGTGTAGACAACTGACCCCCACCCAGACGCTGGTTCATCACACACTCCTCGACAAGGCATTGACTATATGGCTTTCCTCACAATCCCATACATACCAATAGGGAGACCGAGCAAGCTCAGTCCTTCATCCCTTGTGTTTTGATCTGCGCCACACTTACCCAATCCTGTATTTCACAGACTCCAATGGCGTTAAAATGACAGGTGGCGTTGCGGTGGCCTGAGACTTAGCACGCTTTTATATTGACCTTGACGCCCACTGGGATGTGCACTCCAAATCACTGATAGCTGTCTTTGTTAATCATCTTCCCCGGCAGACCCTAACAGAGTCAGTCCATAGAGGACGGGCTGAGGAGTTGGCAAGGGGCGTGGGCTTAGGGAAGGCCCCCGGACTCAATAGTTTTCTGAACGGTTTTCTGACGTTCAAACCGTTTATGCCTCAATTCGGGAGCCTCCTGGAAGCGGCCTTCAAGGAGACCCTGGAGAGCGAGCAATGCCTCAGGTTCTCCAGAAGATCACCACAATTGCAGTGATCCACAAACCGGGAAGACCCCTCGACAGCTGCTCCTCATATTGCCCTATCTCCCTTCTAAATACAAAGGGGAAAATATTCTGCAAGGTGCTGACCACTTACTCCCCGTCATCACGTCCTTGGTGCATCCAGACCAGGCTAGTTTCATGCCCAGATGGGCAAGCAGGCATTACATTAGACAGCTTTCCAATGCCCTGGTCCAGTCAGGGCTCTTTTAGAGGACATAGAGAAAGCATTGGACACAGTGGGATGGCCGTACCTCTCCACTCTCCTGCGTTGACTCAACTTCAGGTATCGCTTTCTGGGTTACCCAAGATTACTTTACAAGGATCTTACTGCTTGTGTCTGATTGGGCACAGCAACATCAGTCTGTTCCCTATCCGAAGAGGCATGCGTCAGGGAAGCCCACTGTCCCCTCTCCTCTTTGTCATCACCATGGAGCCGCTGGCTCAGTGGTTCGAGATTGATGCCCAGTTAAGTGGGCTTGAATGGGGTCAGGGGACCTCAGACAGGAGAGCCCTCTATGCGGACCATGTCTTTATTTTCCTCACCAACCAAGAGACCTCAGGACTCTGGCACTGCGTATGTTCCACATTTTTGGGAAAAATGGCTAGCATCTCTATCAATCTTGCCATATCTTCTTTATTGCACTCCCGATTCCAGATTCCCGTCAGAACCTCTGTTTGGCCTCTGACCTCCACATAGAGAAACAGGGCTTCTGTTAGCTGAGGGTGTATATGCATTACAAGCACACACGGCATGGAAGCACAACATCCAACCACTAATGAGAACGCTGGATTCAGACTTACGGACATGGCCCACACTTCCACCATCCCTCATGCGCTGTTCTGCCATTTTTAGGATGGTCTCACTCTCATGTTTCTTCTATCAGTTGCAGAACTACCAGAATGACTTACCCCGATCATGTATTCACCTTATTCATTCCAAACTCTACAGCTTTCTGTAGAACTGCTGTACACCTCACATGACACTTGCAAAATGCTTCAAATCTTCTTATAATGGGGGAGACTGTGGGCGTCAATGTTGAGGCGTATTATGTAGCTGCATGCTTGTTAGTTATTATTGAGAATGATCCTGCCTAGGCCGTGGAGAAAAGGGTGCTCCTTGGTACTCCATTGCTACCTCCAGCTCTGCCATGCCCTAAACACCCCATGTCAGAAATCTTGATAACCTCCCAGAAAACAACCCCCTGGAGGCCTAACTAATACTTGGTGACCTGGGAGATCACAAAGTGAAACAGGTTTATAGAACTCAGGCCCATGCGTCCGACGAGTCCAGTGGCAACCGAATGGCATGGGAGTGGGTTCTGGGCGACCTGGAGAACGGGGACTGGGCCTAGGCCTCAGGCTCCCAACGACATGCAGTGTTTTAGACTCGATTACCACTCATTCTCTCCTCAGACCTACCTCACGAGGCACAAAATCTGGAAGATGGGGGCTACCGACTCCTCGCCTGCCTCCATTGTACCACCCAGGAGGAGGATTTCATACACACCACATAGTCGTGTGAGAGTGGAACCATTCTGGATGCAAGTAATTGCTAGCTTGATCGCAGTACTGGGGACGGCAATACCCTTTGACCCTAAACTGGCTCTCTTACACTTCACAGCTGACCTAGATCTGCATCAGCACAGCCAACCACTACTGCGCTTGGGCCGGACTTTATCCAAAAGATACATTGCTCATAGATGGAAAGATCGGGATCCACCCTCAGTGGAGTCCGGGCGGAAGGGTCTTGACTGGTGCACCGACTGGGAGATCCTTATGTGCATAGCCAGGGGTTGGGGTTCATCGACCAACTACAGGGGTATCATTCTTGACCCCGGACCACAGCTGGCGCTGGCCATAGACTCAGAATTTTGCGGTTACAAGAGCGGATATACATGTGTCCCTTTACCAGATTTGGGAGCCTATTGATAGGTAGCACTAGAGCGCTGTATGCCGTGATTGGTTTGTTCTCGTTGTGTTCCTTGCAATGTCGAAAGTATTAAAATCAATAAAATGTGTATTAAAAAAAAAATCCATCTTCTGCCCAAAAGGATCATTACAAATTCCCCTTCCATGACTGCAGTGCATTGGCTCTCAATCAGGTATGATTAAAGTTCAAAAAACATTGCTTCATGTAGAAACTCTTACAAGGCCATACACTGTTTAACCAATCAATCAAAAATCCAAGGTCAGCATCTCAAAACAAACAGCACCTGCATCCTCTGTAATTGAATGTTTCTAGGGCAATAAACCCACCTTAGCAATAAATGCACCTAGCTTGATCCTCTGAAATTCACTACGGACACACCTCTACAAAAAGGTTCAGGCAAGGCTTTGATACTCTTCTGTTCCGCTCCACCTATAGCATGGTAGTGTACTTCAAGTTGCCTAAATCCACAGAACAACAATAATGGTCTGAATGGAGTGGTCGACTTTCCTGCCCACAAATGAACTTGAAAACAAAGGTTCTGACTTTTCCACACTTAGATACCTGCAGTTATCCTCCTGTAGTGTATATGCTGGGATTGTAACCACCATTCTGGAACTCTGTGACCTAAGCATTAAGAGTTCCATGGTAAGGCTGTTTTGGCAGCTGCAGTTTGTAGCTCATGTGATTAAACCTACACTCACTGTTTCATATGTGTCCCTCCTTACTTCACCCACGTTTAAATGGGCTACGGGCTGATGAGTCACAAAGATTTCACTTCAACACGACTGATCTCATTATAAGCTGTATCTGAGAGGGATCCATTGTCATGGGGCCCTTGTTGCTAATTATAAAACACAAGCAGCGAGATTCCATGATACTTCGTGCAGATCTCTACAATGCAAATTCCTGTTGGATCGGTGATTACCATTGTGCAGCCAAACCACTCGCTAAGTGCCATTGAGTTGTGAAAGGTTTCTGGGTCCGTTCCGGCAACAGATTATTGAAAAAACCCATAGATTCTGGTTTGAAACTCAACGCATGCGTCTCATGGAAGGGGCGGCATGGACTGTTGTGATTGCAGTGCATGCGTTCTATGTCAACAAGCGTCAGAAGTGTCAACGCGCCATATAAAAATATCCCACGCAGCAACAACGAGGATGTCTTGGCCATGTCAGTTGTATGAGGAAACTCACAGGGTGCGCACCGGCTGCAGCGGGTTCATGCAGTAATGAAGTTGGAGTGCCTTGGGTAGGGTACACATGCATTCTTGAATTGACTCAGAGTGGTTTTGCATTTGATCTTAGTAGGTGCAGTGTGTTTAGAATGAACAGCAACGGTACAGTGGTGAGTGTCTACTGCTTATTTTGTGGTTTTCTTATAAGATCTGTGGGAAAGGAAGAGACCATAACTTAATCCCAGCATTTGTGTACAGTGGGACAGCTCATTTTTGGAAAACAGTTTTTTAATGGTTTGTTTCCTCCATCTAATCAACAGATTTGCAACATTACTGATAGGCTAGTTCTACAGATTTTGCCAAAAGCGGCTTTCTTGGTTTTATCTGACATACAACATGCAAAATGTTACTCTGACACCGTTTTTCATACCTCATCCTGGTGAACCTGGATTAAGTAGGACAAATAGAAAAAAGAATTCATGAATTATGCTCGTGTTTGAGGCACTACTCTTGGTGGCGAGAGGAAGTTGGAGCTTTCGACTCATTTCGCAGGGGCAGACGTCTAGGATATGTTGAAAAAAACGTAATGGATGGAGATGCTCAGGGACTTAATGTGCATGAAATAGTCTCCTACGCCGACGATACCAAACTGATTCTCTCCCTCACCAACGACCCCGCCACCGCCAAGGCCAGCTTCCAGGAAGGAATGAAAAACCTCGCAGAATGAATGAAGCTCAGCCGGCTGAAACTGAACTCAGACAAGACGGAAGTCCTCATCCTCGGCCCATCCATCTCCGCTTGGGACGACTCCTGGTGGCCCCCGGCTTTGGGCATCCCCCCCCAAGCCCACGGACCACGCACGCAACCTGGGTTTCATCCTCGACTCCTCCCTCACGATGACCAGGCAAGTCAACGCCGTCACCTCTTCATGCTTCAACACCCTCCGCATGTTCCGAAAGATCTTCCGCTGGATCCCCACTGGAACCAGGAAGACGGTCACCAAGGCCCTCGTCACCAGCCGGCTGGACTACGGGATAGCTCTCTACGCAGGGACCACCGCCAAACTTCAGTAAAGACTCCAGCACATACAAAACGCATCCGCACTACTCGTCCTGGACATCCCCCAACACAGCCACATCTCCGCCCACCTGAGAGACCTGCACTGGCTCCCCGTCAGCAAGAGAATCACGTTCAGACTCCTCACCCACGCACACAAAGCCCTCCACAACATGGGTCCCGAATACCTCAACAAACCCCTCTCGTTCTACACACCTACCCGCCAGCTCCGCTCCACCAGCCGCGCCCTCGCCGCCGTTCCACGTATCCGCAGAACCACCACCGGAGGAAGATTCTTCACCTACCTAGCGGCCAAGACGTGAAACACCCTCCCCACCCACCTACGACTGACCCAGGACCACCTCGCCTTCAGGAAGCGCCTCAAGACCTGGCTCTTCGAACAGTAGCGGACCCCCTACTCCAAGCGCCTTGAGACCCTCGCGGGTGAGTAGTGCGCTCTATACATTTTGTGATTGATTGATTCATTGATTGAAGAAACTGGACTATCATTATCTACACAGAGACAGCCCAATTCTTGAAAGATTTCATTTTGGTAGACGTGTACAGAAGGAGGATGTAATTTGTGGAGTATGAAACAGCTTGTAGCTAAACTGGAGGCAACGTGTATATTTGGAGCTTTATGTGTAGAAAAGATTCTATGGTAGGACCGGAGGCTTCGGATTATGCCTTCTTCCTTCGCTTTTATTCTTTACAGCAGCAACATCAAACAATAACAAAACTACACTTCCCATGAACACATGGGAAAAACAAAAAGTCTTATCGGAAGTCCTTCATCTGTGTCGGCACCCTGACCAGCTCCCATAATGCACCACTGTTGCTTCCTCTTCCTTCTCTGCTCAGCAGCAAGATAAGTTGTTTTTGACTTCTCTCCTGGGTTTTGGGGGGTTTTGTCATTGTGTGTCTACTTGTGGGCAAATTTCTTGTATGTGCCTTTATTTGCAGATTCCCCTTTAAATCGCGGGATGCTTCTGGTGTGCCTAACGCGATTTTCAGCCCAGCTAGCAGTGCGGTGCGAGGCACCGCTAAGGGGGCAGACGCTCCTCTCTCTGGTCAGCGTGAGTATGAAGGCATTTCTCACAGCGTTTTCAGCGCGCTGCCTCCAGAGAGCCTGTTCTACCTCCTGCCACCCGGTGTGTCACCCTCAGGGGTCAGATTTACCTGTTTTTCTTCCAGAGGAACGCCCTGGTGGGTCTGTATTTACCTTACATTGACACCCTGCGGGGTCGTAATTTGCACCATTCTTTGGTGGTGCTGTGGGGCGCTTTCCCGGGTGGTTGCCCTGTGGCTGTGAGGGCTGAAGCGTCCCCAGGGCTTGCCCTTGCATTGCGTGCCTGTGAGCCACCCACATTCGTCTGGGCCCCCTCCCAGCTCTAAATTGGTGCCCGAGAGGGTTCCCTTGACTTCTGCTGCCTGAAGCTCCTGTGTGCCTGCGGAGCCTGATTTACCTCATGATGCAGGGGGAGCAGGGCCAGTACCCAGAGGAGGACCCTCTTAACTACGTCCCCAGGGATGATGGTTTCTATCAAGCGGTGGACGCCTCTATTTACAAGGCCGTAGATCAGGCCATGATTCCCCTTGAGCAGCACCTTTCAGCACCCTACGCCCTCTCCCTCTCCCCCCCAGCAAGAGGCCCTGCACTGAAGGGGTAGACACTGACGCATTTGCACGCCTAAAAAGTGCATTTTTAACCCAAGAAGTTCCCCAGCCGGTCCCATTGCCCCAGTTTGACAATTTCCCGCGGACCGCTTCCCCTGAGCCACAGGACGATGGGGATTCCCCAGACACGGATGAGGAAGCATGCTCCTCTAGGTCCTGCCTCCCTACCCAGACCCCTGCTTCGGCTGGGCCATCTTATATGTTGGACCCGGACGGTATTGTCCATCCTCGGTCTTCAGACTTGGTGCCCGGGGACAAAGTGGCCCGTTATGTTGCGAGTCGTCTGGGTAAACATGTAGATAAAGACGCTTGCAGCCGCCTCAGGGTGGAATGCTCAGGCCCCACGTTAGAAGGGAAGGTGGAGTTGACTCCTGATTTTGACCAGAAGATGGCGACATTTTTGGCAAAATTTGTGAGGGATCCTAGTAAGGGCATCGACCACTCATGGCGTAACTGCCAAGATAAGCTGCTGGATGCGGTAGGGCCTATGACCAAAACATTGGACATGGCCGAGGAGGCCAAGGTGTCGGGGAATCTTATCTCCCCGGAGGTTCTCTCTAACTAGGCACAGCGGGCAATTTTGTTCCTCAGGAACACCAACTGCGCACTCTCGACAGAAAGACGGAGGTCACTCCTTATTAAAATAGACCCCAAGTTGGGTGACCTTGCCTTCTCAGAGTACGGTGCTGTGGCGCAAGGGGGCCTGTTCGGGGACCCCTTCGTCAAAGAGTTATGCAAGTTTGTGGCAACCTTCACTTCCCTGGGGGCGCTAGAGGGCGCACGGCAAGAAGGCCACACTTATGTGAGGCTCTGCCAGACTGAGCCCAAATCCGCCAAATATCCGCTTCATCCAGTGTCTACTTCCTAATATCTTGGTAGCAATCTATGCCCGATAATCTGCAGCGCTGGTCTGAGCCGTTTCCGGGCAGCGGCGCCCTTAAACTGCGTGAACTGGTGCCCTGTATCTCCCACCGCGGGTTCTGACGCATGGCGACTGAAGCTGGCCTGCGTATGCCGGGGCTCGCCTGGTGCCTGGCGCGGTGAACGAGGCCCGTCGGCTGGTGGTGCTGTGCCCCGGAGGGGAAGGAAGAATAACATGACTGCCGGAGCGGAGACGGAAGAGGTGTCGGCTGCGGACTGCTGCTGTCAGCTCCAGGACTGTGCAGCCGGCTGCGGTGGGCCTGCAGCTCTGCCCGAGCTGGGTGCGGTGAGTGGGGCTGAGGCCTAGGGGAGGCCGGGGAGGGGAGGCGGCGTGTGGCTGACCTGGGCCCGGCCGTGCAATCTGTGATTGGCGAGGGCGGAGTGTGGGCTGGAGCGGTTGGTTCGTGGCAGCTGGGAGATTGGAGCCGCCGGGGAGCTTCGGATGTTCACAGGCCAGTAAGCTGGGTGGCTAAGTAACCTCCGGCACGTGCAGGCCGAGAATCCCCGACATTGGCTGCTGAAGATTGCCGGGCTGCGGGTTGTGCGCTGCTGGGGACAGCATTGGGAATGGAGGCCTGATCCCTATCTATATCCGACAGCTTGAGTGGGCAATCGGTCGGCAAGCGGACTTAATCCCTAATAGTTTGCTGTAAACTGCTGTTACTTCTGGATTCTTGAGACTGGCTTTGGTGGTGCACCAAATTATATATCTTTGCGGTGTTACGCTCCTGCACGTGTTGCTGTGGAACTGATTGCCTGCCATAGGCATCCCGTCGCCCACTCTTTCGCCATCACAGGTGCTTTATTACCGTTGGTTACCTTTTTCTTTTGCCATTGGCGACATGGGCAGGCCTGATCGAAACCAACCAAAGCTAAACTTTGAGACGCGCAAGTCTGCAATGTCCTCCTCACAGGCCACATCTGATGCTGAGTCAGCGGGAGCGCCGAACTTGGAGGCCACGCTCATAGCTATGCAAAAGACATTACAATCGATAGAAGGTACTATGGAGTTGGTGAACCACAGGCTTGACCAAATGTCAACGCAATTGGAAAGGCAGAATGTGCGAATGGGCGAGGTGGAGCAGAGGGTGTCAGCTACAGAAGATGGTCTTACAACAGTCAATGATAAAGTATTCAACATGGAGCGGGTACTTGCGGTAATCCAAGCCAAGAATGAGCATTTGGAGGGGCGGTCCCGGCGCAACAACATTCGTGTCACGGGGCTGCCGGAATCCACGAATGTGGGCCGGATGGAAGATTTTATAGAGCGTTTGTTTGTGGAAATCTTCGGGTCCGACCAGCTTTCCCGAATGTTTATTGCGGAGCGTGCGCACCACTCCCTGGTGAAGAGGCCAGTGCCGGGTGCACCGCCGCGCCCCATCATTGCTCGCATTTTAAACTATACAGACAGGGATGTACTGCTACGCTTGGCCCGGGAAAAAGGTACTATTGAATATCAAGGCAGCAAGTTGGAGTTTTTTCCTGATTTTACTGTAGCTGTACAAGCGGCGCGGAAAGAATTCAATGGCATGAAACACCTTCTCCGGAAAGAGGAAATACCGTACGCCATGTTGTACCCTGCTCGGCTGCGGATAGGAGCGCCTTCGGATAATAAAATCTTCGCCTCGCCGAAAGCTGCCATGGAGTACGCCAAGAAACAGAAGAAGCGTAAGTGTGACTCCGCTACAGCGCAGGAGGGAGGTGTTGAGATGGACGAAGATAGTTGAATGAAGCCCTGAGCATAACGTGTGGGTTGGTAATTTAAATGGTGTTCACAGGAGCCTTTTCACGTTGGGACTGCTTTCTTTAATTGTACTGATGGCCTTGCCTACTTTAAGCCTTTGCAAAGCATATGCAATGTTGGGAATGATGACTTTTGTGGAACAATGTCTGAGAATGTGATGTTATGATGGCAATGTATTGTTACAGGGGATGGACTTTAGCCCCTCCAATGGTTATGTTTAGGAATTATATAAGTAGCGGGATGCAGGTTCCCAGTGGAAGACGTGGGATGTTCATTCTTGTGGCTTGGTCACATCCCGTGTTTCCACTTACGGGAGTTTCTCGCCTCTACGCCCCCACATATGGGAGTACCCCACAGTCCACTTGCGGTTGGGGTGAGGGAGGGGGGGGGAGGGTGGGTTGGAGACGGCTTTGGCAGGTTGGGGTTGCTGAAGTGGGTGGGGGGATGAAGGGGAGGACAGGGGATTTGGGGTTTGTTCTGTGTCTACAGTTGGTGCGGGTGGGGGTAGGGAGGGAAGGGGATGGCTTTGGCAGGTTGGGGGCACTGGAGTGGGTGAGGGGACGGGGTGGGGGGACTGCGGGATCGGGGTCTGCTGGTTGACATGCTGTTTGGTACAAGGGGGGTTCCCCGGGTGCAGCTACTTGGTTTGTACTTGCGAGCTAATTTTTTGGTTTTTGAAGGCGAGTGACTTGATTATTTGACAGGTGGGAGTCCGTTAGCTATGTATCAGGCTCTACACACTGGTGAACCATATGGATAAGGGAGGCAAGATTACTTGGCTCACCTGGAATGTGCGGGGACTAAACAGACCACAAAAGACCAGACAGGTGCTGGCGTATTTAAATAGACATGATGTGCAGGTAGTCTTCCTGCAAGAGACGCATCTCAGGGGGCAAGCAGCGGAGACAGTGGCTAGACAGTGGGCGGGGACGAGGCTGGCAACTGCATATTCCTCATATGCCCGGGGAGTCATGGTGCTGATTAAGAAGAACATACCGTTTGTGAGTCTTCATGAGGACATTGATAAAGAGGGTCGCTCTATTATTCTGCATGGCAAACTGTGTGGTACACTAATAACAATGATCAACGTCTATGGACCGAATATTGATGATCCTGATTTTTATGTCACTTTATGGAAGAAGGTGCATGCCCTACCTCCATCTGCAATTGTCTGTGGTGGAGATTTGAATGTGACGCTGGATCGTGAATTAGATAGAAAGGATGACCGACAATGCCCGGCTAAAAGAGCGATTGGAGCGGTGTGGGACGGTATGCATGAGCTTGGCCTAGTGGATGTGTGGCGTCTTGGCCACCCTAGCACGAAAGACTATACCTGCTACACGTCTGCGCATGATACCTGGTCACGTCTAGATTATTGGCTTGTGACAAAAGATGTTAGTGGTTGGGTGATGAAGTTGGAGCATTTGCCTCGCACTCTGTCTGATCACGCACCTGTGCTTATGGAGGTATGGTTGTCATCGCATGCGCCTGCGCCATTTTCGTGGCGACTGCAGCCTGGGGCTTTGTCGGATCTGGTCTTGCATGAGAGCTTACGTGAAGTAATTGAGGACTATTTTGTCAGGAATGTTGGCTCTCTGGATGACATGTGCATTGTTTGAGAGGCCTTCACGGTGACTGTGCGTGGGGCATGTATTAGTCTGCAGGCTGGTGTGCTTAAATCACTGAGGGACTCAATGGACAGATTAGAACGTGATCGGTTAGGCCTGGAACGGCACTATGAACGGCAACCGGCGGAATCTCTTTCGGCTGACATATGTCTGAAAGTATAAGGAGCTTGCGGAACAAGAGGTCAAATATTTATCCAAACGCTCTAGGGCACGGTATTTTGGGGAGGGCGGTCGCCCGGGGCGTGGACTGGCAGATAGAATCAAGGAACCATAGGCTAAGCACTGCGGAGTGCAATAAATTAAGGATGGGGATAGATCTGTGACGGATGCGGATGGTATCCTAAACTGTTTTGCGCAATACTACACACAAATGTATGAGCATAGAGAGACGGCTGGTGAGGACGAGATAGCGCAATATTTGGAAGATGTAGCGTTGGTCTGGCTGTCGAAGGGGCAACAGGATTTATTAATGCATCACATCACGGAGGGAGAACTCAGGTAGGCGATTGCGGCTTTGCCGAATGGTAAGGCAGCAGGCACTGACGGTTTGCCATCTGAATTTTATAAAGAATATATGGACTTGCTCTTGCCTCAGCTAGCGACAGTATTTGCTGAGGTTCCAGATCAGGGGCAACTTCCAGCGACGATGCGGGAGGCCCTTCTTGTGACCCTTCCGTAGGCAGGCAAACCACTGGATCAATGTGAGTCCTATCGACCACTGTCCCTGATGAATACAGATGTAAAGATACTTGCCAAAGTGTTGGCGACATGCCTGCGCCTGTTGTTACCCGTTATGATACTGCCAGACCAGTCTGGCTTTGTGCCTCTGCGCTCCACGACACATAATTCGAGAGCTTTATTTGCGGTTCTACATCTACTAAAGCCGGAACTTGCTGCAGTGGCGGTCCTGCTGGACGCTGCCAAAGCGTTTGATTCCGTAGCTTGGAGATATATGATAGCGGTGTTACATCGGATGGGAGTGCCTCACGTCTTCACGTCTTGGGTCACCTTACTTTACACCAATCCGATTGCCCGGGTGCGGGTTTATGGTTGTGTGTCTGGGCCCTTTTCTATACAGAGAGGTATGCGGCAGGGGTGCCCACTCTCACCCTTGCTATATGCCATCGTTTTAGAACCCCTGGCATGTATACTGCGGCAACGACACGCGGCCTCAGCGTTACGTTTCCATCTCAGGTCACTAGCGGTCTCTATGTTTGCCGATGACATGGTTTTGCATGTGCGGGAGACGGACAGGTATCTGGAAGGGGTGATTCGGGAGTATATCCGGTTCGAACGCTTTTTTGGACTATCTATTAATTGGGACAAATCCATACTGTTGCCATTGACAGACGCTACAAGGCCCTTTCAGTTGGAATTCCCCTTGGCGTGGGCCACGGATCCGGTTCGGTACTTGGGGATTTGGGTGCACATAGATTCCCAAGAAATAATTTGAGCTAATTATGGGGTAGCGATTTCGAAGCTGGAGGATCAGGTGGCTCGCTGGACGCGTCTACCCCTTTCATTTGCTGACCGGGTTGCCCTGATCAAGATGGTGGTGTCACCTAAGATTCTGTATTATTTTGTCCCCTCGTCCTAACGTCTCATTTTTTTGCTACGCTTCAGTCCTTATTAGTCACTCTGGCTTGGGGGGAAAGAAACCGCGCGTGAAGTGGGACACTCTGACCAAGCCCTATGAACTGGGCGGGTTTGCTATGCCAGATATGCGTTTGTACTATCTATGTGCCCAGGCACATTTCGCCTACTACTGGGTTTCGGCACCGCCATATACTCCCCACGTGGCAATTGAGGCAGGAGCGGTATATCCGCTACCCTTAAAGGCAATGATAGTGAACCCACATTCGGTATATGGGAAGGGCGAAGTGGACACTGTGCAGTGCACTGCTAAAGCTTGGAAGGAACTTGGGAGACGTGCGGACCGACTGCCGCTGTATGCTCCAGCCATGCCTTTACTGCATCATGCCGACATCTCAGTGTCGAGAGAGGTAGGGGCCCTTCAGTTGTTGCAGGGTGCCGGGATACAGACTATGGGAGATGTTTTTCCGGCGGGCCAATTTATTCCACTACAAAGCTTATTGAACCTTGGGAAGAACGGAACCATGGCTTCTTTAACATACGTCAGGCTGCGGGCTACGGTGCGCGATCTGTATCCAACTTTTCCTGCAGAACCGCCTGTGCTGGGCGCATTGCAGTTGATGTATACTGCGACTACTCGTGTGAAGTTGATTTCGCGGCTGTATAGAGCATCACAGGTGGATGAAGGGGGTATGAATGTGGCTGCGAGAGCTCGATGGGATGCCTGTTTGATGGAACCACTGACTGATGACTAATGTTCTGAAAGCTGTGACATGACCGGCAATTTCGCCGCTAACGGTAATTTTAGGCTCATACACTATAAGTTTTTACAGCAGTGGTACTACACGCCGGCGCAACTTACTAAATATGGTCTACGCCAATCGGCTGTCTGCTTGCGTTGTGGGATGGATGAGGCTGACTTTATACATTTGGCTTGGGTGTGCACCCGGGTGCTTGAGTTTTGGACGGATGTAACTACGGCGTTGTCTGAAATGACGAGGGTGGCGATTGCTTGTGACCCGCGCATATGTTTGCTTGGCATTGTGTCCGGCGAACCGGCGGGAATGAGACGCTTGGTGGTTTTAGCATTACAGCTAGCCAAGCGCAGAGTGGCTGTTTGCTGGGGAGGGAGGCGGGAGCCTAATGTTAAAACCTGGTTGCAAGATTTGGCGTACTGCCGTGATCAGTTGACATGCTATTATGAGGAACTCCCCACTGCCTCGCGTCCGTGAGACATTTGGGGCCCTTACACTGCGTATATGCTTTCCAATATCACTGATGAATGATAATATACACTATTTGTCTCTGCCTCACTCAACCGTTGCTTTCACGCTACTGTTGTCTCGAGCACTGCCTTCTGCCTTGTTGTTGGCATAGTACTGCTCATATAAATACAGGAATGAGGCACTGCACAGGTTACCTGCACTCCACTGCACATGGGCTCCCCTCTTCTGTTATCTATTGATGACGCCTTCATGAACTTGTTTTATTTTACTTTCCTTCTCGGTATGCATCTTCATATATGTACAAATGTGAGCATCACCCTGGCCGCACACAGGACTGAGGACAGTTTGTTTCGCTTACTTTTTGTACTCTACTCTATTTGTTGTGGGGTGCTGGCCTGATAGGATCCTGGGGGTTGATGGGGGGGGGGGGGAGCTGTTTGTTTATGCGTTTATTTATAGCATATGTAAAATGAAAGGCCGATAGTATATCCTAAATAAGAAATGCAGGATCTGAGTATACCAATTTTTATGTCGCTACGCCGCCGGACCTTTGTTTGTCGGCTGAAGGGCTGTGTTAATGCAACTGGAATGACATGCATTTGTGATCAACACGGCCGGCCCCTTAGGGATGTAGGCCAGATGCTGTGTTCTTGCAGAATTGTAAAATAAAGGTCTTCAAAAACAAAAACAAAAAAAAAAACCTTCACTTCCCTGGACAGGGCACAGTCCAACATCAGGAAGGTCTTTGCCCGTCGGGTTTTCGAAAGGGCCAGACGTGGCAGGGGCCGCTCGTTAGGCCGTGGCAACACCTCCGATCGGGGGCAAGGGTCCGGCCGTGGGCAATTCCAAGACAACGCCCGCTTCAATAATTTCTACCCGACGAGAGGACAAAGGTTCTGTGTCAGAGGAGGCCAAAGAGGACAGCAGCAGTGTGCTGGAAGAGGTGAGTGTACTGCCCTCGGCAAGCTTGAGGGTAGGGGGGTGCTTCCCAGCTTGGGTTTCCCTAACAAGCGATGCTTGGGTGCTGCAGACGGACCCGGCCTTCCAGCTGGAGTTTCATGGCCGTCCATGTCAGCCGTATCGTCCTCGCCCCATTACTTTCTCGCAGCGAGATGCAAAATTGGTGGTCGAAGAGGTATTCGCCCTCCTCCAAAAAGGGGCGATTTATTGCACGCGCGAGCATCCACGGGGTTTTCTCAGCAATCTCTTTTTGGTCGACAAGGTCGATGGTGGCCGGCAGCCAGTCATCAACTTGAAATAATTCAACGAGTGGCTGGTATACTACCATTTCAAGATGGAGGGCATACACCTCCTGCAGGATGTGTTGCGTTCGTCTGGTTGGTTGGTGAGACTCGACCTGAAGGACACGTACCTGACGGTGCCTATTTTTTCCCCCACCATCGGCGCATCCTTCAGTTCAGTTGGGACTGTCAGGTTTACAAGTTCACCACACTCCTTTCGGACTCTCCTCCGCTCCGTGGTGCTTCACAAAGGTCCTTCGGCCGGTAGTGGAGCTCCTGCGGGTGCGGCGTATGAGGATGATCGTTAACCTGGACGATCTGCTGTTTTTGAACCAGTGTCCCAATCGGCTGTCGTCACAGTTGCAAACTGCAGTCAACCTCCTTCAAAGGTTGGGATTCGTTATCAATGAAAAGAAGTCCCCCTTGGTTCCCGCCCAGTGTGCAACTTTTTTGGAGTTCAACATAGACTCAGTGTCTTCCACCCTGAGTCTTCCCGCCAGGAAAATGGCAAAGATCAGGCACGAGGGATGCCAAACTCTGGCGAAGCCTCAGATATCTCTCCGTCAGTTGGCGCGGTTGGTCGGTCTCCTTTCATCTTCAATTCAGGCCATATTCCCGGGACCCCTTCATTACCGAGCCATGCAACGTTTGAAGGCATATCACCTCAGGCAAGGTCTAACGTACTTTCAGCTGATTCCGTTGTCGGAGGAAGTACGGGACGAAATGCAATGGTCGCTCACGCACATGGAGGCCTGGAATAGCTGTGCGATATTAGGTTCAGCTCCGGACATAGTTATCGAGTCGGACGCCAGTCGCTCCGGCTGGGGGGCCAGGTGTGGAGACTTTCCTACAGGTGGCGCCTGGTCCACTCACGAGTAGTCGTAACACATCAACTGCTTGAAGTTACTAGAGGGGTCTTTTGCTGTTCAGTGCTGGACGAAGGACAGGGTGCAGTTGTGTGCCCTCCTCAGGATGGACAATGTCTCGACGGTCCGGTATATCAACCACCTAGGGGGTACCAGATCCAAGATGCTGGCGGACCTAGCCAGGGGTTTTGGCACTTTTGCCTGGACCACCAGGTATCGGTCACAGCAGAGTACCTGCCGGGACAACAGAACGGGGTGGCCGATTGGCACTACCGTCACCTTCAGGATGCCAGCGTGTGGAAGCTGGACCCTCAAGTTTTCTCCTTCCTGTCGGAGAAGTGGGGTCCCTTATTGGTGGATCTGTTTGCATCGTGCCTGGAGCATCAACTTCCGAGGTTCTTCAGTTGGCGCCCGGATCCACTGGCGGTAGTGACGGATGCTTTTCTCCAGGATTGGTCAGGCGAACAGGGGTATGCGTTTCTCTCGTTTTCCATGATAACGCGAGTGTCGGCGCTGCTGCAGCGCCAGTTGGCGGAGGTAGTGTTGATCATGCCATGGTGGAGGTCTCAAGTTTGGTTTCCGGTTCTACTGGAACTTTCTTGGGATTTTGCAATCCAACTCCCCCACTCTCCTCACATTCTGCTCAATCCCGACCTTGTTCCCCACCGGTTAGTCCAGGAGGGATCTCTAAGGCTGATGGCCTGGAGGATCTCCGGCGTACTGGTTGCTCCCAGGCCTTTCGAGAAAGGCTGAAGACCTGCTCTCCAAGGCATGGGCAGATAGCACGACAAAGAGATACAGATCAGCCTGGATTAGATGGCCTAGTTGGTGTGTGCGACAGGGTTTTGATCCCGTGGGGCAAGATGTAGTTCACGTCCTTAATTTCTTGGCGAGTTTGGCTGAGGAGGGTCTGGCCTACCGGTCAATCAGCACCTTCCGATCGGCGATCTCGGCTGGTCATGTGGTGGTGCAGGCTTCCCCAGTGGGTGAACATCCCTTGGTGTGCCGGCTCCTGAGAGGGATTCGCCTCTCGCTGCCCCCGGAGCCACATTACTCGGTCCTCTGGGACGTGAACAGGGTTTTGAACCTCTTTCTTTCTTGGCAACTGAATAGGTTTCTTTCTCATAAGGAAGTAACAGCCAAATTGGCAATTCTGTTGTGTCATGTTACCTGCAGGCGGGTTTCGGATGTACAAGCCCTAGACATTTCTGCCAGAGTGTTTTCACTGGACGGAGTGTCCTTCACAGTAAGTAGAAGAACTAAATCCAACACAAGGGTTATTTCATATCCGGTTTTTCCAGATTCCCCTAAACTGTGTGTAGTGCAGTGCCTCCGTGCTTATGAAGAAATGACTGATGAAAGACAGCTTCTCATTGCATTGCGTAAACCGTACAAAGCAGTTTCATCCACAACAATTGCCAGGTGGGTGCGTTGGGTAATGCAGGAGGCGGGGATTGATACTAAGCAATTTGGTGCTCATTCGGCGAGAGGGGCGATGGCCTCTAATGCTTTTGCCCTAGGGGCAAGATTAGAGGATCTGATGCGGGCGGCCGATTGGTCGAAGGCTAGGCAAATTTGCATTCATGATCAATTTGTACTTCATTGCAAATCAGCCAAAGCGAAGAGCTCTAGCTCAAGAATAAACGTCTCTTACAGCAACTGTTTTGGTGTGTGCTTACTTACTTCACCCACTTTTCACTTTCTTACCCCTCACCAGCCTCCTGGGATTTGGCATTACAGTGGTATAACGCAGAATACATTTTAAGAAGTAATGGATCTGAGAAATGCAGTGAAGATCCTTTCAAAGTATTACCACCCACCAAATGAGGTGCCATAATTAGGTTTGCTGATAAAATTGCATGCTCTTCTGAGGTTCAGTGAATTCTGAACCTGGGTCATAAAGGTTATGGTTCCTTTACGATTTTGGTAACATCGAACCGTAAATAGTGAGCTCAGCAAGCATGAGTGTTTTCGTCATGTTACACCGATGGATTCACTATGTATTTGACGATTTCGTTCTGAACCATGGGTTCCATTTTGTGCATAGCAGCCATTTTGTAGTTGCCCTGACATAGGCTGATGACTTTAGCTGACTGCTGGATGACCTGAGTGAACTGACCCTGTTGCCTGAAGCTGACCTTGTTAGACCAGTTTCTTGACCAGTAGCTGATCAAGATTAGGATCAAAGAGCAGGACATTGTTGAGTTTATTGTACACGCACACACCCCTTTATCTTGCTCCTATCGGTTTCTGTTCCTTCTTTATAGTCTATTTATGATGTGGGCTGCGGGCCCTTTTATTATGGGTTTTGTCCAGTTTGTCTAAAGAAGAATGTTTATCTTGGGTTTGTTTGATGATTAATTATGGGCTGGACAACTGAAATGTGGGTTTGTCATCATACAATGCTTTGGTCGTGTATACATGGGATTGGTCAAACTGTAAATAAGGAATGTTGGGGTTTCTGCATGCTTGCAAAAGCTAGGACTGCCCCTTACCTTTGTGCTGAGTCATGTAACCCTAAAACATATAAAAGGCCTCTGTCCTCTTTATTCCTCAGACTACCTCATTCAGTTACTACGGTTTCTGTGTGACGTGGCCTCATTTATTAAAATGTAATAAAGATATTTTTTCATATTTCAGCTTCTGTGCCAAGTTCTTTATTGATATTAGGAAGACCCCTGAGAATGGAGATTTTGAATTTCCTCACTTCTCTTATGGGGTTGAGTCAACACAGGATTTTGTTGCTAATATTTAAGCTGGCAGTTGAAATAGCTGTCGAGTCAGGGTAAATGTTTCTGCAAAAACTTTCTTTACAGTGAAGCACCATCTTTTGAGCGCAAATATCATGCTGGGCTGGAATCAAACAATATGGTACGTCCACGTATAGTTATGACATCATTATCATCTCATCAATGCTTACTAGTCTTGTTGTGCTTGGCCATTTTACCTGGGGTTTTAGCCATTGTTCCTTGCAAGGCCCGGTGCCCAAAGGTGGGATAGCCAACCAGCTGAGCCAAAGTATGCCGGCTGCTGAGCAGTTCCTCAAGGCACTTTAGCTGGTTGGCATTGGGGTAAAGGAAAATCTTGTACGCAGCTTCTCGTACCTGAGGAGATACAACAAAACAAAGTCAAACTCACTCAAGGATGCGTATTTTACGTAAAGGTTATTTAAAAACAGTTATCCAGATTTACAAACATTTGCACAAATGGGATGTACCTCTAGGCCACGGTACCGAGATGCACAGAACAGCACTTCATTGCACCCAATTAAGTGCTTTACACTGGGGTCAGGCATTTACTGGTTCCATTGATAAGTTCTTTATTTTGAGTATTGTAATGTAATGTAATGTAATGTAATATTGCATTTATACCGCGCAGCTGTCGCTCCAAGGACCATCTAGGCGCCCATTTTTTACCAAGATCCATCACACGGTCAGGCTGCTTGTGGTAGTTAGTCCCCCTGTCACACTAGTGCACTAGCGCAGGTATCCTGTAAATTAAAAACCCAGAATTTCAGAGCCTTTCGAAATTTGGATTCCTGCTCCAGTGCCAATGTTGA
The DNA here is from genome assembly GCF_964263255.1 of Lissotriton vulgaris. Classification (NCBI taxonomy): domain Eukaryota; kingdom Metazoa; phylum Chordata; class Amphibia; order Caudata; family Salamandridae; genus Lissotriton; species Lissotriton vulgaris. The sequence goes on along the minus strand of NC_141696.1, from coordinate 1,269,100,059 downwards.
GGGGGAAGAGTGTTCCAGGCTTTTGAGCCTAGGACTGGCAGTGATTTACCTACTCTCGTGCTAAGTCTGAAAGCTGGGACCGACAGAAGGTTAGCACTTGAGGACCTCAAGGTACGTGGAGGTCGGTACCTAGAGAACTTCCCCCCGTAGATATTTCGGCCCTTGGGAGTGAACGGCTCTAAAGGTGATAATCAGGATCTTAAAAAGGACCCGTTTAATTATCGGTAGCCAGTGCAAAGTTTTTAATGCTGCCGATGCTGATGATCTCCTCGCCCATTTCAGCACTGGCCTAGCTGCTGCATGTTGCACCATCTGGAGTTTATGAGTAACAACTTTGTTTGTCCCTGTGTATAGGCTATTACAATAGTCTATCGTTGATATCACAAGGGCGACCGTTACCGTCTTCCTAGCCGCCAGAGGAAGTAGATCGAAAAACTTCCTTAATCCCTTGATGAAACCGAAGCAGGTCCCAGCTACTGTCAGTGCTTGTTGCTTAAAAGACAGGGCGGTGTAAAAGTTGATCCCCAAATTACGAGCAGAATTGGTGGTGTGAGGTGGTATCCCTGCCTTCTCCGGCCATCATAGTTTGGAGACAAAATAGTTTTGTGGGCCCATTGGCATCTTCTCTGTCTTGCCCGAATTACATTTCAAATGGTTCCTCCCCATCCAATCGAAAGTGGCTGGTGAGGCAACATTTAAGATTTTCTTCCCAGTCCTGAGTATCTTTATCAAGGACCAGGATGTAGTGTTCTTGCATCTGGTTTATGTTATACATGCTCTCTCCACTACCAGTCCAGCTTGTAGAATGTTGCAGCTATGATGCGCAAGAGAATGTTAGGATTCAGTGGGCTGAGGTCTACAGTTGGCATTGGGCTGAGCATCATGCTGGATGCTCCTGGTGGGGCTGATTTACCAGCTTATCTGCATAACCTTAAATAAACATCTAAACATCATCTACCGCGTGGGACTCAATTGAGTCCCACGCGGTAGATGATAGATCGCCAACTGGTCCACAGGGCCATTCCCCGTGCTGTTCCCTTCTCCTGACTCCATGGCAGGGACTGCAAAGTCCTTCGTGAGGCCCTGTACTTTTTCCTCAAAGTAGTCTGCAATAGTGTTAAGAGACTCTCAGAGGGCGGGATTTCTTGCACTAATATCCTGGGATTATTAAAGCTATTTACAATCTTAAAGATGGCTTTTTGTTTGTTGCTTGACGATTCTACTGCTGCAGTGTAGAATTTAATTTTTGCTTGTTTAACGAGTGCGTGATATGAACTCCTAGCTATTTTATAATTACAGCGCTCGTCATCACGATAGTCTTTCCGCCATTTTAGTTCGGCTCTCCGTACCTCCCTTTGTTTTATTTTAAGTGACTGATCAAACCAAGGAGATGATAGTCTCTTATGTGCTGGCCTATTTCCACTTTTCATAGGACCCGCCTTAGCTTTGATCTCGGAAATCCATTCCCTGAAAATTGTATTGTCTGTTTCCAGATTACCTACCAAATGGGGCCTGCAATCACTGGCCATTGCAGTCAATTCCGAGTGGCTCATGATAGCTTTCCACCCTTCGTTTCTAGCCTGGGTGCTTTTTCCTGACAGCTTGGCCTTCGCAGTACCCTCAAGCAGGAGATTGCAAGGTATCAGCGCATGATCCGTCCATGGTTGGATTTTAGGGTGCTCGACCCCGAGTATGGCTAGATTGGAAGATATACAGTCTATGGTATGACTCGCCTTATGCGTGGACTGTGTGGTAAGAGTAACTAGTCCCAGTACATCCATAGCGTCTCTAAACGAAATTGCTGCAACATCTGTAGGGGAATCGAGATGGATATTAATGTCCCCAAGTACCGTGAAATTAGAAAACCGAAGTGCCAGATTACTAAAGACCTCTCCGATACTTTCCAAGAAGCCCTTATAAGGGCCCGGGGCGATAGATCAAAGCACCGCAAACGTGAAGGTGTCATTCACAGTGCAGTTCAGAGAGTCCTTATGAATAATCGCCACACCTCCCCCCGTTTTTCCCCTCTATCCGCCCTTTGGATGCAATATCCAGGTGGTAGGGCGTACACTATGTCTGGGTTACACCAGGGTTTGAGCCACATTTCCGTAATAAAAAGACAGTCCATATTTTCTTCAGTTATTAGATCTTAAATAAAGTTTTAGGGACGGAGGAAGAGGCAGAACATGCAGACTATGTTTACAGCACCGAACTGCTTTTTCACCCCAAAAATTAATTTCGATAGCTTTTTGCTAGCAAGATATGGCAAGGGACACCTCTGGGGGTGTAATCATTACCAATAAACTACAAATTAAAATCATGACCAAACTGCCATGTTTAAATGAACCAAAATTAAGAAAAATTGGGAAACACCGGATCTGATAGCAGCTGGGTTAAAGCTGTATCATATAAATCATTTTCATAATGCTCTCTGAAAACCTGGTGTCCTTTCAACAGCTCCCTAATGTTATAACTGTGTTATCTTGCTGCTCCTTCCATTTGCGCTTTCACAAGTTTATGTTGCAGCCACCATTCTAAACAAGCATTGGCAATGTCAATAAGTCTGGCTTATGAATGCACTTTCAAGCTAGACCTGAAAATGCATGTAAATTGCTCACTACCCTCCGCCCATCTGTGCTTCTGCCAGAGAAAAACACCATACATTATCTAATTATATAAGACACGTTAATAGCATTACAATGGCATGTGTGTACCCCTGTAAGCTCAAGCTCAGGCAGCTGGATAAACAGAATGATCACAGCTGTGTGGAGGGCAAGCAATTTCTGTGGAAGCACACAACTTCTGTCCAATAAAACCATGTACTCCTGACAACAACTGTGATGTCAAGCCAGACCATAAAAAGCCTCTGGCCTGCTTCCATTTCCAATATCAAGGATGTTTTTTTTAACGATGTCTCCACCAAGTTGAAAGTCACAAAAACAGCACATAAAACCCTAACATAACCATCTAGAAAGCAGGCATAAGAAACCGAGTTGGGTCGACTGCACAACCCTAATTAAATCAATCACTATTCTAAGTCCACTTCAAATACACATTAATGCTTTAACTCTCATTTTTAGCTGAATCTAAAGATAATAACCATTGCTGATCCCAGTTCTAGAATCAGTATGTTCAAAATAAAATGAGAATGAAAAGGCAGGCATCATGAATCGAGCTATACATGCCTGTGCAGCAGTGAGTCTTGTAAAATGCCCCTTCCATTTCAATCATTGGTCTCCCAAATAAAGATGACTGACTGGAGCTGCATTCAACTGTATGACCTATGGCCTCAATTAAGAGTGCCCTGGTGTCCTGCGCAATAATTATCGCACCCGATAAAGTCCAGCAGTGAGGTGTTATTGGGTGTTGCAATAATTGCGGATTCTGTTTTGCCCTTAAAAACAGGGCATCATCTTTCTCCAAGAAACCCATCGTTTACGCACTGACACTTCGCGCATGTCTCACCCTAAGTTTCCTATACAATCCTGGGTCTGTACACAAACTAAGACAGAGGGGTAGCCGTTCTTTTTAAAGCAGCTCTTCCCAGGCAGATCACAGGCACCATACGGGATAAGGAAGGTCGGTTCCTCAAGCTGGCGATCTTATTGCAGTGCAAGACACTTACCTTGCTTGACGTATACGCGCCCAATCAAGTACAGGATGCTTTTCTCCGCAACCTTTTTCGGAACTTACTCTCTCAGGAACCTACCCCATCATTTTTGGAGGCGATTTTAATGTCGGGACTGCACCACCTCTTTTTTCCAGGGAGCAGGGGCTATGTCTGCAGTGCTAAAACGTGACATAGACGCTCTGGGCCTCATAGATGCCGGGCACTACCGGGAGCCGGAAGAATAGGACAATGCTTTCTATTCCCATGCCCACCGCTCTTATTCCGGTATTGATTATTTCTTTATATCCCAATCGCTCATTCGCTCCTTGGACTCTGCGTTGATTTCAGACATATCCATCTCAGACCATGCCCACTTAGAAATCACCCTGTCCGGTGTGGGAAGACACCCGAGCTCCATCCCTTGGTGTTGCCTTCCCCCGCGATCAAGTAGATGTGGCTGAACTACGATAGGCCATACAATCATATTTCACTACTAATGACCTCCCGGAAACTCTCAAACACATTTTGTGGGACGCTTTTAAAGCCACGATCCGGGGTACCATTACCTCTATCTCTATAGCTCACAGGCGGGAATCCCGCTGAGTAGAAGATAACCTTACAAGCGACATTAAAACTTTGGAGCAGCAAAGCCATAGGGTGCCCTCTCTTTCAACACGTAAGAGGCTGGCCTCGCTACGGGGCCAACTCAAAGCTCTTCAAGTGAATAAAGCGGAACACGCCCTCCTGGCGCTAAAACTTAAATTTTACGGAGGGGATAACAGGGTGGGTTCCATGCTGGCGCATCACCTCCGCCTTTTGGTATCCTGTGGCCACATCCCTAAGATTGCCTTGCTGGGAGGGGGGTGGGCCATTTCAGAACGAGCTAAACAGCTAGAATTTAGCACGTTCTTTTCCAATCTGTATAACCAGGGGGATACCTGTGTGGATCAGATAGACCCCTTTCTGGCAACCTGCCCCTAGACGCCATTACTTCCTTTTATAAGCAGCAGCTGGAGGAGCCCATCACAGCAACCAAACTTCAAAAAGCATTGAAGAGCATGCCAGTTGGAAAATCACCAGGCCCGATGGACTAACACAGGCATTTTATCGCCTCTTTCTTCCGGGGCTCCAGGCCCCTTTACCGCGCCTCTTTAATTCTTTTGCAGAGACCGGGACTGTAACTCAGACGATAGCCGATGCTGAGATCGTGCTTATCCCCAAGCCAGGAAAAGACCCCACTGCCACATATAGGCCTATTTCTCTATTGAATGTAGATGCTAAAATGCACACCAAAATCCTCGCCTGACGCCTTGCTCCTCATCTCCCAGGCCTAATCGAGCTAGACCAGGTAGGCTTCATACAGGATCGTCAGGGAGCTGACAATATTCGCCAAGTAGCTCATCTAGTGCAAAAGGCTCAACATCACAATATACCTGCCTTTCTGCTCTCTCTTGCCGCTGAGAAGGCCTTCGACCAGGTTGGCTGGTCTTTTCTCCGGGCGGTCCTCCATCGTATAGGTCTTGGGCCAGTTATGATCGCACAAATTATGGCCCCATTCGCGGCGCATTCAACACGCATCCGTGATAATGGTCTCCTTACCCCCTCCTTCTCCATTCGCAAGGGCACGTGCCAGGGGTGCCCGCTCTCACCTCTACTTTTTGCTCTTGCTGTGGAATCCCTGGCGATTGCCATCCGGCAATCGGAGAACATCCGGGTCATTCGAATGGGGGGGGACCGAACACAAGATTGCCCTCTTCGCTGACGATCTTCTCTTGACGCTCGTGAATCCTGTGAGTTCTCTCCCCGCTCTCTCAGACATACTCACCCAATTTGAATTAAAGTTGGGCCTTAAGATTAATCTCTCCAAATCACATGCACTCAACCTCACCCTCCCCCCCTCCCCCCCCCCCAACAATTGAACGATCTGTGGGATGTTAATCCCTTCCAATGGGCCCCACTTTCAATCTGCTATCTCAGTATTAATGTTACGGCTAACCTAGACACATGGACACAGGCAAACTGGCCGGCCTGCAGAGCTTCAAAACGAGCTGAACTCCGTCGCTGGAAAACGCTCCCCATCTCTTGGCTGGGTCGCCTTAATGCAGTCAAAATGACAATCCTACCGAAAATCCTGTATCTCTTTCAGTTGCTACCTACACCAAACCCCCATAGGGATATTCTGGGCCTCCAGTGGGAGGTAACTGCCTTCATTTGGGGAGGGGGAAGGCCACGTTTCTCCACAAGGGTTCTAATGCTGCTGCGCACCAGGGGAGGATTGGCCTGCCCCGAATTGCTAGTCTATTACTGGGCGACACACCTACGCTACATATCGGAATGGGTGGCTTGCGAAAGCGAAAAACACTGGTTCCATATAGGGCCGTGGCCTGCCGTCCACTGTGGGACTTGGCCTGGTTGCAGAGAAGCGCTCGGCATTGTAGGGCCTATATCGCCATCCCAACAAAGACGGTTTGGGAAATTTGAGATAGAGTGGCAGTGCCTCGCGGCCTCACTACATTCCGCTCTCCTAATACACCATTAGCACTTAACCCGGAATTTCTACCAGCCTTGCACCCAGCATCCTTCCCGGCGTTGGCAGCCGGCTAGTGCCGTATCATAGAGCAACTGTTTGAAAAAGGAAGTCTTCAACCATTTGACCAGTGCAGGAAAGATTTTAATCTCCCCAAAACCACACGCCTAGAATACTTCAAAATTAGACACTGGCTCCGTGCCCCCTCACATATGGAAGGCACCACATGCCAGCTTACGCCGTTCGAGTCTCTGGCCCGCTCCTTTGTTGGAACACAAGGGCTGATTTCCCAGACATAAAAGGTACTCCAACATTCACACACAGTGCCCCCACATTCCTACCAACGCCAGTGGCAGCTAGACCTCGAGAGTGATATTCTCCCTGACCAATGGGAGCAGCTAAGGCGGGATATCCCGCGCCTTTTTAGAAGCAGACCGCACCAAGAATCAACATACAATAAATCATGACTCGTTGGTATTACACTCCCCTTAGACTCAAGAGGATGTTCCCGGGTTTCGCCCCTCTCTGCTGGCGCTGTCAGGCGACTCAGGGCTCCTTCCTACACAGATGGTGAACATGCCCTCTCATTCTTACTTTCTGGCGCGAGGTACTGGGTCACATTAAGGAGGTGGTCGGGTTCCCTTTACCCAGTGAACTGGGGACAATCATTCTAGGGCTCCGCCCAACATCTCTTAAAGCAATGACTCACAAGGACTGGCGCATGATTTTCCACATGCTTTCTGCTGCAAAACAGGCCATTGCACTCCATTGGAAGAAATCTGCACTCCTCCGCCATTGGTTTGGTTTACAAGTCTCTGGCATGTCATGGCGATGGAACTTCTTTCTCACAGATTGGCACACCATGATGCTAAATTTGAACGCATCTGGCAGCCCTTACATCTCTCTCAGTTGGAACACGCTCGATCTGTCCCTTCTCGCTTGAGAGTCCTTCAAATTTTTGCTGATATTATACTCACAAGGGGGAAACCTATGAAGATGAAACAGGCTGAAGAAGGAGGGAATTTGCACCCCTCTTGTCACTCATTACGATACGGCCACAGATTCATCTCGTAAGGCCCTCCCCCCCTCCCGAGCTCCCTCTGGTCCAAGGAGTTTACACTTCATGCTCTCTCCCCTGCTCTTCTCTCCTCTCCTCTTCCCTCTCCCCTCTTCGCTTTCCTCCACCTGACCTCTGACTGGGGAGGTGCTACTTTCTCTACTATTCGCTCTTCTCCCTTTCTTTTCTTTTTTCTCTGCAGGCCAGCAGTTCAGAGGCTTCCCATGTCACTTAGTTGCAGGCACCACAGACACCATTATGTACCAATGGTTTTAGACAGGACAAGTATAGCCGACATATGCTACCTTTAGGCAAATCTCTAGCGAGGAACTGCACAGGATCCGGGCTCCCAGGTCTACACGCAACTTGAGTGAACCCAACGGGAACATTGAGAGGTGTCCCACAAGATACCTTGCTGCACCTAACACGCTTGCCTCCTTAGGACCTCTTGAGTAATATACCTGTTCCCAACCTGCGCACCTTGCTATCCGAGATTTTCTTAGCTGTGATACAGTGGCCGTCTGGCTAGTCCAGCCGCAGACATCTGCACGACGCATTCTGCCTGATCCTCCCTGCTGTTATGGCACTGACTACTCACTTTTAGCCCAACTTCTGTTATATAATGACCTTTGCAGCCTGCCGTTTCCGAACCATTGATGTGCATGATATCATCTGCCCCCTCTGTAATGCCTTATAATGCCTACTGTCTGGTAACTGCTATGTTGAATTTTCTTGTTGTGTATAAATTCAATAATAGAGATTTAAACGGAAAAAAAACCAGGGCATCGTATGCGGATTTTGGTGCTTACTGCACCAACTTTGTATGCTCCAGTATTTACCTGGCCCTTTTCCCTAGTAAATATTGAAAATTTGGCCTGTCGAAATGTACCTAGGGGCAATGCTGGAAATGCGGTGTTTATCTCAATACACAGAATTCAGATTTATATGCAGTAACAGAAATTACTGCACATATCAAAACTATTCGAGGCATTGACAGGCAAACACACATATTCTAGGGTCAGAGATTTAAAGACCTGTAAAGTATGGTTTCTGCAAAATGATCACACATATTCCTGGAGAGTAAGTTGATAGAATGATTTTGGGCACACAGCATTGCTTAGGAAGCCACAGGTGATCAAGGATTAGGTTGTCATTTATGAAATTCTGTGGTACTCCACGACGAAGAAAGACTTATTTTAAATAAACAAAAAAGTGTATTCGAATGCAATTACAGTGCCGGACTACAGTGATAAAGGAAATATGGAAGGTATAAAGGCAAAGCATTAAGGCCAGATGCAAAAGCAGGATGTACCTCCTCAGTTTGATTCAACTTGAGTTACATGGAGCTACGCTTCATTCACAAATTGTTTTCTTTTGAAGACCAGGGACAGCATATCTAGTTTGGTTTTTCTACAAGTCTTTCCCGGATTTCTGTACTAACAGCCTACATTTGGCATTCCAATCTGCATTTCTGAAAAAAATTATTTGAGGGTTTCAGAAAGACATAAAATAGCATAGTGATGATAGTGAATACCGAGGGACCCAAGGTGTGAGGACAGAAGCAGAAGATTTAAAAGATCTGATTGTTCGATCTGCCCTATCCCTTGAATGACGGAGTAATCCAATGTGTGGCATGGGTGCTCACAACTGCGATTTTTGTCAACTGCTGGACCGAGATCTCATGGTCCACCGTTTCAAAAGTCATAGAAAGTTCCAGCAATAAAACAAGCCAAAGTCTCCTTGACCAGTGATTTTTAGCAATTTGTAAACTGCATCTACCAACATAAAGATCCCAATACAATTTTAAATGTGATTAAAAGGAATTTTGTGAAAGTTGTGTTCATTATTTTAATTAGAATGAGCAGACGGCCTGCACTAGGGTCTCTTAGATACAAGGTCGTTTTTTTTTTCAACAAGAGCCTAAAGATGGTTTGAGTCAATGTATCCAGAACAATGCATTATGACGGACATGTACCCAGGAACAAATAATAGAGGATTCTGGAGTGAGATCTTTTGGCAAGTATTTTTCCTTTTATTTTCTTCATTACCATACCAATATCTTTCAAGGAAAAAGTTGGCAATCAAAAATTCTTACTTGTATAGTATCTTGGACCTCCTTCTGGCTCATAAGTCAACTAAGGCGTGTCTTATATGCATGACTTTAGTTGACTTTCTCCTGAAAGTGATGGTTGATCAGGTCACAGAGTACCTGCAAGGTAGCTCTAGTGTGCGTAGGTGCTTGGGAGTTCAGGACATATTTTTACTGATTGGTACAATCGTGTTCTGGAATCGTCTCTATCCAGTATTTTTTTCTCACAATGAGCTCCGTTTCGTAGTGGTGATTACATCACAATATATTCGAAATTTGATCTTATAAGTGGCTTTGTTGTGCTAGAAATAATGTCTCTTCCATTTTTTTTTTTAGGGCCTATGTCTTGTTTTAATTGTTTCAGCTCTCAGGAGAACCAACTGTTTTGATGCAATTGCTGCTTAATAACTTAATCAGCAGACAGCCCGGCTACATTTTTCATATATATTTGAGAAATTTCACTAATTTGGGTATCACAACATAGTGATAGTGATTTAGTTTGAGGATAGTAGCGGAGTGAAGACCTACAAGCTGGTCCCCTCTCCCTCCATTCTATTGGGACCCTAGTTGGCCCTAAGAAAAACTGGAGGGATAAAACATATCAGGGCAAGCTGATTTGACCATGTATGTAAGCAACTACGCCTTGAGATTGTAGATGGCAGCACTTTTTTTCAATGAAAATGTTGTCCAAAGTTTGCCCTCAATATGTGTAGATCCTTCGGACATTTGTTGAAACTACAACAGGGAGGCCTTGCAGCTTAGTCTGTTCCACATTGTTGGGATCCGTGTGAAAATTAAAGCTGCCTGCTGCGATGGTTAGTTTTTCATCAGCTGATGATAACATAAGGAAATCAAAAAGGTTTCCTTGCAGAGAAGCACTGCGTCTCAGGAGTCGGTGTATCACTATTGTTAGAAATGGGGGGTCTCTAGTTGGCAATGGTTTGCACCTTTGTCCAAATAGGGACCATTCCTTCTAGTCAAGATAAGGGGGATAACACTTATAAAATAACTCCTGGTCACCCACTAGGTAGCTTGCCACGAGCAGTCAGGCTTATCTCAGAGGCAATGTGTAGAGCATTTGCACATAACACACAGTAATACAGCGAAAACAGTACAAAAGGACACCACACCAGTTTTAGAAAAATAAACAATATGTATCTCTGCAAACAAGACCAAAACGATAAAAGACCAACATACAGTAATCAAAAATATGCACTTCGCAAGAATGATTTTACAATGCAGTTCCTTAAAGCGGTGGTGAAAACAAAAGAATACAACAGTTCCCGCCGACCACGTCAGTGCGGACGGTCACGGCAACCGTTGCGGAGCAGCTTGCGGTGCCCTCAAGTCGCGGTGCAGGCAGCAGCTCAGTGACGGTCATACAGTGGCATCGCTGAGACCGGGGCTGCGGTGCGAAGCAGGCAGAGCTCGTTGCAGTGCGGACAGGTCACGGTGCAAGCAGCAGTCCGGGTGATGGGAGCTGGCGTCTGTCGGCCCAGACTGCGGTCTGGGGCTGGGCGGTGCGTCGTGTAACTTACAAGCGTTGACCCCAAACCACAGTGCAGTTTCAGATGTCTAAGTCTGCGAGCAGCGACATCGTTGGTGAGTCCAGGGCAGCGGAGTGAAGCAAGGCAGTGCGGAGTGCAGTGCCCACAGGTCATGATGCAAGCAAAGGCTTGGTGGTGGCGGTGGTCGGCTTCGGTGAGACCAGGGTTGCGATGCGAAGTGTGGCGGTGCCTTCTGCGGTGCCTTCAGGACACAAAGCCAGCAGCGGTGTTGGTTGCTTTCCCCCTCTGTGGCAACTGAAACCCACGGTTCCAGAGGCAATACTCAGATGTAAGTGAGGTCTTTGCGGTCCCTGAGACTTTGTGAACAGGAAGCACGCTCTATTTCAAGCCTTTGTAGATCTTCAGCGGCAAGTGAAGAAGCAAGTGAAGAAAGTTCGGTCCAGACCCTTCACTGCCCAAGGCAGAAGCAGCGACTGCAGGCCAACCCAGCAAAGCGACAACACAGCAAAGGGGCAGTACTCTTCCCAGCAGTTCTGTCAGCTCTTCTTCTTGGCAGGTTCCTTGATTTGAGTTCTAAAGTTCTGGGTTCTGGGCCGAAAGGTTTATACTCAGTTCCTCTTTGTCTCTCGGGCAGAGAGTGTCTGGTCTCAGTCCAAACCAGTTTGGTCCTCTCTGGCCCAGCTTCCTGGCAGGAGGTGGAGACTGCATTGCCCAAGGCAGACCAGGTCCATTCAAGTGCAAGGGAATCTCCTCCAAATACCCTAAATGCAGCCCAGGTTTATTCAGCTCAGCCCTGACTCATCCAGGAAAGGTAGGACACACATCGACCCCCTCCCCAGTGGCTATCTGAAGAGAATTCACATTCCCAGCCCCTGCCACTCCAAAGCCAGACAGTCAATCCACAACCCAGCAGAAGCACACAGGATGGCTAAGCAAGAAAATAGCTACTTACTAAAAAGTGGTATTATCAAACACAGAACATAAAGATCATCTTTACTAAAAGATGAATTTCTACATTCTGAGTTCAGGCTTACTAAACTCCATGCTCTATCTTGTCCCAGTGAGAAGATATACATGTAAAATGTCAACCAGTACTTCCCATTCTATCCTATGGGACAGATAACCTTTCAATAACGACAAACAAAATATATTGTCTTTCATTATCAGGACATGTCAAACACACCAGTACATGTCCTACCTTCAGATACACCACACCCTGCCCACAGGGGTACCTTGGGCCTACCTTAGGGGTGAATTACATGTGAAAAAAGGGAAGGTAAGGGTTTGGCAAGTGGGTGCACTTGCGAAGTCAACATGGCAGTAAAAATGGCACGCAGAAACTGCAGTGCCAGGTCTCAGAACCCTTTCAATGGCTGCTCCTGTGGGTGGCACCATCAGTGCTGCAGGCCCACTAGCAGCATTTGATTACAGACCCCGGCACTCTCTGTGCACTTTACTAGGGACCAGTAAATCAAATATGCCAATCATGGAAACCCCAATCCATATTACAATTTACAATAGGAGCACTTGAACTTTAACACTGGACAGCAGTGAGAAAGTGTGCAAAGCCACTAAACCAGCAAAAACAGTCTAAACTAGGAGATCAGAAAGCAAAAAGACAGGGGAAACACGCCAAAAGAATCTAGGTCTAACAACTGTGCATTACATGTTTATAAGTGGTGCAAACTGACAAACAAGAGGTGTTCCACTCCCTCGAAGTGCCAGTGTTTAGGGCAAAGGTGAAACATAAAGTTGATACTCCTTCCTCCTAATGAATATCATATCCATCCGGATTATCACAAATCCATCAGCCATCAGAAAATAGGGTGTTCAAACTATGAATTCAAGTATCTGAATGTCAGCTTTTAGTGTCCTCAGTAAACATACTGTGAAGACCAGAATATCCCTGATGAACTGAGCAAATATGGCATTATGAGCATACCTTCCAAGATATGAAATATCCATATCCCCAATTCAGTGATAAGCTTTAATGTGCTTAATGGCTGCAAGAAGTATCCACATATTTTAATTATGTCAGTACATTTACTCAAAAAGATGGCATAACAAATAGGTCAGAATGAGTTTTACTAGGATCGAATCCCCCCACTTACGCCTATTAGGGCCTATTAAGGAATTATGTATTTTTAGGGACCTATGTTTGCTCAAAGGCCATTTTTCATTCTTATCAGGATTAATTTCCTTTGCGACTAGAATAACGGCTGACCCTTCCCTGTCCAATCAAGCTTGTCATAGACATTGTGTGTTACATGCTCCTTCTTTGGCCTGGTACTTCCTAATGGCATCAAATGTTAATTATTGGAGAGTGACAGCAGGAAGAGAATGGAAACTAAAGTTTTCTGTGTGTTCTGGATCCAACTACTACAATAGAGCTCAAAGAGAAATGTGTTTTAAAAACAGTATGTAGAATGGAAGAAGAAAAAAGAAGTCACTCTTTACATAAACAAGCACGCTAGCGAATTTCTTTTTGAGTTCAAATCTTTTTTATTGAACAATAACAAAGAAGAATGATAACGGACATAAGGCATCAGTAGAATTACAATCGTATTGGAGTGACGCTGTAATCAAACATGGATCCGTACATATAAAACAATACATACATACATACAGTAAAGGAAAATAAAGTATATTGAAAACAAGAAATTAAACATCAGTCCGGATCTGTAAGAGAGATGGGATGAATGAATAAATAAGATAAACAAAATAATATACCATCATTGCATTCTTACGGTTGTACACAGTCCCGTAGAGCTCTCCATCCAGATCTAGCCATATAATACCAAGTAACCTTGTCGTCCCTGCACATTGTATCTGAGGCTGATAAGCCCATGGGTACAGGTTATAACCAGTACAATTCCTGCAGCGGGCACCCCACACTTTATTAAGTATTGACCTCATTAGTAGTGGTTCATGGTGGGTCGAAGGTGAAGGAGGCCTGATCTAGGGAAGACCATAGTTTTTTGTTGGTGACTTGCCATGGTGAGGAGTGTAGAGCGGGATTGTCGGTGCCCCTAATGCAGGATAGCCATTCCCTCCAGGCATTGAAGGAGACCTCAGCCGCTGATTTCCAGTTGCATAGGACCACTTTGCATGCTAGTGTTAGCAAAAGATCCATGAGCTGGCGGTCATGGTCCCCCTTTAATAGTGGGTCTAAGGCTCCCAGGATAATGTAGATGAATTCCCTTGCAGGGTGTATGTCAAACGTGTGCCCGATGTAGGCAAAGATTTTGGCCCAATATGTGTGAAGCATGGGGCAATTAAATAACATATGTGGGAGGTCACCAATACCCGAGGAGCAGTTCCAGCAAGTCGGTGTGTCTCGCAGGCCAACCTTAAATAATCGCTGTGGGGTCCAGAATGCCCTGTTAAGAATCATATCTTTGGTCTGTGATAGTATCGGCAAGACCTTATGTGTGAGTGCTGATGCATGTATCCTGACCCAATCTATGTTTATGCCCTTTGTTGTTTGGTTCGGATTCCCATTTGGCTTCATTTCGCCTCATTGATTTGTTGGGTGTTGGTGCAAGAAGTTTATATATTTTTGAGACAAAATGTCCAGAGGACTGAAAGTGAGGGAGCATAGATTTTAGCCAAGGCGTCGCTAGCTTGAATGTTCTAGTGGATAGGGCTGATTTTAGCTTCAGGAAAGCGTAAAAGTCAATTGGTAATAGGGAGTATCTAGCCTGCAGATTCGAGAATGGCAGTGGCATGTTATTTTCATGGAGATCTGCAACCACATTAATACCTTTATCGGACCAGTGGTCCCACATGACGGGGGATCCGCCGATTTTAATTAACGGGTTACGCCATAACGATGCAGAAGATGAATTATGGATTTGCAGACCAGTGTTGTGAACGCGATCTATCCGCAAAAGAGCTCTCTTGGTATTGAGCATGATGTATTTAGAGTTCGTAAGGTGTGAGAGGTCCATTGTAAGCACAGCAGAGAGCGGGGCCTTGCCGATAATTGATCTCTCAATATCAATCCATAAGGGCGTATAAGTAGGGTCTTCGGTAAACCAGGAAGCTCCCTGTCTACAGAGAAAGGCGGTTTGGTAGTTTCTGAAATTTGGTAAACCTAAGCCCCCTTCTAGCTTTGGCAGTTGCAGTTTCTTCATGGCAATTCTCGGTTTCTTCCCTTTCCGCAGGAAGTCCGTGAGCGACTTCTCAACTTTGTGTAGAAAGTCTTCCGTGAAGGTCATGGGGAGCATACATGCCATGTAATTTACCAAGGGACTGACCATCATTTTTATTGTTTCCGCCCTACCCCACCATGAGAGGAATTTTGGAGACCAGCCATCTAATAATTTTTGTATTTTTTTATAGAGTATCTCCTCATTAATTTTTAGGGTAGTTACCAAAACCCTTTCAAATTCCAATCCTAAATATTTAAAACTCTTCGGCTGCCAGGTAAGCCCGGAATCGCCTAGGATGTTTTTGTCACACAGGTTATTTAATGATTTCACCTCAGTTTTATCCTTATTCAGGGAGTATCCAGATACACTTGAGAATTCTTCGATTGTGGAGAGTAACGCCGGTATGGCCTTATCAGCTTTTTCACTCATGAACAATACGTCATCAGCATAGGCCGCGAGTTTAATTGTACAACCTGCGAACCGAATTCCTGCAATGTCAGGATTTTCCCTAATAAAGTACAGAAAGGGTTCAATTGCCAGGAGGAATAAGGACGGGGACAATGGACAACCCTGCCTAGTTCCTTGTTCTAGCTTAAAGGGGGAGGAAAAGGCGCCACCAGCCCGTACTCTAGCGGAGGGACAGGCATAGAGGGACATGACCAATTTAGTGAATAGGGGACCCAGGTCGAACTTGTGTAGTACAGCATTTAAATAAGTCCAGTCTACTTTGTCGAACGCTTTTTCAGCATCTAGTGTGATTGCTACTGTGGGTGTGGATAAGAATTTCGCTTTTTCAATAACATGAGCCAGAATTCTCGTGTTATCGCTCGAAAGCCGGTTCTTCAGGAAACCCGCTTGCGAGGGATGTATTAGGGACGGCAGGACCTTTTGGATGCGTTTAGCTAAAATTGATGCCAGGAGCTTACAATCTAAGTTTATCAGTGAGATAGGCCTGTAATTTTTGGGGAGTTTGTGATCTTTGCCTTCCTTTGGTATCACAGCAATTACGGCTTCAGCCATAGTTCCCTTTACCTCTCCTGTGGTGCTAATTTCATGAAAAACTTCTAATAGAGGAGTTGCAAGAATGTGGGCAAAGGTCTTATAAAACGGTGCTGTGTACCCATCAGGGCCAGGGGCTTTCCCCTTTTTAAGGGATTTGATCGCGCTAACAACCTCCGATTCAGAGATCGGTTCATTCAAAGATTCCCTTTCTGCGTTCGTAGGTGTTGGGAGTGTACAATTTGAGAGGTACTTCTTCATTTTTTCACTGTCCACATGTATGTTCCTAGCATAGAGTTTCTCATAGAAGTCTTTGAAAATGTTCGCAATCTTAGTGGGATCAGAGTTAGGGGTACCATTTCCATCGAGTAAGGAAGTAATGGTGTTCTTTTGAATTTTAAATTTAAGATAAGCCGCTAGGCCCTTCCCTGCTTTGTTCGAGTCACATATTTTAAAACGCTTCCTCTTGTCCAGCCAAATTCCTGCCTTCTCACTGATGAGTTTGTTATAGGTATATTTTTGATTGGGCAATTCAGTTAGGACTGCAGGATTTCTGCTCATCAGGTATTTGCGCTGGAGATTCGAAATGTCCTCTTCTAACTTCAACAAGGCCGCGGTGCGGTTCTTATTAATTGCAGAGGATATTTGTATAATAAGTCCCCTTATAGTGGATTTCAGTGCCTCCCAACGGATGGTGTCTGAGGTGACCCCTCTCTTGTTTAACAGTAAGAAGTCTTTGATGGCAGTGTCAAGGGTTTCTTTGTGTTTCGTGTCATTAAGAATAGTGTCATTGAATCGCCACATAGACTGACGGGTAGATGGTTTAATATTAGATAATGTGAGGGAGACGCAGGATGATCAGAGACTAGTCTGGGAGCGATGTCCGCGCCTTCAACTCTTGCCACTGCGTTTTTAGATATGAGTATATAGTCAATTCTCGAAAACGAGTCATGTGGTGGGGAGTAGAAGGAATAGTCTCTACCATCAGGATGCAGTAAGCGCCACGTGTCCACCATATGGAATCTATTACATAGTTTCATGAACGCCTTATGGGCTCTGCCTGGGCGAAAGACGCATTTAGAGTCCCTATCTAGTATAGGGTCATATGGGAGGTTGAAATCGCCTGCCAAAATATGGACTGCCGAGTCGCGGATGGAAGTGATCTGCTTCGTGAGGCCTACCCAAAAAGACGGATCGTGTGTATTTGGGGCATAAATAGTTGTGATAAAGAATTCAGTGTCATCTTTGAGTAATTTCGCCGAAATCCATCTACCTTTCGTGTCTGTTGTAGTAGAGACTACCTCCACATTTGCATTCTTGGCCACTAGCATCACTACCCCATTCTTTTTTGAGATTGCTTCAGAACCTATCACTTCGGTGTAGTATTTGTTGCGCAGTGTGTGAAATAGCTTTGCCTCTAGTTTTGTCTCCTGCAGCAAGGCTATATCACCACGCTGCCTCCGCAAATAATCAAGTATGTTTTGGCGTTTAACCGGTTGGTTGAGACCTTTCACGTTCAACGATAGTATTCTAAGGTTCGCTATAGTTGTTGTCCCTATTGGAGTGTCTATAACAGGAGCCATCAATTATACAACAAGTGATATCGTTCCCTGACCCATGTGTCTACATAAAAATTGTATCGAGAAGAGATTCTCATACTTTTGGTAAAACCATCAGTGTCATATCTCGCGTTGAATACAGGGTTAGTACAGTATGCAGTACAGTATGCAGGAAACTGAGGGACAGAGCACATTCCCCGGAACGTAATGTGGTGCAATTGACGCAAGCTAGAATGCAAGATGGACAAAACTAAACAAAACAATACACAAAATGCGAAAACAAACCCCCCCTTCACCCCAACCAACCTCCCTCCACCCTCCTTCCTCACCCACAGCCCACCCCTCCCTCCCCAGTAGTAGAAACAACAGAACATGGCGACTCGGGAACGACGACCACGAGGCCGCCTCCAAGCAGCTTACTCATAACTATTAATCTTTTGGGGCTGCAACCCCACTCTAGAGAAAGAATAAGTCTAGTATATAGGCAGCAATAAACAACAATAGTGCCATAACATTGAGTACAGGAAAGTCAATGCACTGACTTCAGTATCGTGAGCCAAGCACAACAGTAACCGTAGAAGAATTATCGTGTGTTCACCTGAACAAGGGGGAGTGCTACAAAACAACACCATAGCCTAGCATTTCTTTGAGGTCCAAGAGGGACACGAGCATTATCATGGTAGCATAGATTTAACCATTGTGATACAGTTTTAATACCAAGGATTCAAGAGAACATTCTAATACAGAATACCGAACAGAACAGTCCAGAACCAGCCCCCATGTGAGTGGGCCCTAATCGGACATTGTCTAAATCCAGTCGTGGTCATCAACCATGTAACAATCCCATGAGGATTCAGGAACATGAGAGTAATAGTACCAAAGCCCCAAGCTTAAACTCATCCTAGGCCAGATGAAGATGCTCCTTGTTGAGCTGAGGGGTAGACTTCCATGGTGCCATCTCCGTGGTCGAACAGGAGTTGTCGCAGTTTTCGCGGGTCAGAGAACACACGAGTCACACCTTGTATAGTTACTCTAAACTTTGTTGGACCAATAAAGCCATACATGTGACCAAGTGACTTCAGTTGTGGCCTCAATGTAAGGAAGGCTTTCCTGATTTCCATAGTTTCCTTACTGAAGTCTTGTGAGATAAAGATTTTGTGACCTTTCCATAGCACATGGTTATGTCTGCGAGCAAAGGTAAGTATCTGCTCTGTGTGTTGGTATCTTAGCGGTTTGCACACAATCGCTCTTGGCCCCTTCTGTTCCTTAGAGATTCGTCCTGGTACTCTATGTGCTCTATCGAACTCCAGTGGCTGAGTGAAGGTTAGGTTTGTGGCCTTCGTGAACCACTCCTCGAGGAAGTGTATGCATGAGGTATGGGATTCCTCTGATTTTTCCGGCATACCAAAAATTCTTAGGTTCCTCCTTCTGTTCCTGTCCTCCAATTCTGCTACTTTCCTCACAAGATGGTCCGAACATAAGGAGAGGTTCTTGATAGCTCCACATGTTTTATTTTCAAAATCTTCCAATTTACTTATCCTGCTTTCGGACTCCGTTAGTCTTGAGTTGATGTCTTTGATATCCTGGCGGATAGCAATAACCTCTTCTTTGGTCGATTTGGCCAAGTCTCCAACTTCTTCTAGTCTGTTCAGAATTGTTTCCATAGCGTCCGCCATTCCTTTATTCCCTTTGACTGGTGTCGGTGGGCTAGATTTCAGGCGTTTAGAAGTTACACCATTGTCCTTGTCCCCCATTCTTTAGTCGTGAGCTTTGATTTGTTATGTCAATACCTTGATGCTCACCAGACACACAGCGTTGAGACTGATTTGTGTTGTGATAGTGCAGGGCAACACACAAGACACTTCTTCTGCCTTATTTCGGTGGTCGCGAGTAGCGAAAGTGATTTATTTAATGGGAAGTTATGTATGCATTGACAACCTATAAGCTACATTCCCCTTTCCCCTTCATGAACATTTATGAGCATTCATCTACAGGCGCC
The DNA here is from genome assembly GCF_964263255.1 of Lissotriton vulgaris. Taxonomy (NCBI): domain Eukaryota; kingdom Metazoa; phylum Chordata; class Amphibia; order Caudata; family Salamandridae; genus Lissotriton; species Lissotriton vulgaris. The sequence goes on along the minus strand of NC_141696.1, from coordinate 1,269,080,557 downwards.
GCCATTTTGTATAATGTTAGTGTTACTCCTTGTAAATATTGGGTGCAGAAAGTTGTCACGAGGGATCAATCATCATAACACACCATGTTGCATTTTTGTCCACATGTAGATGCTCCCAATTCACTGAATGCTAATGTCTTTAACTCTGTTCTCACAGTAGACACCAGGCAGGCTCTGTGTGTACTTACAGTAGATGACTGGCACTTATTTCGTTTTCATGAATGTTGTAGTGATATATATGTCAAAACTGTTCACACCATAGACCACACCGCATCAAAGCGCAGGGTGAGTCAAGCGCGATGTCAGATGTGCTGGGGAGCTGCCAATTCAAACAGTTAAATCTTGCCTTCTAACAGATGCTACTCGCAGCTTTATGTTCATAAATGCGCCCTCATAATCAAAATCGTAGGCACAGTCCCAGCCATGGCAACAAAGCAGCAGGATGGTCTAGCAGCATGGTGACTTAATTACGATCTAGGACGCGCTGGGGAGCCGCCATTTCAACTCGCCCTATCCAAGAGTTAATTCCAGCAAGGTCGTTTGCACTCAGCGCTTTGGCATGGAGAAGAGACAATTCCAGAATCGACCCAATACACATGCCCAGCATTATATTAATGGCCATAATAAGAATGTGAAGCTGTATTTCTGAGCGCTAGAACCAATCGCAATGTACTAGTTGCCGCCATTTTGTTAATGCGCGTCTCGTGTTCTTGACTGCCGCAGTGCACACAGACCCCTTCAGGTTTCAAATTCTTGTGATTATAAGCCTTCGCTGACAAGTATAAATGGCCTCATTAGTCACATATGGGCAGCGCAGATCATAGCGGCGGGGACGCTGAATGCTTCAGGTAAAAGTCGGGAGCATGATCATTCCGCCATTTAGACTGCCGGTATTTCGCGCTTTTTCCTCCTTCCCTATCAGTCGGCATAAACGTGGGCAAGACGTAATCTCTTTACTCACGGTTCTAGTACAGTACGTGTCGCTGGCTGGAATTCTTTGAGGTCGTTTTTGGCATCATTTAGGCTCTGTCTCAGCCTGCCGTGGAGCGGATCAGGTGCCCCGGCCAATCTTCGTTGTTACAGCCGGCGTCAGTCGGCATCAGTCCCCATCCCGCCCCGCAGCCATCAGCGGTCGGAACGAAGAGGTCTTTTTCTTCAGGAATCCGAGCTCGGAATCGGCCCAAAATTTCAGGACATGCTAGGATTGGGTTCCGATGCACGAATTCCCCTTAGCCCAGTATTTGGGGTCGGATAGCAGCCCTCTATAATCGAGAAGGATTCAGCTGCCTGGAGGACGACAGAATCACGCTGCCATTCTTCCCGGCGTCCAAGCCACGCCCACGCTAGCGAATTTCTAATGCAATTCTCAAACAGCAGTCTGTTTAATGAAAGTATTTACCTCAAGATATCTCCTCATACACTGCCAATGAAGTCAAGTTACTTCGCCTCTTTACTGGATCCAGATGTTAAGTAAATTAACCTTCCAGTCAGTGCATCCTTGAACTTGCAGAACCACTGCAGGCCTGGACCTTTAAAAGGCACTTGCCATTGACATGGTTCTGATCTCCTACATGTGCTGAGAAGGAGTTAAATCAGTCTGGGATAAAAGCATGGAATTGCCATTTTTCAATTTACAGACAGCGGCTATACAGGAAGTGAGACAAGTCAGGGATACTATTGGTGTAGCTGCTTGGAATCACTCTGGAATTCCTGGGTTTAAGTGCAGATTCAAATCTTTCTGACACAGGCATAAGGGCTGTAATCCAGCAAGACAGCAGTCCTGCAAGGCAGTAGTCCAGCAGTATAGCCGTCCAGCAGAGTGGATGTCCTTTCAGCAGCACACCAGTCCTTCTTCCTGGTAGAGTCTCCACAGGTCCATAAGTGTACTGAAGAGTTGGTGTCTGAAGCCAATATTTATACCTGGGCCTTTCGTTTGAAATGGGAGAAGCGTCTAGTGGTTTCCTTTGAAGTCCGTCCAGTCTTCCCTGGCTCCAGACGAACTACAGGGGATATGCAACCCTTTGTGTGGAGGCAGGACACAGGTGTAAGTGGGGCTGTGCCCAGTTTTTTACTCCCATTTTGCCAATGATGGCCCATTCAGGCACACCTAAACTCTCTATTGAGTGTGACTGTCTAGGAAGAATACACAAAGCTCAACTGTCAGCTACACTCAGTCATGTGACCAAAGACCAGCTACAGGCACCAAAGGCCAGATGTAGGTAACTGGCATTTACTGATTCCTTAATAGCGATTACCGAATCGCTATTAAGGAATCGGTAAATGCAATGTAGGTAGGAATCGCTAAAATATTAGCGATTCCTTAGCATTCCTTAATAACGAATCGGTAATACCGATTTGTTATTAAGGAATACCTGGCCATTCATTCTATGGGCCAGAAGGCCCATATGTATGACTGGGAGACATTCACTATTAGCGATTCGGTATTACCGAATTGTTAATAGCGGGAGGTATTTCAAGGGTGCCAGGGTGTCCAAAGGACACCCTGTTGCACCCCTGAAATGTGCATGTGTGCACATGTGGCACACATACATGCCCTAAGGGCATGGATGTGTGCCACATGGCACATTTCAAAAAGCAAAAAAGTGCTTTTTGAAAGGAAATCGCTACTTACTACCAACTTGAAGTTGGTGGTAAATAGCGATTCTTTAAGGCTGAGGTGCACTGTTTTAAGTGCTACCTACATTGCATTTAAGGAATCGGTATTAGCGATTCCTCAAATGCAAGTGCAATAAGGAATCGGTATTCAGGAATCAGTATTTACAGATTACTTATTTACCGATTCCTTACCTACATCGTACATGGCTAAATACCAGTCGGTAACGCTGAAATTTACCGAATTTCGGCTTTACGACCGGTATTTAGCCACCTACATCTAGCCTTTAGTGGCTAAGGCATGAAAATGACAACTTTCTAAAAGTAGGTGGTAGAGCCTAACCAGGCAGCAAGATGGCCGCTCTGCAAAAAGGTTCTGCCACCCGAAATAAATATCCGTCAATTATCCTTCACCTACGGGCTCATTGAGTTACTACCATCCCCATCTGGCTGGCTTAGACTGTGGAGGCCCCTTATGTGCTGTTTGTGGGCTCCGCAGTACCGGGAGCAGCTGTGAGGCGCCTGGCCTTGTTGCGGCCTGTGCTGCACTTGAGGCAACTGGCTCGCTGTGGCTGCCTGGCTGTAGCTTCTTGTGGCTGTGCTGCAGGGCTAACTCCGGCTGGGGCCACCCTCGCTGGTGAGAGGAGCTGAGAAAGAAGAGTTTGCAGCCAATACCTCAGGCAGCGGCAGACTTCTGAAAAGGGCCACGGTTTGGACTGGATCATGAGGCCTGCTTGCCCCAGCGTGGGAGAGACTGCCCCGGCCCCTTCCAACACCTGTGAAAACGAGTAAAGGGCAGGACTGTCTAGAGGGGTTGAAACTGGCACCGTGGCGGTGAGTCATTGCTCTATCAGCAGAGATGGGGGCTAGATTGATGGCTTGCCGCTTTAGGGGCCGAGACCGCTGCCAATGAGGCACGAGGCCGCCTGTGGCACTCGGCTGCAACAATGCTGCCTGTTACAAGCGGACATAGCACTAGGCAGAGCTGCCTGAACCACTTTCCACCCTGAGCCTTATTGCTGGAAGTAGGCCTTGACCAAGCTTCTACAGCCACAGAGTGAAGCGCCTTGACACTGAAGTGGATTCCTCTTGCCGCAAACAGCGGACCTCCCTACACCGGTGCCTGCCCTAGCTGCTGCCTACTGGTCTTGGACCCGCTATTGACTGTGCCTACTTTCCGGCTCATCCTGTCGTCTCATGAGGTGCTTAGAGATGCTGTGTGGCCTGCTTGTGGCCCCCGGATCCAGATTACCGGCCCGGGAAGTGGAGAGGCCATTTATAAGAATGGCAATTTCAGAATCCTCACTGGCTATCTGGCCTGACCCACTGCATTGGTTTGGTCTACCTTGGGTCCAAATAACAAGGAGCGTCGCTGGTGTGGGGGTGCCCGCTGGCCTGGGCGCGAGTGCCGGGCAGGGAGCCCTTGAACCGTGTATTCGGAGTGGCCCTAGGCCCTGCTGATGGCCTGTGCATCGACTGGGCCCCAAAGCATTGAATCTTTGCAGTGAATCATCCTGATCCGGAGTCTGTATGTGCCCACTGAGGAGGGACCCAGGTGAACAAGACTCCTACTAGAAGCCCTCAGCCCCAAAACGGCCCACACTGAATTGCATCCCCTGAAGCTCCCAGACCAGCTAAAACTGTGCAATAACATTGAACTCCAGCCTTTACTGTTTCGAACAACCAGAACCTGTGTCCTGCTGACATCATAATGGGCAACCAAGACACAAGCTTATCAAAGCTCTTGTTTGAAAGCAAACAGCATACCCATCAAGTTCATCAGGACCATTTACCAGAGGAACAATCTGACACATTCAGAGGGGCCACCAGGCATGATGAAGACTGTAAAGAAATCCTTGTGCATGTCAAGACTTGCCTATGAGCGATAGAAGCTAAGCCAGATCTTATGGCCAGCCGTCTGGACCTCATGGAAGAAAGGGTAGACAAACATGATGACAGGATAGACCAGTTCGAAACCAGAGTATATGACGTGGATAACGCACATGCTACGATCAGAGAACACCTTTTGTGAATGGACAAGGCCCTTGAACTTATCAAAGCAAAAAACAAAGATCATGGCGCAACACTCTGTGAATAACAGGAGTCCCTGAATCCACAAACATAGACAAAATAGAAGACTATGGTGAAACCATGCTCGGAGAACTCTTTGGGGCGGCCCAGTCCTCGGTATTCATTGTGGAGTGAGCACGCCGGCGCAGCGGCTGCCGACAGGCACCTCACCACACTCAATAGTTGCCCGGCTGCACAACTATAAGGACCGAGACACGGTCCTTTGCCAAGCTCTTGAACGTCGAGAGGTGCAATATCGGGGAAACGCACTCTCCCTTCTACCTCGATTTCACCCCCACGGTGCAGGCAGCACAAACTGAGTTCATGCCTGCCAAGAAGATCCTGCAAATGCAAATATAGCTCACACACTTCTCTATCCCTCCCCCCAAGATACGCAGACCATACATGGGGAAGCCTCGCTACTTTACCGACGCTCAAATTTGCCAAAGGCAGTAGATGCGAAATCGCCCCGGTGTCCCTGCGGAACGAGAGAGAAAATGTCATGGACGACAACAATGATTTCACCCCCACGGTGCAGGCAGCACAAACGGAGTTCATGCCTGCCAAGAAGATCCTGCAAATGCAAATATAGCTCACACACTTCTCTATCCCTCCCCCCAATATACGCAGACCATACGTGGGGAAGCCTCGCTACTTTACCAACGCTCAAATTTGCCAAAGGCAGTAGATGCTAAATCGCCCCGGTGTCCCTGCGGAACAAGAGAGAAAATGTCATGGACGACAACAATTGATTACACAAACTCGCTGGCTCTCCGCCTGGGTGCAGAATTCCCCACATTTAAAGAGACAATGAATATGTGTCCCAAAGAATCGACAATACGACCACGCATTGTTATCTTGATAGTTGATAATCGCAGCACCATCGCAAGCTGGGAAAAGTTTGGGGTAGTCAGTGGGCAGTTACTTTCTGCCATGTTTGGGGGCAGAAGTGGGTGGGGGTGAGAAATTACTTCACTGTTTTTGTTTGCTGTTTTCGTCTCTCCCGGTGGCAGGCTTAACACACAAGACATGACGATACACTAGTTACCAAAATGACCTCTTGTTGCATTCTCATTATATCACTCTATTCTTCACACCTAATGACAAACTTCGAATTAGTGCCCTCTGGTGTTTCTCAACAGCAGGCCAACACGGGCCAGCCTATCCAGTCTCATCTTAAACTCCCATACGACATGACAACCACAATTAGATGTCTAACCTTGAATGTGGAGGGTCTCAATGACCGGCGCAAGGCCAAGTTAGTACATGTGTATATAGTCAGACACTGCATGGATATACTTTTCCTTCAGGAACTACACCCCACCCTATCGACATGATCCTGATTCACAGCGGGATGGTTGGCGGAAACGCACGTGACTCTCTACTCCATTTAAGCACACAGGACGGGCATACTCATACGTAAGGGCTTACCTTGGTCTCCAACCCAGATGGCCAGCGACACAGAGGGTCGATTTGTCATTCTACCTGGCACACTACACAGACATTCGGTTATATTTGTTTCGGTTTATGGTCCAGATACGGACTACCCGGAATTTTTTGGCGATCTGTGGTGCAAAATCGCTAATATGGGGCCAAGGCGCGGTGATATGGGGGAGACTTGAACGCGATACTAGACCCGGCGGTGGATTACCCCCGACAACGGCCACACAGCTTCACACTATAATGAATGACTACAGTCTCGCATATGTCTGGAGAAGCTTCCATGGGCAGAGTGAGAAGGGTACATGCTTTACATTGCACACAGCACATGGTCACGTATAGACTACCGGCTTAATACCTGACATGTCCTCACGTGGACCACCGACGTCTCCCACCTACCTCGAACACTTTCAGACCATGCACCAGTGCTCCTGGAGTTCTTCCCACCACTGGCCACTCCACAAGCATTTGCATGGTGACTGACATCCTGGGCCCTTAGGGACTCTGTCTTTCGAGGAAAGGTTAGACTTGCTGTAATAGATTATTTTAACCTTAATCAAGCTCGGTCTCCTCTCCATCAATACTAAGGGAAGCCTTTAAAGCTGTGTTCCGTGGAGTGCGCATTGCAAAACAGGCTGGGGTCCTAGGAGATTAGTGAGCTTCTAGCAGCGCTAGAATGCCATCTTGGTGCTTTGGATCTAGAGTATTATGCCACTAAATCTCCTACCACCATGGCAACATTTAGGGAACCACTCACTGAATATAATGAGGCGGCAGAACAAGAGCTGAGCTTTTTCACTCGTGAAGCAGTGGCACTCAAATATGGAGAGGGTGACCGACCAGGCAAAACGCTGGCTAACATTCTTCCGGGACCATGGGCCTCGAATTATGTTGTAGAACTACTTGATGACCAACTAAGACGGCAATCCCCCCATACTGATCCGTTACACATAATCAACTTCTACACCTATCTCTCTCAAGCCGAGGCAACCCTAGGCCAGGAGTAGCTCACATCTTACCTGGACACAATACAGTTACTCTGACTTAACAATTCTCATCAATCATTTCTAGACTCCACCTTCACAGACAAGGAAATACTACAAGTAATAAAAAGTCTCCCATGTGATATAGCACCGGGTCTCGATGGGCTTACGACCTCTTTCTATAAAGAATACGCCACCCTACTGATTCCACATTTACAAGCCATGTTCAAGACCTCTATGTCTTCTGGGGAACTACCCTCATTGCTTCAAGAGGCAGTCTGGAGAAGTCCACTGCCCACAATCTATGCATGTTATTTGCTCCGTTTCATAGTACGATCCCCAACTTGGTCGCCATTAGTGTTTTATTAGATAACACGAAAGAATTTTGTTGTAATGGCCATACTTACTCTTCCTTCTCAGTCGCCTGGATCTTAGCCCAAAGTTTGTGTGCCTTATCCAACTGCTACATACATTTCCACTGGCCCGACTTCTAATAAACGGGATATTGGAACAGTTCCCAATAACATGTGGCACTCACCAGGGATGTCCAATGTCCCCTCTCCTTTTTTGCCATTGCAATGGCACCGCTGGCGGCCCGGCTAAGACAACACCATGCCCAGCGCAGGCTCTATTTTATTCCGCGCAAAATCCTAATCTCGATATACAAAGATGATATCGTACTCCTCTATGTGCGAGACCCACAGGAGAACCTTGATCCGGCCATCCGCAAGACAATACAATTCAGCAGCCACTCCGGCATCCATATAAACTGGGCCAAACCTATTATTTTCCCACTCACTGACAGCACGATTTAAGTTGAGTCAGAGTCTTCATTGGGATGGGCGATGGTGCCAGTGCGCAATCTCGGTATATGGCCAAGTCGAGATGTAGAGGAATAATGGCAAGTTAACTATGGGAGAACCCCATCCTTGCTTGGGGTAAAAATCCTAACATGGAACAGACTTCCTTTGTCAATGACTGGACGACTGCCCAGATTTCTTTATCCCTTCCTCAATCTCTTCATCTAGCTGACAACTTACTTTCTTCAGTGCCTGCAATCCAACTTGATAATACTCACACTTCCTTTGAGACAGGGAGGCCTTAATGCACCAGATAAGTCCCTATATGCACTCTGCACGCATGCTCAATACCTGCCCTATCGGTTATACCATGCACAATTCCACCCACAGATGTAGAGGCAGATATAGCATCTCCCTGGCCACTAACTAACACACTCTATCAAACACATAAACCCCAGCACAAAGAGATCGATACTGTTGAATGTGTTAGATGGCCGTGGGATGGAATACTTGGGTAAGAAAAACTACGCCCAATATTAAAGCATGGCTACAAGATGCAGCATACTGTCAGGAATAACTGGCAAATTATTGGGAACAAATGCCACTGACGTCTCGCCCCAAAGATATTTGGGAACCATTACTATCGTATCTGCACTCACAGGACTCCTTTCCCTGACTGACTGTGGACGACCGCATCCCGGTGTCTACAGCAGAGCTAACCCCTTCAAAGTATGTGCCACCCTTTGGTCTTCCTGACTTCCCCTACTGAGAAGGCCTGAGGTGAAGCCCCACACCTGGACTAGATGGGGAGCACTGATGTCTAGCTTTGCTCAATGGACCTAATGCACTTATACTGTCACACAGCTCTAATGGTCCTACCATGTCAACCCTTCCACCGCGATCATCTCCTGTTCTCCCTCCTACTCCCGTTGACTGATGTTGCAATTCATATGTGCAGTGCTGTTAGGCCATGCCTTTGTAATGTCAATAACTTTAAATACTAATAAATACCATGTATTTATTTTAAAAACTTTCTAAAAATGCCAGTTTCAGAATTGTAACTTAAAATCCAATTTTACCATACGTTAGGATTTTTCATTACAATTCCAGAAACACAAAACTTGAACTGGTTACCTGTTCCCATTTGGAAATTACAGCTTGTTAAATTCAAATTTCAAATGCTTTATTCGGTGTATAAAATATAACCATATAGCATACATAAAACATCATCAGAAAAAAAAATGCGTTATCATAATAGTATTTCACCCAAGAATACATGTGTTACAAACAAATACAGTGTTAAATAATTTCAGTTGTAAAGTGACGCAGTGCATAATACCAATACTTATCAGATAGAGGTGAAATAGTACATATAGCTTAATTACTAAGTTAAAAAACATGTTAAAATTCATAATCTATAGTGATTTCATCCAATAAATATAGTCAGTTAGTTTAGAAGGATTGCCCCAATACATCAATGGTAAACAGAAATTACTAAAATCATGATATCATGACGATATGCATCATAAAATAATGGATTTCCTGTGGGAAACACATTTTAAAATGTAGGAAGCTACACGGAAGCAAACCTCTGCGCTACTCAAGTCAAACATTAATTGCAGCTTGTTAAATGGAATAAGGTAACCCCAAAGTTATCTTTTGGGAGAGGCAGGCCTTACAGTAGTGAAAATGAATGAAAGAGTTTTTCACTACCAGTACATGTAAAACTGAAAGTTACACGCCCAACGTTTTAATACACTGCACTCTGGGCTGTCCAGGGCTTACTTTAGAGTTGCTTATATGTATAAAAAAAGAAGGTTTGGGCCTGGCCCAGGTCAAAATGGCAGTTTAAAACTGCACACATAGGCTGCAGTGGCAGGCCTGAGACATGTTTAAAGGGCTGCTTAAATGGGTGACTGAAGGCCAACAAGTAGAATTCAATTAACAGGCCCTGGGTACACATAGTTCCACTTTACTAAGGACTTATAAGTAACTTAAATTAGCCAATCGCTGATAAGCAAATGTTACCATGTTTTAAGGAGTGAGCCGATGCAACTTTAGCACTGGTTAGCAGTGGTAAAGTGCACAGAGTCCTTAGGCCAGCGAAAACAAGGTCATCAACAATGGAGGAGGAAGGCAAAAAGTGTGGTGGAAGACCACCCTAAGGCTGACAGGTCTAACATTACCAATCTCATTGGTACTCATTTTATCAACCTCGTAAATATAAAAGCTGTGTGGACCCATCGGTATTTCAACTGTGACCATTGGGTCAAACAAAGATCACGCCAGTCAAAACATTAATCCAGTGAGATAAATTCACAGCCTAATGCACTATGTTTACCAAATTGAAAATCTGTATAAAATATATATTTCAATCCTACATCCATGAAAATATTGTCTAACAGAGTCCTCGAGGGTCTAATAACTTTATTACGTTATTCGACCTCTAGGTCTAGTAGCAAGTCATTGATTTCAGGTGCATAAGGTACGTCTATAGCAAATTAAAGTGTAAATATTGTATTTAGCGATGTAAAAAGCCAATATTTTTAAATAAAGAAACAGAACAGGATCCCTTACTACTAGCAACAACTCCACTCTAGCAAGGTGCATCGACGACAACTGGTTGCTTATTTTACATATTAACATTTACTCCCCTCTGCACGAGTCATACTTTTTTCTAGTCGACACATACCAGATCATCTGGCGAGTCTGCATATAAACTTCCAATCTGTATGTATTTCCCATCCAAAGCAAAGTTATGCTGGATGTGAGGTGGCAACACTTTCTTCTCAATCTTGTTGGGAAGATGTGCTCCTGTGATGAATTCACTGCTCAAGTCCAAAATGTTGACATTGAGGTTAACCGCCTTTTTACGCTGAAAAGGAATAAACCAAAAAGAAAGATAAGAGTTTCTCAGTAGCTACAACATAGAGGGTGTTATATTTATTAATGAAATTAAATGCATAAAAGTAAAAATATATGATTGAACATCAAAATAATATGTGTTACACTTTTTTTTCATTAGTAAATAGTAAAAGCAACTGCTCTCAGAACATGCACTGAGAAGAAAGATCGCTTCACAAAAATGTGACATATATAAAATTTAGACAATACCCCATAAATTGGCAATTCTGATCAAACACAGTTTATATGCGCACCAATAGCCTGATATTTAGCAGGTTAACGGGCATAAGGTAACTGTCATGATAAGATATACGGGAAGTACCACAAAAAGTATGTGTTTTTTCTTCGATATTCCGGGTTTCAAGTACACAAAGAATAAATGCAATTTACTAGCACTCCATCTTAAAATAAACTAATTTCACAAAGAACATTTTTTTTTGCATCAAATTATATTTTGGAGTCATCTACCACCGCTACAACTGCATAATTAAGTGTCTATATATAATCCTCTCAGCACAATTAACACTTCATGGTAGTATCATGGGTGATTCAATTTCAGTTTACGGAGTCAAAAATGTACAAAAACTATACAAATATACCAAAGACAGGAGAAGAAAGAAGCCTAAAAACAGTTCACTCAACCAAAGTAATACATGTTTAAACAATCACTGGCAAAGGCAACGGCACTGGGTTTATTTTGCGGTCATCAAAAGGAGGTATGGACAAATGCCATCTGTGTCTAAACATTTAAGTCAGACCAATTGACTCGGTCAATGGTATGTGTCCCAACAGTGACAAGGATTTTCAGAGTCTTAAAATAAATCACATTTTGTCACTAAAAGCAAGGTATATATAGGCTTTTTACTGCAGCTTGGTATCAGCCATTTGTGGAGGCACCTATCTACAATAGCTTTAATATACCACCACATGGCTATGCACAGATGAAATGGAGTACAGCCACACTCCTCCCTAAATGAAAACTCTACATGTATCTTAATTTGCAGGCGTCTGTGGCTACTACACCTTTTGCTGAGGGCCACTGTATGGGGTCACAGGTTAGCACTCATGCTTTGCCCTCCTAAGGTCCTGAGCTGGCTGCACAGTCAGCAATACCCATGTTTGATACTCTACATAATAGTATAACTAACTTCCACAGATGGGTTGGTGGATAACTGTGTAGGAAGAGTTTACACTCCAGCTGCATGTGCTGTACTTGCACTGCCTGCTAAATCGGAATAAAACAAAATAAATGATTACTTTCAGTACACAATTATTGTAAACAAAATAATGTAATGTGTGACGATTCACTGTGTACTTTAGCATTGTAAAATATAATTAAACCAGTCATTGCCATTGAGGCATTACTCAAAATATTTGCCTAATGGAGGTTCCAGTTGCATATGCTCCTAAAGAAACCCCTACTATTTCGTTCCTATCTACAATTACGCAGATACCATTTATTCCTTAAAGGGAAACGGGATGCATTTAAAAAAAGAAAAATGAAACGTTTTCGTTTCATTTTTTAAGGGCAGATAGTTGTCCCTGGAACCACTGTCTGCCCCTAAAAAATATTTTCCCCTGCATTTGCAAAGAGGAAGGGGCCCCGCGAGGGCGGTAAATTGCGAGTGTTTTGCCACCACAATTGCATAACATTCTTACCTAGGCCTCTGACTCGCTATTAGGATGGGACGCCCTTGGAACGTGCCTTCCTAATAGCTACTCACCATTCCTATTTAGCGAGTCGCACTTGCTAAATAGGGATTTCACATGGCCCTATTAGATTTTGCATGCGCAAACGGGTCGCAAATCCGTTTGCGCATGCAAAATAGGGTCGTACATTTGGCCCCGGAATCCCATGGCCTGAAGTAGTAATTATTAAAATATAAGGGAGCAGGGTAGGGATACAGTGCCCCTTTAAGGTGGACCCAGAGGGACAACCCCCCCCCTCCCCCCCAAGCCAAAATAAAACAAGATATTAAATTAAATGTAAAAAAAAATTGGCAGTTTCTGCCACAATCCTGCATGATCAGGGAATAAACAAACGGCGGCCAGGGCCTTAATCTCAAACTAAAGGCCCTGGGGAGCCCACTCCCAGGGCTGCATTGTTTATTTAAGGGGAGGAGGGGGGCACGGTCCACCTCCCCGAGCCTTTAAAAAGTCCTGGAGACCGCTTCCCCCAGGGCCTTACATTCTAAGGGAAGGAGAGCCGCATTGCCCCCCCTCCCCGGGCCTTCTATGGCCCCGGAGACCCCATCTCCCGGTGCCGGCTCACTAGCTTTGTCCCAGGGAGCCCACTCCAGGGAGACAGAGGTTTCACTGTCCGCACCACCATAGGCAGGGAAACCTGTGTTTGCTCCTGACTGGCAGGAGCATTTTTTTAAAACTCCTGCCAAACGGGAGCAAACACAAAGGGCCTGATTACGATCTTGTAAGAAAGGGTTACTCCGTCACAAACGTGATAGATACCCAGTACGCCAAATTACAATTCCATTATTTGCTATGGAACTTGTAATAAGGTGTACGGTATATCTATCACGTTTGTGATGGAGTATCCCATCCGCCAAGATCGTAATAAGGCCCAAAGTCTGCTTCCAGCGAGCAGGAGCTTTGAAAATGGTCCAGCCAGCTGCTCTCTGCAATCTGGAGTAATGATGGCTCCTGTAGCATGTGGGGGATTCGGCTGGGGCCACGGTGGGTCTTGGCCTCCCTCCGCGACCCCCAACGAGTGTATGGTGGGTGCCCTGGTTGGGCACTGGGCCACCTACCTTTAAATAATGTAGGCCACAGGGATGGGGTCCGCAGGGCTTGAGAAGGCTCAGGGAGAGGGGGGACACGGCCCGTCTCCCCTTTAAAAAAACACGTCCCTGAGGGATGGGGTCCCCAGGGATGCATGCCCCCTCCCTCTCCTTAATTATTACATTGGGCCCTTGAGTCTCCAGGGCCCAAATAAGTTCAGGGAGGGGAGGCTGTACCCTCCCTTTTATTTAAAAAAAATAAAAATAGGTCGGGGGATGCAGTCCCAAAGGCCTAATAGAGCTTAGAGAGGTTGGCCACTGGGCCCTCTCCCTTTGAAAATACATAGGGCCTAGAGGATTGGGTCCCCATGGCCGAATGAGCCTTGAGGAGGGGGCATACGGCCTCCTCCCTTTAAAAAAAGAAACACATGGAGGGGGTCTCCAGGGTCTTTTAAAGGATCGAGAAGGGGCCACTTGGTCCTCCTCCCATTTGAAAAACATAAGGCCCTGGGGGATGGGGTTCCCAGGACCTAATAAGGCTCAGGAAGGGGAGCCGCAACTTAAAAAAAATAAAGGCCTTGGGTGATCTGGTCCTGAAGGGCCTAATTAGGCTCAGAAAGGGCACCCCCCTTTAAAAACACGAGGCCTGGGGGTAAAATATTATTTTAGGTTAGAAAAAAAAGCTAGAAATTAACAGACAAAAAGACAAAAAAACAAAGATTATATTTAGGTTTGATAGGATTTCATTTTTAAAATAGTGTAGAAATTCACTGAAAAAACCAAAGGTTAAAGTAACATTATGTTACATGAATATGTCAGTAACAACAATAAAGTATTGAACAAAAACAAAACACAGAAATTCACCAGTTATAGTTACCACAGCTAACTGTAACTTGCGACCCCACCGTGCACTGCTTCTGACCTCACAAATTGCATCACTTATGGCATGTTCTATAACATCATTTATGGCATTACTGAAGACATCTCAAATTACACCATTGATGGCACCACTGATGACATCATCGAATGAGTGTGAACGTTTTTTTATTAATTTTTTAATGATTTACATAGTGGCAGGTAGCTACCATATCATTGTTCTTCCTAATTTTGTATAATATGGGGTCGATTCCGATTCGGGGGAAAAAAAAGTCCATCCGAATCGTATCCGGAACCCTCTCTGTACGAATCGTACAAGTCCGTCCGAATCGCGTAGTCCGATTCGTACGGACAGTTTCTGTCCGAATCGTTGCGACCCATACGACTTCAGTCAGTCAGTTAGTCAGTCATAAGCTTTTATTCGATATGCAAGATATCTTATAAGCACGTATACAATACACACATTGACGTTATACAAAAAAGAATACATCACTTTAAGAAGTCAGTATGAACTTGTGTTAAGAAGAATAAAAAGGGGCATAGGTTGCCCGAAATAAATTATCTAAAAAGAATTAAACCGCTACTGACAATCTCTTGCAACGAATGAGCCAGAACTGTTTTAAAAATTTTGCTATTCCGCATACAACTGGTGGGGATGTGTCCGTCATTAAAATGCGTTGAGCTATTAGGTAGCTGCGTGTGTCCATGTTTCGGCAGAGTGGTTTCAACCAAAAGCTCCTAGGCTTTGCGTAGTCCGGGCATTCAAATAGGACATGTGAAATGGTCTCTATCCTACTCGGGCAACAAGCACAGTTAGGGGACAAGTGTGCCGCTGATTTCCAATTTGCTACCACCGCTCCAAGCGGTAAAGAGCCGATTCTAAATTTGAGATATAAAGCTCGGTCAAAGGGAAGAGTAATGAGGTCCAAGTAGGGCTCAAATGCCACAATGTCTTTGACTAGTAAAAAGGCGGCAGTAGACTTGCAATGGTTCGGGTTTGAAATTAGACGCTCCGCAGTCCATTTCCAAAAGAGTCTCTTAACATCCTCCTTGGGAGGAGCAGAGCGTGATGACCAACAATCCCCCAAACCGATGTTCTCCAGTAGTTTTTTTGTGTCTCTCAGCCATCTTATTCTTGCCCAACCATTCATGCTCATTATTTCCCCCAGGCCATCCGCGTAGGTTTTTAGCTCTTCACCTCTCCAAATTCGTGTCCATAAGAGGAGAGGGCGAAGTTGGGCTTGATCTGCGATGCTTTTACAGCCTGTATCCAGCAACACTGGTATGGTCGGTGTACTCAGGGGAATGGCGATGATGGATTTTAATAACTTGCTCTCTGCTGTCGCCAGAGTGTCCATACGACAGTGCCCCCACAGTTCTGCCCCATACAAGGCTGATGTAACTACCTTGGCCTTATAAATGTCAATTACTGGGGTAAGCGATCTCCTTGATGAAGCCCGATACTCCCTCAAGAGAGCTCCTCCTACTCGCTTATGATTAAGGACCATCTTGTCGATATGTGCTGCCCACGTCATTTTGTCCGTTATCCGAATTCCAAGGTAGTCGAATTCGGATACTTTCTCTAGGGCAAGCATAGGTGGACGACCCAATTTCTTCGGGGGGTTCAGAACCAAATATTTTGTTTTGTCCACATTTATTACTAGACCCCTTGCGGTACAGAAGTCCTGAAAACGGGTTAACAATTTCTGCAGGCCTTGAGGAGTCTTCGAGATCAAAAGCGTGTCGTCTGCGAAAAGCAGAGTGGGAATCCGCACTCCTCCAAGACAGGGGGTATCAGCTGGTTCAGATTGAAGATATTCTACCACCCCAATCACATAAAGTGAGAATAGGGTGGGGGCCAGGACACAGCCCTGTCTTACACCCCTGGACACCGGTATTTTTTCAGTGAGCTCTCCGTTTTTTCCCCATCGCACCTGTGCAAAGGTGTGGGCGTGGAGGTTGATGAGCAGGGACATGATGTATGGGGGTAAGCCCAGCTCATAAAGTACCTTCCATAATTCTTCCCTGGGGACTAGGTCAAAGGCAGTCTTAAGGTCAATAAAGGCCAGATAAAGACTGCCTTTGCCTACTTCCACCACCTTCCACCCCAGAAGTGCCAACCTAAACACCTGCTCTATTGTCCCCATTCCTGCCCGGAAACCAGCCTGGAAGTCCGATAGTAGCTTGTTCTCCTCCACCCACAGTTGGATCCTCCCGAGTATAGCTTTGCCTGCTATTTTTTGGGTGGAGTCTATCAGGCTTATCGGGCGGTAGTTCCCCGGGGATTCTCTACATCCTTTTTTGTAAATCGGGACCACCACCGCCCCTTTCCAGGATTCGGGTACAGGCCCTCCGGTAATGATGTCATTAAGGAGGGCGGCGATAACCCTTCCCCACTCCACTGGATAGGCCCTCATGAGGTCCCCCGGAAGCCCGTCTGGGCCAGCTGCCTTACGCGGGGCTACCCCCCCTATTACTTTTTCAATCTCTAAGGGGGTGAAAAGGTCGTAGGTGTGTGGTTGAATTACTAGTTGAAAGTTCGTCCTAGCGTTTAGTTCTCCTTCAGGTGGGAGATATAGGGTCCCAAAGTGTTTTACCCAACTTTGGGGGGGGGATATTACAGGGTCTAATAGCTCCCTCTGGCCTATTCCGTTTGGCTATCGCATTCCAAAATGTTATGTTATGTTATGTTATGTTATATTGATTTATTATGCGCACAGATACCCCAGCCAAAATGCCCTTGAGTCCCTACATTTACTTGCTTGGAGCAGGTCATCCCAAAATTTATCTTCCCACTCCTCTTTAGCAGTTTTGAGGGATCTATTCTATACCTTCCTTGCTTCTTGTATGTCGGTGTGGGACTTATGCTTAACTGCCTCTACGAGCTTTGCCTTGTGCAACCTACATGCTTGGTTATACCAGCCATCCTCTTGGTTTTTAGGTTTCTTATTGCCCGATTTGCTAGGGTGAGTTGTAAAGATATTTGTCAGGGCCTCCACTAAGGATACAAAAAGTCTACTTACTCCACCCACCCCTTCATGGGGGAACCCCAGAGTTGACATTGCTTGGTTTAGGAGGGATAGAATTTCCCCAACCCTTGCCTCAGAGAGGGCCAATTTGGCCCATTTTAAACGCCTACCACAGGGGGAGACTTCGGAATCGTCGGGGGGTTCAACTATCAAGTTGTTATCACCCTTTCTTACAGGACGCCACCAGTAGTCCATGGTTAAAGAAAGCGAATTATGATCGCTTTCGGTCGTAGCGACCACCTGCATGTCCCTCACATGACTCCATAAATATACATCTATTAGCAGGTAATCTATCCTGGAGGTATGTCCTGGTCTATTATATGTGTGGGCCCCCCCCTGTCTGAAATTGTCCTCCCATTGGCTGCCCTTAGATTGAATTCAAGGGTCAGGGAGTAAAGTTGAAGTGCCACTTCTGACCACTTCCTGACAGGTGGGATGTCCAGTATAGGGGCCCCCAGCCTAGAATCCTCCTCATCTTGGTCGTTAGCTACGTCCGAGCCCAAGGGCTCGAACGTGCAATTCATATCACCCGCTACCAGTGTGCACCTCCTGTGTGGAGTTTTATTTAAGAAGGTTTCAAGGAGGGATATTACAGATGACTTTTTCCCACCCTTGGTCCCACGGGCATAGATGTTGTATACATTTAGAATCAGTCTTCCCCTTGAATCTGTTAAGGTGATATTTTGAATGTCGGGGCAGCCTGTATCAAGCTCCTCTACACTACAGTCAAGAGAGGCTGCAACCCAAATGAGTAGGCCACCCAATGGTCGCCCTCTCCCTGTTTCCGAAGCTCGTGCAGGGACAAAGTGAGAAGAAAATCCCACCCTGTAAACCGGCACCAGGCTCCACGTCTCTTGGAAAATACACAGAGAGTGAGTATCCACCCAAGAGGTAAAGTCAGGTATTGCCAACTTTCTTGCAATCCCTGCGACATTCCAGCTGAAAACCTTAAAGGATAGGTCCGTCACAACTGGAATGTCATTGGGTGCAAGAGAGTCCCTGTCTATAGCCTTCATCAAGGGTATCTGAAGAGGGCAAAGATCCTGGGGGATACCTCTATGGGTTGTCGTCTCACTGATATCATTAATTAGGGGAAGGACTGTTTGCGGGGATGGTACTTCAGATGGGTCTACTCTACTTACAGATGTTTTATTCCTACTTAACCTGGGGACAGCCTCCCCCAGTCAGTAGGCCCCCGGTAACCACAGGGTCTTTGCGCCTGTGCCCCCAACTGCTCCTGACCAGCCTGTCTCCCAATTTTGACCAAAACTGGGGGGATTCAGACTTCCTCCAGTTGCGCTAACTATATGTCTGGGGTAAAAGTAGGATAAATCTACTACTTTAACCCCTGGCGCCCCCATGTTTCTGATTGGGGTACAGATCGATGGGACTACTCTAGGGTCTTGAAAATGTATTATTATACAGTCCCCCTCCTGGGTTTTTTTACCCTGCCCTACCCACTCAACCCTGCGAACGCTTAAAATGATCCCATCCACACCCAAGGGTATTGGCTTGTTAGACTTGAGCCAATGTATACACTTATTTTTAAGAGATTGGTGATTTTCCATTTGGCCTTCCTTGAGGGGGGGTACATTTACCAGAACAGCAACGAAGGGTTGGCAGTCTGGGGGGAGGTTTACTGGCGGGATCCGTCGACCTGGATTTCTGGGGCCCTCTATGGTAGTAGTTGGAGCTATAGGTTGGGGGGCAGGTCTAGTGGCTTTCCCTGGTACTAATTTTTGGGCTTTTTCACCTGTGCTTATTGTTTGTATGTCCTTAACTTTACCACTAGCTGTCTGTTGCTTTTTTAGTGGGGAGGGTTTACGTTTGTTTGTAGCAACCTCTAAATGTACTGGGGGTCCCTTGGAAGAAGTAGAGGAAGGTTTGGGTTTTGGGGTTAGTGCTCTATTGCTTTCAGCTTTATTTAAACATTTTGGAGGGTTAGGATCATTCTGTAATGGTGGTTCACACCCCCTTACACCCGTATCAAGGTTTACACTCGCTCTGGCAAGTTGTTTAAAAGTAGTTTTGAGCGAGTGGAACCCGTCAAGGGTTGATTGTTCAAGTTTATCTATCCTCGCCCCCAAGCCCTTGACCTGTGATAATAGGGGCATCAGGAGACTATTTACCTTCTCCAGAATATTTTCAATGGTTACCGGGTTAGTGGGCTTGGAAACATCGGAGAGATTAGTGGAGTTAACATTTATAGGTGGCCCCTTTGAAGAGACCACAACTTCCCCCTCTATGCCCTCTTCATTCTCCGTTGTCCGGCCCCTTAAGGTTTTTACATCAACTCCAGATGGCTTTTTTGCTCTTTGATAAAGAGCAGCCTGTCTCACCAACCTCCCCCGTTTGCGTTTTCCTACCTTTTTATTTACAGACCCTTTGTCCAGCCTAGTTCCAGGGGTTCGAATGTTCGAAGTGTTAGAAGACACCCCAACAGGTACCTCGTCTGATATTACTATAATTGGAGTGGACAGAGGTGGTGACAGGGGCTGGCTGATGGCAGCATTTGGGGATTTTGGCAGTGCCGGTGACAATGGGTTACTAAGGCCACCTCCCTCCTCATTGCCACTAGGTAGGAGTTCGGCCAGGAATTCCAGCCTGTCTAAATTCTGCCCTATTTCAAGCAACTGGGGAGGGTCTATAGAATCTCCAGAAGCGCCAACGGGGGGAACAGAGTTGGCCCGCTCACTGGCAGGTGTAAGCGCCTGGGCAGCGGCCCCCAAGGAAGAACGTCTTGCAGGGAAATAGACCTCCGATAGGCGCCGTTCGGACATGGCAATTTCCTTTTCTATTACGGCCGCCACCCTGGTAATGAAGCAGTCCATGGTTCCAATTACAGGGCTCCCAACAGTGGCTCCTCTTTCGCTTTCACTCCTGAGAAGTTTACCGGAGCGTGTAGACATGATTGTAGGGGGACACAGGGTGCCTCACACAAGCCGTATAGAAAGTAACTGGGCAGGAAAGGGACGTGGCCCAGCCCAGCCTTGACAGCCTCTGACTGCCACAGACTGCCCGCCCTTTGCCCGGGCTTCGCTCGGCGTCCCGCTCGCGTCCCGCTGAGCGTCAGGCTGTTTGCTAAGTAGTGGGCGTTGCAGGCGGGGGCGTGTCTGAAGGTGGGCGCGTCCGCTCTCAGGCCTGGGGAAGCAGGGACTCGTGGTCTTCTGAGTCCCTGCTTAGCGCCGGCGAGTTTGTCCTTCCTGGCGCCTCCCAGACACAGCGCGCAGCCTTCACCTCTCTCTCGAACACGCCGCGAAGCGGCACCCGCGGAGCGGGTGCGGCGAGGAGCAGCGGCAAAAAGCACAACCCAGCAACAGGTCAGTGTGGAGTACGCGGGTCCAGCAAGAACCCTCAACAACTTTCAGGTGGGTCCCAGCAGCTAGAGTGAACACGCGCCTTTTACTCTTGGTCAGGCGGGGCGTGTCTGAAGGTGGGCGCGTCCGCTCTCAGGCCTGGGGAAGCAGGGACTCCTGGTCTTCTGAGTCCCTGCTTAGCGCCGGCGAGTTTGTCCTTCCTGGCGCCTCCCAGATACAGCGCGCAGCCTTCACCTCTCCCTCGAACACGCCGCGAAGCGACGCCCGCGGAGCGGGTGCGGCGAGGAGCAGCGGCAAAAAGCACAACCCAGCAACAGGTCAGTGTGGAGAACGCGGGTCCAGCAACAACCCTCAACAACTTTCAGGTGGGTCCCAGCAGCTAGAGTGAACACGCGCCTTTTACTCCTGGTCAGGCGGGGCGTGTCTGAAGGTGGGCGCGTCCGCTCTCAGGCCTGGGGAAGCAGGGACTCCTGGTCTTCTGAGTCCCTGCTTAGCGCCGGCGAGTTTGTCCTTCCTGGCGCTTCCCAGACACAGCGCGCAGCCTTCACCTCTCCCTCGAACACGCCGCGAAGCGGCACCCGCAGAGCGGGTGCGGCGAGGAGCAGCGGCAAAAAGCACAACCCAGCAACAGGTCAGTGTGGAGAACGCGGGTCCAGCAACAACCCTCAACAACTTTCAGGTTTCACGACTTGCACCAGAGATTCCGTACGACCCGTACCCTCACAGTGGTCTGTACGATTCGTACACATGCTGTATGACCCGTCGAGTACGATCCGGACCGTGGAATGGAGACGCGTTTCGTACGGCACACGTCAGGTAAGTGCGATTCGTATGGAGGGTCACAAAGTTACATACACACCGTACGGTGCGTACACCCCATCATCTCAGGGGTACGGTGCGTACCCCTGCGATCATGGGGTGTACGCACCGTACCCCATGATCGCAGGGTGTACGCACTGTACATCTTGCAATCATGGGGTACGCACCGTACACCCTGCGATCATGGGGTACACACCTTACACCCCATGATCGCAGGGGTACGCACCGTACCCCTGAGATCATGGGGTGTACACACCGTACACGGGGGAAGGGGTCCGTTCCGTACCTGTTTCGAGGTGTACTCTGCTTTTTCGACAATTTTCAGCTTCCATAGGAAAAGAGTTGTACTGAGGGTCGGCGGGACAAATCATACTTGCTGGGTTGGGAAAACCTGCTTCGAACCGTACAAACGTCGCTTGCTGCGTGTTCCGGCGGCGATTCGTACAGGAATTTGAGTCATACGGTTCCTGGTACGATTCGTACTGGGAGCTGCATTGGGTGAGAATCGTACTACGTCGTACGTACGGGGACGTTGCAGGGTACGATTTGTACGGGAAAGAGACTCTGTACGGCTATTCGGAGTGCTTTTTCCCGAATCGGAATCGGCCCCTATGTGTCCAACTAGTGTGCTTAAATGCTTACAAAACGCATGTGCTACTAATGCATCTTAGATGTGTAGAGGCATTGAACAAGTTATGAATCTTTGAACTGAAGACTAACTCTGTGTGCAGGTGACAGTTGACAACTTGTGCTCAGCATGTCCCATGTCGACAAGGACAGCACTGTGGTAGTCCTATGCTAAAAGACTTTGCTGTAGAAATGGCAAAAGACTTTGTCATTGTCTATCTCGGCGTGGATGGCACTGTGCTGATCCTATGCTTAAAAACTTTGATAAAAAAATAGACATTTGAGGTGAGCAGATCTAGAGTGTAGCTGGTGTTGAGAGTGCTCTAACAGGAGCTACTTTCCACCTAAACAGGAGAACTACCCAGAGTTCTCTCCTTCTTTTTTTGCACATATATTATATATATATATTCTTAAACATTTTTATGGCTTAGCACTGATATGAATTGTAATTATTGAACTGTATTATTTGATGAATGAAATTTCGCTTTTATGAACTTGTGAAATAGAATTAAGCTTAATATATATATATATATATATATATATATATATATATATATATATATATATACACACACATTACCTACTGGTAGCCAGTAGGTATATATAGTTAGGACCTAGTTTCCATAGGAAATCCCCAGCATTCTATTGGGAATAAGTTTGGCGCTGGTTGATGAATCTTCGCAAATTTCTCAAAGAAGATGGCTCGCTCCACTCCGCTCCTTCCCTGAAAGTTTGGGGGGGATTCGTCAAGTGGGGGCTGAGAAAAAAGGGGGGTCCCAAAACGTGTTTTCCCCATGTTAATTTCCATAGGACCTTTAGACTCGGCTACAGCTTGAACCGCTGAAGGGAATTACACCAAACTTGTCAAAATAGTAGTGTCTGGTACACAGATCATGCTTTTGGTAAAATAGTGTAAATCCCTCCAGTGGTTCCTGAGAAAATTAAAAGAGAAACAAATTATATATCTATAAGCGCGCACGGGTGCGCGCACCCCCGCGATTTTTCCCCCCCAAAAATTTGGGGGGGGTTTGGGGGGCTTCTCTCTTTCATTTTTGTGTTTATTTTTTCGATTTCGAGGGTGCCCACTCCTCGTTTTCCCCCCGAGAACACCGCCGCGGCCCGAGCCGCCTGAAGATGGCCGCCGCCTGGTTGTGGGCGGGGCCGGGAGGAGGTGGTTTCCGCTTCCCCCTGCCTGGGGGAAGCCTTCGATGTCCGGACCGGTCTCCCGTGCCGAGGGGGAGACCGGGTGATGCAGGTCTGAGGAGAAGTGTGGGCTGGTACGGGGCTCCCGTGTGCGGAGGGAGCCCCGGGAGAAGAGGAGACGCTTTGGCCGAGCAGCAGCGTAGGTAGGTTGGTGCGGGGATTGGGTGCAGGGTGCGGGGTGCGGGCAGCGGTAGAAGTGGGCGGGCGGGACGGAGAGAATAGTCCTACTAAAAGCGTGCATTTTTTTTCAGCTTCCACGGGCTGCTCGCATTCTCTGTTGAACTCCAGAGGCTGCAGCAGCCCCTCCCTGAGCTCGCGCAGACCGAGGGCGGCCCATTGTCATTCTGATTGAGGCGGATTATCCCCTTTGGAATGACAATGCGCCCGCCCTCCTGCCTTTAGCATATGCCAGCGAGATCTGCATGAGGTGTCTCTGGTATCTGGGTGCAGGTCATGGCTCGTTGTGCAACAAATATACAAGATGGGTCCGCAAATGTGTAATCAAAACTTTAAAACCATCCCGCTGGGGCGTGAGAGGTGCGCTGTGGGCAGTGTAATCTGCTGTTTGGAAAACACAACCCTGACGTCCACGAAGCTGAGGAGGCGAGAAAAAGCATTACATCCGATCAAGCTATTTTTTTAGACAGTATACTTGTAAAAACACTTGTGGCTGTCAAAGGCGTGCCCGAAGGTGCTTGCTTCTTCTAATGCGTTTCATGGGATATATATTTTGCTTAGTGCTCTAAGCTGTGTTTTTAAAAGTGTATTTTGCTGCTCGGTACGTGATGTATTAAAGGGGAAATCCGGCGAATATTTCATTAGTCTCAACACCCAGCAGACGTAATTGAACAAGGGAACATTGTGGGATGCCTATTGTTGGGGATTGTTCGAAATACAGGTCTTGATAAACAGAACGGGGTTTTCCTTTAAACTGCCAGACCCCTTTAACTGGAGAACAACGTGATCTTAAGCCCTCCTCTGCGATCCTGTGGCCTTTAAGGTGTGAGGCTCTGCTCAGGGGAGAAGCCAGAAAATCAAAATGCCCCAAACTTTGAACTACACTTATAATGGCAAGCAGCACGTGATGAGAGTGTCATTTGCACTCCCTAAAAGAGCGGCCTTCACTGCTCCATCCAACATAGGGAGTAGTCAGAAAATTAGAATGCCCCCCATTTTGCAGAAAACCTCTGATGCACACCAAGCAAAATAAGTAAATGTGCCCATCCTCCACTCGAAGAAGTGACGGGGACAGGAGAAGTGACGGGACAGGAGAAGGAGAAGTGAAGTGAAGGGACAGGAGAAGGAGAAGGAGAAATGAAGTGAAGGGACAGGAGAAGGAGAAGTGACGGGGACAGGAGAAGGAGAAGTGACGGGGGCAGGAGCAGTGAACGGGGCAGAAGTGAAGGGACAGGAGAAGTGAAGGGACAGGAGAAGTGCTGGGACAGTAAAAGTGAAGGGACAGGAGAAGGAGAAGTGACGGGACAGGAGATGGAGAAGTGACGGAACAGGAGAAGTGACGGGGCAGGAGAAGTGACGGGGCAGGAGAAGTGATGGGGACAGGAGAAGTGAAGGGACAGGAGAAGTGAAGGGACAGGAGAAGTGAAGGGACAGGAGAAGTGAAGGGACAGGAGAAGGAGAAGTGACTGGACAGGAGAAGGAGAAGTGACGGGACAGGAGATGGAGAAGTGACGGGACAGGAGAAGTGACAGGAGAAGTGACGGGACAGGAGAAGTGATGGGACAGGAGAAGTGACAGGGGCAGGAGAAGTGACGGGGACAGGAGAAGTGAAGGGACAGGAGAAGTGAAGGGACAGGAGAAGTGAAGGGACAAGGAGAAGGAGAAGTGACAGGACAGGAGAAGGAGAAGTGAGGGACAGGAGAAGGAGAAGTGACGGGACAGGAGAAGGAGAAGTGAAGGGACCAGGAGAAGGAGAAGTGAAGGGGACAGGAGAAGTGACGGGGACAGGAGAATTGATGGGGACAGGAGAAGTGACGGGACAGGAGAAGTGAAGAGACAGGAGAAGTGACGGGGGCAGGAGAAGTGACGGGGGCAGGAGAAGTGACGGGGGCAGGAGAAGTGACGGGGGCAGGAGAAGTGACGGGGGCAGGAGCGGTGACGGGGGCAGGAGCGGAGACGGGGGTAGGAGAAGGGAGGGGCAGGACTGTTCCCATTGGGCGCAGAATCTAGACTGATTTGCATATGGCTGGGTCCAAACTGGAATGGCATGATGAGCAAAGAAACAATGGATTTAGGCCCAGATCTCTGTACTGGGGTGAATGTGTGATATTGTTCTGCATTCAGTTGTTCTTTTTGCTATATTAATTTATGATTGAGCAGCTAGCTGGCGACATGAATATGAAGGAGCCTTTGTGGTTTTTTTTTACTTTTTCGAAACAGTGATGACAGGTAAACCTGTCAGTAGGCAGATGTAATAAGAGGTTTTGTCTATGTCCTGCCTTCCAGTACTGTGGGGGGGAATTGTTTCGCTCTTTTTGGAATTATTCATAGTCTTTAAGTATAGATATATATATTAGCTTTTAAAAAACCAATGAAATTCACTGAAAAAACCATAGGTTATAGACTATATATAGTTAGGCATTAGCCTTCAAAAAACCTAGGAAATTCACTGAAAAAACCATAGGTTTTAGCCCTTATATAGTTAGGAATTAACATAAAAAAAACATTGAAATTCCTCCTATATAGTTAGCTGGACATTTTATTGATATAAAACCAATGAAATTCGACATATAGTTAGTTGCACTAACTATATATTTCGCGCATCCGCAATCCAATGCTGATGATGTCACATATTACATCATTCATGACATGACATATATATATATATATATAGATAAAAAACCTACAGGCGACCTTATTTCTACTCAAAAAGCATTTTTTGTGCTGCCAATATCTTTGGCGCCGTTTGACAAATCTTCGCAAAAATTTCAAAACTAATGGTTCACTCAGGTCAGCTTCAACATTGAAAGTTTCGGGGTGATTCGTCAAGCAGGGGCCGAGAAAAAAGTTAATGTTAATTTCCATAGGAACTTTAGACAAGCTACAGCCTGAACTGCTGAACAGAATTATACCACATTTGGCAAAAAGGTAGCTCTTTGTGCAGAAAGCGACCTTTTTTTAAAATGCTGTATATCCGTTCAGTAGTTGCTGAGAAATTTTAAAAAAATTGTTTATATATCGGAGAACCGAGGAGTTCCGACTCCTTCAGAGCACGAGCTCACTTCTGATTGGCTGCCAACAGTCCAAACCAGAATGTGTTGGCAGCCATCTTGTGACTCTGTAACCGAGTCACAAGGAAACAGTACAAAAATGGTGAAAAAGAAGAAAAGGGGGCGGAGTAGAAACACCCTGACACCATAAGCCTGCTCAGAGGGTCCCACAGCCAAAAAAAGCATTTTTTTTTTAATCGGCCGAATTCGCGCTGGATGCGGGAATCCAGCCGAGAAAATAAAGAATTAAAAAATGAAGCGCTATCTCCCGATCTTCGTTATCCTTAAGCCCCTGTGAGGGCCAGGCCCGGGGGATACATGCAATTATGTAGCAGGGGCCCATGGGGGCCCCCGCAGCCCCGGGGACCGCCATCTCCATGGACCTTGAATAAAAAATGCTTGGGGGGCTCCAACTCCCCAACCCTACCCTGGGGGCCGCCACCTCCCTGGGGCTTTAACAAGCCCTGAGGACTTAGTTAATTATATGCGAGGGAACGCGGCCTCTCGCAGCCCTGGGGACCACCACCTCCCCGGGACTTGAATAAAAAATGTGTGGGGGGGGCTCCAACCCCTCTCCACCCTGCCCCGGGGAACGCCACCTCCCCAGGGCTTTTTGATATTTTTGAGGTGGGGGCCTCACGGGCCCCACCAAGCCTCGGGGACCACCACCTCCCAGGGGATTTGATAATTAAACACGGGGTCACGCGCCCCCCCCCCCTCCCCCCTCCCCCCCCCCCCCGCAGCCCCAGGGACAGTCACCTCCCCGGGGTCTAGCCCACCAGGTACCTCCAAGTAAGCCCCACACAGTGGGATTGTTGAGAGGTGGTCCGAGCCCAAACCCCTTTTTACACCACTCTGCAAACGCGCCTCTTGGCACATTGCTGGTGGGGCAATGAGGTGCTCGTGTCCTGAAGACCTCAGGACTAATGTGGACTTCATCCCCCAAGCAGCAGTGTGCCAAGAGTCGGGTTTGCAGAGTGGTGTAAAAAGGGTATGTGGCCTTGGACCACTCTCAGCAATCCAGCTGTGTGGGGCTTACTGGAGGTACCTGGTGGGCTAGTTGGCCCCAAGGGGCCCTCATGAGGATAGTGAACTTCATCCCCCAAGCAAAAGCGCACCAGGAGGCGCGCTTGCAGTGTGGTGGAGAAAGGGGGCGTGGCCTTTGTCCACCTCTCAGCAATCCCACTGTGTGGGGCTTACTGGAGGTTAGAGATAGGCTAGTTGGCTCCTAAGGACCCCCAGCAGCGAAGGGGACTTCAAGACCCATCCAAGAGATCGCCAGGTAGCAAGTTTGCAGAATGGTGGGCAAAGGGGGCGTGGCCTTTTATGAGAACTTATCAATCCTGCTGTGTGGTACTTACTGGAGGTAATAGGAGAGGTAGTTGGCCCCCTGGGGTGTTCTTGGGGCCAACTACCCCTCTTGTTACCTCCAGTAAGTCCCACACAGCAGGATTGCTAAGACGTATTTGGAGGCCACGTCCCCTTTCTCCACCACTCTGCAAACACGCCTCCCACGGGATAGGGGACGAAGCCCACTTTACTCCTGAGGGACTTTGGGGGCTAGGATGCCCTACTGATACCTCCTGTATGTCCTATGTAGCGGAATTCCTGAGAGCTGGTCGGAGGCCCAGCACCCTTTCTCTACCACTCTGCAAACGCGACTACTAGTTAAAGAAGCATCTTTCTGCACCTCTGACTTAGAGGTAGTTTTAATCCCCCTGCCATATTATGTACTAGGGCCTTACAGGTGGAGGACATGTCAATCACAGGGGTACTTCAACCCATAGAGTTCCCTAGTGCATGTAGGTGTTTTCACTGTATTCCAAGTGTCTTTTAGCATAGCACTGGTTCTAGGCCTGGTTAGCTTGAGTCAGTTACCACCAGTATCCATCAGCAAAATGTTGGGGGCACATGATGACTTTGCGAAAAAGGCCTCTTTCTGTACCCGTGTTGGTTCTTTCTGCATAGGTCTTGCTTCTTTCTGCACTTTTCTTCATCTTTATGGATTTCTGTTGCCTCTTTCTGCATTTCTCTTGCTTCTTTCTGCGCCTTTATTCCTCTTTCTCCACATGTCCTACCTCTGTAGGCATAGTTAGAAATTAGCATTTAAAAAAACCTTTAAAATTCACTTTAAAAAAAACCATAGGTTTCAGGGACATTATAGTTAGAAATTAGCATTTAAAAACCTTGGTAATTCACTGAAAAAAACACAGGTTTAAGGGACTATAATGTCCCTGAAACCTATGATTTTTCAGTGAATATGTATATATATATATATATATATATATATATATATCTATATATATATATATATATATATATATATATATATCACGAACAGCCTCTCTAACAAAGAAAGGAATGAGCCGCACACATTACTGTAAAGTAAAGGATTTAGTTTTAGCAGCGCTGGCGTTCCGGATGCATTTCAGTCACATTGACCTTTTTCAAAAGGGAGCCGCAGCATCTTGAGGCTAAACAAAGCACTAAAACAATTGCTCCTTTTTCAAGTGTTTGCCCCCTGGTGGGCGCCACGATGGGCTGAGTAATTAGAGCATGCTGGTCTATGTAGTGCGCTGTCAGTCCCGCAAATATTACCCTGTAGTGGGCGATGCCTTGTGAACTTACTGCATTCTCTGGTCACCGTAATCCCCATGCATACCACTTTCAAGTTGCTGGGGTTCCTCCAAGGTTCAATCCCTGGCAGCTGCCCCTGCCCTGGTTGCTTTCACAAACTCCACAAACAGGGTCCGATTTCGGGCAAATTTTGGCGCTCTTTCACAGTCAATCGATCAATCAATTAGTCCATTTATAGGGCGCGCTACTCACCCGTGAGGGTCTCAAGGCGCTGAAGGGAGGGGTTTCACAGTGGTGCCTTGCTCATGGCAGGACCAAGCCGTATAACAACATAAAGAGCCTCTCTAACAAAGAAAGGAATGAGCGGCACACAATACAGTAAAGTAAAGGATTTAATTTTAGCAGCGCTGGTGTTCCTGATGCATTTCCGTCACATTGACCTTCTTCTAAGGGGAGCCGCAGGCATCTTCAAGCTAAACAACGCACTAAAACAATTGCTCCTTTTTCAAGTGTTTGCCCCCCTGGTGGGCGCCACGATGGGCTGAGTTAATTAGAGCATGCTGGTATATGTAGTGCGCTGTCAGTCCAGCAAATATTACCCTTCAGTAAGGGTAATATAAAAAAAAACCAAAAAGGTCAAAGTTTAGTCATAATTTAAACTACACAAAAGTATAGTTATTGTTGTCTGGTCAGTGAGCTGAAAAGTGTGCAACAAGGTCTGATACTTATAATAATTTGAAGGTGGTGAATAAATTATCAATGAAATTTATAACTATAGCTTTAGAATGTTTTAGGTTTGCGTAGTTTAACTTGGTTTGTATAGGGAAAATAAGTTTTCCTAACAATAAGTAAGCTTTAACATTTGTTTTTTTATTGAATATAATCTTTTTAATGATTTTTTATAAAAATGTGTTTCAAATCGTAGAGTCGCAATTAGAGAGTTATGTGGAATGTTGTACAGTGGAGGAGAGTATTGTAAAGTCTATTGTCAGACTGGAGTATTGTAGATTGGAACTAAGTGGAGTAAAGTGTAGTGGCATATGGTACAGTGTAGAAAAGTGTTATATAATTAAGTGGCATGGTGTCTTATATAGTGTAGTCACATATGTTAGACCGAGTTGTACAGTTGATAAAGTGCAGTAAAGTGGAGTATAGTGGAGTGAAGTACACTGGATAGGGATATGAGTGGAGTAAAGTGTCAGAGAGGAGTAGCATGTCGTAGACTATAGTGGCGTGAAGTGCAGTAGAGTAGAGTGGCGTAGCACACAATCAAGTATAGTGTCCTAAATTGGAGTACTATGGTGTACAGCAGAGTGTAGTGGGGTAATTATTATTATTGGAAAGTGATGTAGAGTACAGTTGAGAAGAGTGGCATACAGTCTAATTGATTTTTGTAGAGTGGAGTGTTGTACAGTATGGTGTTGTATAGTGTGGTAGAGTGGATTGGAATACAATGTTATGGAGTACAATGGCATTGAGTGGCATAGAGGCATGCCGTACAGTGGGGTATTGTGACAGAGTAGAGCGAAGTAAAGTGGGGTGCAGTAGTATAGAAAGATGCGTACAGTGTCATATAGTACACTATAGTATCGTAGAGTGGAGTAGAGTGTTCTTCAGTGGCATACAATATAGTACAGTGGAGCAACGGATATAGACAGGAGTAAAGGGTCAGAGAGTGTCATACAGTGTAGTACAGTGTTATAGAGTTGAGTTGCATAGAGTACAGTAGTGTGTGAAACAGTGGAGCTGCGTAAAGTGGATCCGAAGAATGACAACAGGAGGAAGGTCCTTCTCCTACCTGGCCGCCAAGACCTGGAACTCCCTCCCGACCGACCTGCGCCTGACCCAAGACCACCTCGCCTTCAGGAAGAAGCTCAAGACCTGGCTGTTCGGGTAGTAGCAGCACCCCCCCCCCCCCTAGCGCCTTGAGACCCTCCGGGTAAGTAGAGCGCTCTATAAATGTCTATGATTGATTGATTGATTGTTGTATAGTAGCGAATACTGAGGTAAAATCTCGTACAGTGGAGTAGAGTCCGGTGGAGTGGTGTAACGTGGTGTAACGTAGTGTGCATTAGGGTACAATAGAGTGTATTGTTGTGTCGTAGAGTAGAGTGGCATGGAATGTAGTGTACTGGCGTAGAGTAGGTAGAAAACTGTGATAAATTGGAGTGGAGTATCGTACAGTTGAGTGGCGTACTGTGTCGCATAGAAAAATGGCGTATAGTGGAGTTGAGTGTAGTACATTAGAGTGTGCAGGCATACAGTGGAGTATAAAGTTGGACAGTGGATTATATGGGGATAGAGTGGAGTAGAATGTTGATTAGTGCCATGAAGTTTAGAAGACTTTTATAGAGTAGAGTTATACAGAGTGGAGGAAAGTATCATACAAAGGAACAACGTAGAGCGGAGAGGCATACACTGTTTATTACCATAAAGTGGAGTAGCTGTATAGTGGAGTGTAGAAGAGTGGAGTGGCATGGAGTAGAGTAGGGTACAGTGGATTAGCGTAGAGTGGGGTGGCATACACTGAAGTAGTGTAGAATAGAGCTGAGGAAACTGTTATAAATTGGAGTGGTGCCTTATACAGCTGAGTGGAGTGCTGTGCCGTACAGTGCGGGCGGGAGCAATTTTCTTATCTGTTTCCCTGCCTGCTTCAGTGTAGGCAGGAAAACAGATGAAAAGCCCGCTCTCTGCTAGCAGGAGCATTTTTCATGCCCCCGCCAACTGGGAGTGGACTTAGTGTTTGCTCTCGCACGGCAGAAGCTTTCAAATTGTTCCGCCAAGCAAGAGCAAACACAGGTTTACCTTCTGAAGCCAGTGTGGGCAGGGATACTGCTAAGTCATGGGGCTGGGAACCCTGGGATATAGTTGGTGCCAGCCCTGAGGGATGGGGTCCTAAGGGCCATTTATGGCTTTAGGAGGGGGGCCATGTGCCCCCCCCCCTCACATGTCTCTGCACAGCCGGGCCCCTGAGGTTGGGGTCTCCAGGGAGGAAAACAGCCTGAAGGGTGTGCTGAGCAGTCTTCTTCCCTTTTTTGGCATGGCCGGGTCCAGAGGGTTGTGGTCCCTGGGGTCGAAATGAGCCCGGGAAGGGGGGTGGCGCCTCTCTCCCCCTCACTTTTCACAGCCAGGCCATTGGTCCCTGTGGCTACAATCCGCCCTGGAAGGGGGACCCCAGGGGGTGGGGTTTCCGGGGTCAAAGTTGGCCCAGCGAGGGTGGGCCACAAAATATTTGATAAATATTTAAAATATTGAATAATTAATCGCCCTAGGAGCTGGCCCACCTAGAGGATTAGTAAAGCTGAATTAAAAAAAATACATATATATTTGCTCGATCCTCCTTGGATTCATAGGGAAAAAAGAAAAAAAAACATTTTTGGTCCATGGCGGGTTACCTGTAGAACTCCACCACCTGGCCTAGGGGCTAAGGGTATTCATACTCTGCCCCCTTGTGTTTGTTTGTTACGTTGTTCTTGGGACTCAGGCCGAGACCTGAGTCCGAGGATGGCTGCCAACACGTACTGGTTAAAGTGTTGGCATTCTAATCAGATCTCACCAGGAGATCTGTTGATTCCGCTGAGGATTTGCATCCCTAGATACACATACATATTTTCTTTAATAACTCCAAAACTACAGGACAGATTCACACCAAATTACAAAAAGAGATCTTTCTGGACCAAGATCTAGTTTTCTGCAAGTTTTGAATAATTCAGTTCATAGGATTGGCCTTTAGTCGTTTTCAAAATCCCATAGGGAAATTGAAAGGGGAAAATAAGTTTATGGAACCGCCCCCCTTACCCCTTTTTCTAGGCCTTGCTTGTCGAATCACCCCGACACTTTCCATACAGCAGCTGAGGTGACTGGCGTACTAGTTTTGAAAAAGTTGTGAAGATTCGTCAACAGGTGCCAAAGTTATTAGCAAAATGCCGAACGCTGTTCCTACGGTAAGCAAGTCCTAACTATAAATAAATATACATACCACAAGTCATGTACATTATCATTTTCCCCTAAAATCCCAAGCTTTGCTCATATCAAATGCCATAGTTGGTGATGCCATGTTAAGAACTGTATGGTTTATGCCCATCCCAAATCCCCAACTATTTTAGTGATCTCACGTTCAAGACCAAAGTAAACATTTACCTTTTCTTCATCCAAGTGAATTCCACTGATTTCAAAGTCAAACATGAAGAGCTCTGCCACTCGTCTAGATTTGAAAAAATAAAATGAACAATATTTTAAGATGTCTTTTCTGCACAGGTACAACCCATCCATTCTTCCCTAACAATACATTCACTCGGTCGGAAAAAAGAAAGTCTGCAACCATTTCAAAAGTAATGCGTTTCAGAAAGGATCCTTGTACAGGCAATAGTTTTTTTCTCACTGCTTTGGTTGAATTTTCTAGGTTGTACACATCTGTAAATCTTTCAAAACCACACTTCAGGAATTGTGGAAGTAGTCTTAAAAACATTATGCCACATTTTAACAGATACAAAAGGGGATGATGGACGGAGCGTTTGAGCCAATCAAACACTCACCCCCAGTCAACTGATCTGGGTTTAATCCATCACCATTCTTTAGCTCACTCAGCCATCCCGGTTCAGACATGGCCATATGCAAATCAGTCTGACCCTGTGCCTCGCCTAAATTGGCAGGGTATGCTCAGACGTGAGTCCCTTGCTAACTTGGATGAGGATTATGAATCCGAAACCGGTCCCAGGATGCTTGTTTCCGGTCCAGGGAAGACATGGCTTGGCAGTTCAGGCTGGACTGTTCCCATGAGGCAAAGGGTCAGACTGATTTGCATATGGCCATGTCTGAACTGGGGTGGCTGAGTGAGCTAAAGAATGGTGATGGATTAAACCCAGATCAGTTGACTGGGGGTGAGTGTTTGATTTGCTCAAACGCTCCGTCCATCATCCCCTTTTGTTTCGCTTTGTTCGCCCTAAGTTGTCAGGGTATTCTCAGACGTGAGTCCCTTGCTCACTTGGCCACTGGATTCAAAATAGCCTGGCTGATGAGGATTATGAATCCGAAACCGGTCCCAGGATGCTTGTTTCCGGTCCAGGGAAGACATGGCTTGGCAGTTCAGGCTGGACTGTTCCCATGAGGCACAGGGTCAGACTGATTTGCATATGGCCATGTCTGAACAGGGGTGGCTGAGTGAGCTAAAGAATGGTGATGGACTAAACCCAGATCAGTTGACTGGGGGTGAGTGTTTGATTTGCTCCAACACTCCGTCCATCATCCCCTTTTGTTTTACATTTTAACAGATGGCACAGTGATTAGGTACAGTGTTTAGAACAACTTTGAGATTCCCATCATCGTACAATTGATTTCTGTAGGCACTACAACCACTTACAATTCTGATTGTCGAGACTGCAGGTGTACCTTTGCTATCTATTTACAAAGCTGCAATATTGTGTGTAATCTTCAGCTTATAGAAATATTCTATCTAAAAGGTGCAGTACCATATTGCTCCATTGTGAGACAGCTCCTGTGAACGGCGTCTGAAGAGCATCGACCTCTCCACCCGTGGACCAGCCATTCTTCTGGCCGCCCCGCCAAACCGGCGTTATTCTAATCGCCAGACGACGGCTATCCCGCCTAAGACTTAACTGACTTTGGCCATATATCTGCTCGCCTACCAGGCAGAACAAAACCCTGAAGTGCACGAACGAAATCCTCCGGTACATATTGAAACTACAGCCTCCTGCGGTCCGAGTACACATCCTGGACTCCCGGAACCTTTACTATACTACCCATCCCTCCCCCCGAGGACGCATACCTTTAAGGCATGCAACGCAATACACTCGCATAAGAGACTCCGGCTGAGTGCACGCTATGCTTCGACTCTGATGTATTAGATACAAACCTCACGCAACTCAGATGACCAACATAGACGCCTTGACTGAATACCAATTCCGGCGCGTATATAGAATTACCAACCATCCTCGCCAAAAAGAAACGATTCCTCACTGAAGAGCGACACGCGTTGTTGACACCAACCGGACCATTCCACTTGAAGAAAACTCTACTCCATGTTACCAACTTGGTGTTGTTAAAAAACTTTGTTCAGGCAAAATTATTCTCTTGTCCTGAAGATGATCCCGTTATAACCGAGCTTGGGATCGAAACGTCGACTCCTTTTAGAGTAATTCATACATGTAACTCCACTACATTATTGTTTGTATCAGTAACTCCAGGATACACTGTCAATGTAAATTAATATCAGTGACCTGCAAGCTCACTCTGTTTGCCTGATATTTCCTTTCACTTACCTTTACTTTCTCACTTTCCCCTCTGTATGGCACAGGACTGTGCCCTACTATAACCCCAATGTTTCGGGTTATGTGTTGCATTTTGAGATTAAACAATCTGTCAAATCATTAAATATTCCTTGTCCGGCTGGCCAAGGAACTCTGAAATATATAGAAGTCCACTGTGGTCTATATACATTATTTGTGCTCTCCCTTATTCTTGTATGCTCAGGACCGCTTGTTGTTTTGATAAATACTTGATACCCATGGTCCCGAGCCACTTAATGGGTTCCCCTTGTCCCTCTTTAATGTACCTTATTGTGTCATCCTTACTTCTAGTCTCTCCCAACTGGGCTTGTGGTCCTGCATTCTTCATAGGTTCTACATATGGCAAACTGAGAATTAGACTCTTAGGCCCATTTCAGAAGGTAGTGCCTGCAAGGGGGTGCAGATGGGATAATCGTTCAAGTACAGAAGGTATCTTAGATCACAGCTGGTGTACCTCTGTTGATATGGCAACATACAAAAGTGTGAATGTCTCCAAGGTGTCCACCAGCTGATCAGTCGTATCATCATGGGACATCATTTTACCTCAAGTAACAGAATTTGCCAGGTACAAATGTTAACTTAGCCAGAAAAGGTGTTAACCCGGATCATCATAAAAAATATGATGAGGCCAAAGTTGACAAGCCAGACAAGCAGGCTTCATTTCCAAACATCATCTCCAAAGGAAGTAACACCATTACAGTTCGAGGCATTTATGTGTACAAGTAGTGACATCACTTCCTCCCTTGTCACTAATTCAAATCACTGCCCAGGTCATCCCACCCCTCGAGATTCCACAGCAAATAGCAGACAAAGACATGGGAATTTCTTTTTTAGGCCCGTTAGGCTCAGGATGGGTCTTGGGCAAGACCCCTGCTCCAATGCACCCTACAAGGTTAGAGATAATCATGTGCCTCACCCAACCCACCTCACTACCATTACCAACATTCAAACCCAGACCTAGACCTAAATCTCAAACTGTATACTCGCAACACAGACTAAGCCTCATTCACATCCTGCAAACCACCACACACCGTCGAACTACCAAATGCACATTCCCATCTCCTGCTCAACAATGCACTCGATGATCCAGATAACGCAGACCTCATCATCTATCAATACTTTGATAAATTCTTCATCATAGACACAGGGCTTACCCCACATACTAGACCATGGGTAGTCAAATATTTTCTCAGGGGCCATAAAGTTTGGTTGTGATGTGACTGACGGCCCCACTGATAACTGCAGGGTGGAGGTGGGGGAAAGAGAGGAGTGGGGGTGCGGGGTGAGGGGCTTGGCAGTAAGGTGGGTGTAGGGGAAGCAAAGTATATACATACACACATCTAGTGGCAATTGAACAATATGGAACCAGAAAACCTGGGATTATTCCTGGCTTTCCCACTTTACCAAATTGTGCGATCCTAGGCAATTGCTTTATTTCACTTTCCCTCCTTTTTCTTTATAATCACATAAGTGGACCTCAAAATACATGACTTCACAATGTGCATGCAACAAAACGTTCTTCTATGTTTTGTTTAGTAAACTAGAAGGTTGTTCATGTATAATAGGAGCCCAGGTCACTCAAAGAACGCACATTACAACGGACTTGCATCTTAGTTCACTATTGCCATTGTTGTCAGCGTGGGGGTTATAACGTTTCTAAATTAATGTTTGATAACTATCACTTTCAAATAATATTTCTCAATGCTCTAATCTAATCAGATGTACTAAAGTGAAACAGATTTAAATGTTAATGAAATACACTTGGAATTGTGAAGATACCATCATATTTTTACTCTTTTGCTGCAAGATGTCTTTAAAAGTGAAGGTATTTCTAAAGTTAAAGTTTTTTCTCCAGTATTGTATCTTTTGTAGATTCACATGCTTGAATCCGACTAGTACAATAAGAAAGGTGGTGGGTAGGCGAACCATGACTTAAACCTATCGCATCAGAAAACAAGAAAAAGAGAAAGAATATGCATACAAATGTACAACCAGTATGAAAAGAAGAAAGGAGGCTAAACGCCGCCTACCCTAGGCAAAGAGACATTGAAGTGCAGCTTGTCCAACAGCAATATCTGCCTTCTTTCAACCATCAACGTTGTAATGCTTTATGAATGTGTGAGCGTTCGCCCACGTTGGTGCCCTGAATATGTAAGGAAGGCATGCTCCTGCCAGCAGGGCTAAGGAAGTCGCCACTTTCCTAGTTGAGTGAGCTTGCACTATTCGCAGCAAGCAGGCAGCTAGCCTTTTTAAACAACGTTTAATGTCCAGTGAATGCAACACCCTTTCCGCTGCGAAGTATGGATTAGGAAAGAATGCTGGTAAGACAATCTGTACATTGAAGTGTTAATCTGAAGGCACCTTAGGTATGAAAGAAGGGTTAATGCATAGAATGACCCTGTCCGGCAAAAATTGAAGATACTTTTTTTTTATAGTACAAGCTTGGATTTCACGGATAGGGCTGGCTGACGTAATGGCCAAGAGAAAAGCCACTTTCCAAGAAAGGAACTTTAATGAGCATTTGTGTACTGGCTCAAAGGGAGGATACATTAGTTGTGACAGGAAAGTATTTATTGCCACAGAACTAGTGGGGAGGCGGAAAAGCTCTAAAAAGTCCCTTCATAAATTCCTTGAGGAGTCGATCAGACCACAGGGAAGTTTGATCTGAGCATCTACTATAACTAGAAATTGAAGTCAGGTGAACTCTTACGGAAGAGTGAGAAAGTTCTTATTTTGCAATGTCCAAAAGATAGGGCAGCACCTGCTCCTTAGATGCTGAGAAAGGATGCAATGCTTGCGAGATACACCAAGCACAGAATCTCTTCCATTTAGTTGTGTAACATTTCAATGTGGAAGGAACATGAGACTTCTGTAGTATCGCAGGAGACTCCTTGTACAGCCTCAAATCCCGAAAATTCAGCGTGGTGAGGAGCCAAGCCGACAAACGAAGAGAGGGAATTTGTGGATGAACCAATTGGCCCTAGTTCATATAGAGAAGATACTCTATTGGAGGGATGAGAATCAGAGCACACTCTGATAGTCGATGCAGCTCGGTGTACCAGAATTGTTTTGCCCAACCTGGAGCAATGAGAATGAGCCGACACAGATCTTGCTACATTTTCTGAAGTACTCGAGGAATGAATGGAAACGGGGAAAATGCATAGGCGAACATCCTCCTCCAAGGAAACTGGAAGGCACCTCCCACGATTTAGGATGAGGATCCCTGCTTGCAAAAAGAGGACACTTTTTGTTGAGGAACGTAGCAAACATATCTAATGTTGGGTAACCCCAGGATTGAAAAAACACCTTCAAGTGCTGATCGTTGAGCTCCCATTCGTGACGCTGTATGGATACCCTGCTGAGGGAGTCGGCCTTCTTGTTGTGAACACCCTGCACGTGCTTCACTTGCAAGGAGATGTGGTTAATAAGGAGCCATTCCCATACCTGTTAAGCAAGAAGAGAAAGCGCGCGAGATCTCTTGCCGCTTTGCTTTCGGAGGTAAAACATTGTTGTAGTATTGCATGTCCTGACAAGCATTGACGCACCCATGACCAGAGGCAGGAAGGCTTTCATACCCAGGAATACGGTCTTGAGTTCCAGAACGCTTATGTGGCTCTCAGTCCTGTTTGGACTACTTGCCATGAACCTGCAATTTTTGAAGGTGAACCCCCCGATCATCCATCCATTTGCGCATCGAGGTAATCACCAGCTGCGGCACAGTGTGAATGAAAGAGAGTTCTTGTGAAAGGTTTTCCTTGACCATCCACCAGGCCATTGCGGCTCTCATTGCAGTTGAAATGTGAACCTTGAATGAGCCTTGAGACTGAATCCACTGTGCATCGAGCAGCTTCTGCAGCAGTCGAATGTGGAGACGGCAATTGGGAATTAGCGAGATGCAAGAGGACATCATCCCCAGCATGGACTTGTACTGCCTCTCAGAAACAAACTTTTTTTTTTTTTAAAGAAGCTTTGTCATAACCAGAATACCCAACATCCTTTCTTGAGTGGTAAAGGCCATGCTGAGATCTGTGTCGAGCTGTACAACCGGGAAGTTCAACAGTTTGGCTGGAATAATAGACGATTTTTCCAGGTTGATGTGAAGACATAGAGACTGGAAAAGAACTTGACAGGCTCTTGTACAAATCTTTGCCGCTTTAAAAGATGGAGCCTTTATGAGCCAATCGTCCAGGTATGGGAACACCTGGTGACCTGAAAGTCTTTAAAAGCCACTATCGGTGCGGTTATATGGCCGTTGGCGTCACTGTCGACATTGCGAAGTTAGCATGAGCTTTCCTGCCAGGATACTGCCTTTGCGCATGTTACTACGTGGCTTTATTTTGCAAGACTCTTTTTATGCCTTTAACATGAGAACTGTCTGCTTTTCGCGTTCTCTGCTAAGTTCCTGGAGTTTAGTCTGAACACGGTGTGCAAGGTCGATAAAAAATGCTCCTTGTTATTCTGTTCTGGTCTGTCCTGAGCACCTAGACAAAACATGTTAAACACAGCTGCACTGCTGGAGACCTGTGCTTTGATACTACGGGGATGCATGTTGTTTTAAAACCCACTTGGAGAGAGACTTTCCATGGAGAAGAGCTATGCTGTTCCTATGATGTAAACCTTCCATCTAGGCTTTAAGGTATGGGGTCTGCTGACAAAGCCCAGAAATCTTCTTTTATATAATAAACTTCTTCCAGCCAAGGGGAGGATGGGTTAGACCTTATAGTCCCTTTTCCACTGGAATTGTAACATGTTAATGGTTCTGAGTTTATGCATTTTGCTGCTGGTAAAGGCTTGTATACTGCTTTATAGAGCACGATAGTTAAAATAAAAAATTTAAACTATTAGTGACTCTGACTATTCTTATTGTGGACAAGTACCCTTTAACTCTCTGCCACTGTGTTTTCCTTGCAGAAAACGGTCCGAGGGGACTGCAACGTTTCCTACCTCTGTTCCCTCCACCAACGTCAGTGCACAGGACTACACTTCCCGGCTCTCTTCTGTTGGGGCCCGCAAACCACGTCATCAGGAAGCGCCAGGAGGCGTTTCTTAAGCGGACGAGGGCTCCAACTCTACGGGTCCCTTCAACTTTCTGCCACTGTGTCTTCCTTGCAGAAAACGGTCCCAGGGGACTGCAACTTTTCCTACCTCTGTTCCGGCCACCAACGCCGGTGCACAGGACTACACTTCCCGGCTCTCAGCTGTTGGCGCCCGCAAACCACATCATCAGGAAGCGCCAGGAGGCGCTTCTTAAGCGGACGAGGGCTCCCACAGCGCGGGACGCACGCAGGCAAAACCTGGCCAAGGGCGGGGCCGTCCGCGCCGGTCAGGGACTGGCAGAGACTGGACTGGGCCACCCCCCTAATGTTTGAACATTGTTATTTGCATGGTAAGCTTAATTACTTGCGCTAAAGTTTGCTTTGAGGGTGTGGGGTCTTAGTAGTTGCTAATTTGATCCTTGTATATTTCTTCTTTTGTACATGTAACGCTGGGAGTCTTAGATACAAATTATGAGTAAGCGCAAGGGCCCTGCTGCTATGCTGGATGCCTTCATTATTAGAGCAGAATCACTATTGAATCATGAAATTCAATTAGTAGAAAGAGTCTATCCCTTGACCCTGTAAATCCTTCTACAAGCAGGTTACTGTATTCTCCAAAACCCATAGATAACCTGCAAACAATTCCGCTGAGTCCCACAATAACGGTCCAAAATGACTCGCGTTTATCTAATACTCCCACAATCTCCCCACAAGTAGTGCAAGATGCTACAAGTAGCCCATCTAGTCCTGGTTTGACATCCAGGCTACGAAAACAAAGATTGCTCGTGGGGAATAAGGGGCAAGAACAACAGTTATACAAGAAAGTAATCCTGCTGTGAGGAATTCAAAGGTGAAGAAAGCTGGGGGGAGAGTCCGAGTGCCAAAGCCAGAATGTAATATAGAAGCTCAAATGAGATCGAAAAATTCAGTGAGTACACAGACCGAGGTAGACTATGTCCCACATAACTCACAAATAGAGGCAATAGTCGGAAGGCTAGAGCAAACA
Source organism: Lissotriton vulgaris (assembly GCF_964263255.1). Classification (NCBI taxonomy): domain Eukaryota; kingdom Metazoa; phylum Chordata; class Amphibia; order Caudata; family Salamandridae; genus Lissotriton; species Lissotriton vulgaris. The sequence goes on along the minus strand of NC_141696.1, from coordinate 1,269,038,990 downwards.
GTAAAAATGTCCCTAGAATCTGAGATTAAGACAAGGTTAAGCCAGTTGGAGGATCGTATGAACGCAAATTTAAGCCTGCTTGATAATAAGATAGAGCAGTTGAATATTATATTAGGGCACTTGAAGAAGAGTGATGGTCCTACTTGCACAACTATCCAGGAGGGAGGCCCCCCAGTACAAATACAACCACAATTGCGATCACAGGTGAAAGGTTGGGGGCCCCTATGGTAATGACGCAATATGTAGCAGGGGCAATGTGCCCAGTGATACTCCTCTGCTAAATCCTAACAACTCAACATATAATAGAGAGAGGCATCTCGAGGGTGGGCTGCAGAGTATCTATGGAACTGAAGGGAGTTTGACAAATAGACCGCAAGTACAAGTAGTCCCCGACAGACCCAGTAGTCACTCTGGTAAGGCAGTAATACACGGTCCGAAAGTCACAGACTTAATACCCAATAAGGAGGTCTTAGTTACCCCCAGCATCATGCCCTTATGTATTGGTGCTAGACGGTTCCATCCACTAAATACTGAAGATATTCTTATGGTCTGTAGAGTAGGGTGGCTCAATCAATAAATCAAAGCATTTATATAGCGCACTACTCACCCAGAGGGTCTCAAGGCGCTGGGGGGGGGGGGGGACTTGGGGGGGGTCCGCTACTGCTCGAACAGCCAGGTCTTGAGTTGATTCCTGAAGGCGAGGTGGTCCTGGGTCAGGCGGAGGTGGGTCGGGAGGGAGTTCCATGTCTTGGCAGCAAGGTAGGAGAAGGACCGTCCCCCTGAGGTGGCTCTTCGGATGCGGGGGACGGCGGCGAGGGCGTGGCCGGTCGATCGAAGCTTGCGTTTGGGAGCGTAGAAGTTGAGGCGGCTGTTGAGGTATCCTGGGCCTTGGTTGTGTAGGGCTTTGTGTGCGTGGGTGAGGAGTCGGAAGGTGATTCTCTTGTTGACCGGGAGCAATTGCAGGTCTCTCAGGTGTCCGGAGATGTGGCTGCGACGGGGGATGTCCAGGATGAGTCGTGCTGAGGCGTTCTGGATCCGCTGGAGTCTCTTCTGGAGTTTGGCGGTGGTTCCGGCGTAGAGGGAGTTGCCGTAGTCCAGTCGGCTGGTGACGAGGGCCTGGGTGACCGTCTTCCTGGTCTCGGTGTGGATCCACCGGAAGATCTTACGTAGCATGCGCAGGATGTTGAAGCACGACGAGGAGACGGCGTTGACTTGTCTGGTCATGGAGAGGGAGGAGTCCAGGATGAAGCCTAGGTTGCGTGCCTGGTCTGTTGGTTTGGGTGCGCTGCCTAGGGCGGGGGGCCACCAGGAGTCGTCCCAGGCGGAGGGTGAGGATCCCAGGATGAGGACTTCCGTCTTGTCCGAGTTCAGTTTCAGGCGGCTGTTCTTCATCCATTCGGCTACCTCTTTCATCCCTTCGTGAAGGTTGGCTCTGGCGGTGGCGGGGTCGTTGGTGAGGGAGAGGATCAGCTGGGTGTCGTCGGCGTAGGAGATGATGTTGAGGTTGTGCTGGCGTGCGATGTCCGCGAGGGGGCTCATGTAGACGATGAAGAGGGTTGGACTGAGCGAGGAGCCTTGAGGAACGCCGCAGATGACTTCGGTGGCTTCAGATCTTTACGGAGGGAGGCGGACTCTCTGTGTCCTTCCGGCGAGGAAGGAGATGATCCACTCCAGTGCCTTCTCCTGGACTCCGACGTTGCTGAGGCGCTGTACTAGGGTACGGTGGGAGACAGTGTCGAAGGCCGCGGAGAGGTCTAGGAGGATGAGGGCCGCTGTTTCTCTGTTGTCGAGCAGAGCTCGGATGTCATCGGTGGCTGCGATCAGGGCGGTCTCGGTGCTGTGGTTGGCCCGGAAGCCAGACTGCAAGGGGTCGAGGGATCCGTTCGTCTCGAGGAAGGCGGCCAGCTGCTTGTTGACGGTCTTCTCGATGACTTTTGCAGGAAACGGGAGCAGCAAGATGGGGCGGTAGTTCTTGAGGTCGGTGGGGTCGGCTGATGGCTTCTTGAGTAGGGCGCCGAGTTCGGCGTGCTTCCAGCTCTCCGGGAAGGTCGCGGTGTCGAAGGAGGTGTTGATGATGTCCCGCAGGTGGGGTGCGATGACAGCGTCGGCCTTGTTGAAGACGTGGTTAGGGCAGGGGTCGGTCGGAGATCCGGAGTGGATGGAGTTCATCGTGCGGACGGTGTCTTCGGTGCTGATCGGAGTCCAGGCGCGAAGGGTGGTGGTGGGGGGGCGGTGGTTCGGTCGTGGCGTGCGTCGTTGAGTGCTGAAGCTGTTGTGTATATCCGCGATCTTGTTGTGGAAGTAGGAGGCGAGGGAGTTGCAGAGGTCTTGCGAAGGGGTGATGTCGTTGTTTCCGGCGTTGGGGTTGGAGAGCTCTTTGACGATGTTGAAGAGTTCCTTGCTGTTGTGTGCGTTGTTGTCCAGTCGTTCCTTGAATGCGGTTTTCTTGTTGGCGTGGATGAGTTGGTGGTGCTTTCGGGTGGCGAGCTTGAGGGCAGCCATGTGGTCCGGAGTTGGGTCTCTGCGCCAGGTTCTCTCGAGGGCTCGGCAGTTCTTCTTGGAGCTCTTGAGTTCGTCGGTGAACCATGGGGCTTTCTTGCTGCCGGGTCTGCTAGGCGGGGTCCTCAGGGGGGCGAGGTCGTCTGCGCAGTCGCTGATCCACTTCGTGAGGTTGGTGGCCGCCTGGATTGGGTTCGTTGTGCTGGTGGGAGGGTTCATGCTCAGGGAGGTCACGAGCTGGCCGGCTGTGATCTTGTTCCAGCTTCTGCGTGCAACCTGTTGCTGGTGGTGGTGGATCGTGGTCCTTCTGAAGCTGAAGTGGACGCAGCTGTGGTCCGTCCAGTGGAGTCCGGTGGCGTGGCTGAAGGCGATGTCCTTGCTGGATGAGAAGACGGAATCGAGTGTGTGTCCGGCGTAGTGGGTGGGGGTGGTGACCAGCTGCTTGAGTCCCAGGTTTGCGAGGTTGTCCAGCAGGGTGGTGGTGTTGCGGTCGTTGTTGTTCTCCAGGTGGAAGTTGAGGTCCCCGAGGAGGATGTAGTCAGCGGAGAGGAGGGCGTGCGGGCTGATGAAGTCGCGATGTCTTCGCTGAACTGTGTGCGCGGTCCCGGGGGTCTGTAGATGAGGGTGCCTCTGAGGGTGGTCTTGGGGTTCATGTGGACCTGGAAGTGCAGGTGCTCGGCGGGTGCGAGGGTGTCGTCGGTGTTGGTCGTGATGCGGATGGTGTTCCTGTGGATGATGGCGATGCCTCCTCCGGTGTGGTTGATGCGGTCCCTCCGGATGATCTTGTAGCCGTCTGGGATGGCGATGGCGATGTCGGGCGCTGAAGAGGTGTTAATCCAGGTTTCCGTGAGGAAGGCGACGTCTGGGGCTGTGGTGTCGAGCAGGTTCCAGATCTCGATGGCGTGCCTGTGGACGGAGCGGGTGTTGAGCAGGATGCATTTCAGTTGGCTGCTGCTGTTGCTCGTCTTGGTCTTGGTTGGTGCTGGGGTAGTGCAGGTCCGGATGCAGGTGAACTTGCAGGAGTTGCAGCAGAAGGGTCCGTGGGTGCGTCTCGGGTGAATTGGCAAAGAATATAAGAGGCGACTGTGTGGTGATAAATTTTAGATGCCCCCAGTTGGTTAGGAAGATACTAAATGTCCGTGAGGAGAGCTCGCTTAAAAATACTTGTATTCGCGCCCTCTCATTAGGTTACTTCTACAGACCGCCGACTGGAAATAGAATTAATTAAGCAACCGCTTTATTAATACATCAGTTTTACTCTCAAATAGATTCGAAGGACTATCGTCCTTGGATGATCTAGACTGACTACTTAGAGTAAATACCCTTGTAATACCTCGAGCAAATTCCCCTGTGGCACTTCGACAACTCGTAAATGCACAGGGCGTTACAATAGATAGGGCAAATTGATTATTCAGGCCAGGCAGAGGGGGGTGGAGCACGCTTCGATTGCACAGGCTTCTTGTCCAAAGTCACACTTAGATCATTGCATGGATAACAAAAATCTAACTGTACCCAATGAGAACATGGGACTTGGGCAACATTCAATTATAGAATTGAGTAAGAACCTGGAAGTGCAGCTTATCTCCTAGAACATAGCAGGGCTAAATAAGGAACATAACTGATATGGTATGGAATGAATATATAGAATAGAGTGATATTATTCTCCTACAGGAGGCTTGGTTACTAGAAACCCCTCATAGAGTGGGCTTTAAGACGTTTAGTGTGGACGCTAGCCCATCAGTAAGGGGCAGGCCATTGGGGGTCTGGTAATATGGATAAGAATTACACTCAAAATCAATATCGTTCCATTGCACATACCATCACATGACCTGGTGGGTTTAAAAATGGTAACTCGGGATGGTAAAGATCTATATTTAATTATCATCTATAATAGGCCAAGTCATGCCAACAATGAATCGTTAGTAATAGAGCAGTTAGACTCTTTTTTAGACGTTTTAAGGTCTAAGCCGAGGATAATTCTAGGCGGCGACTTCAACTGCAATTTTGAACCTGTAATAGGCTTCAATACACTTTTTGATGAACAAGATATGGCAAACAATATTCCGGTTTTGGAAAGTAACAGGGAGGTTAAGTGTACTGTAGCAGTGGCCCAAATTCTGAAGCTCACAACAGGTCATGACTTGAGAGCATGCAACGGGCGCTTGCCTTCGGATAGGCCAAATGCATGCACATTCTGTAGAGGCAGCTTGCGGAGCAATATAGACTATATACTGGCTTCATTAGAGGTCTGGTCATAAGTTTTAGACCTTAAAATTTATGCCAGAACTAAGAGTGACCATTGGCCCTTACAGCTGACACTCACATCGCAACTTTTTTTTATCTACCCCAGTGAGTGAAAGAGGAAACGGCATCACTGAGGATGAGATTACAATAAGCAATAATAGGCGAGCTGTAAAGTGGCCCTATATTCTAGGTAATACCCAATCTATGACAAATATTTGAAGTACCTTCGCTGAGATCATTACACTCTTTCTAAATTTACCAGTAGAAAAATCCCAGTATTCGATATACATAATACTTTGATAAAACGCCCTAACTCCGATTATAAGTAACATACCTAAAGAGAGGAACGGAGATGATAATGGGCAGAACGATATGGGAAATTCCTGGTACAACAAAGATTGCCGGGTAGCTAAGACAGAATTAATCCATGCAATCAAAAGTAATAATACATTAGTAGTAGAGGAAAAGAGATATAATTACAAGAGATCACTTGCAAAAGCGAAAAAAGACTGGGATGAAGATATTTGGACAGATTTAGTAAATGCAGCTAAGTACAAAGACCGAGCAGGCTTTTGGAGATTAATAGCGAAAGGGAATAAAACAGGGCTCTTAAAGACCTATTCCTAGATGAAAGCACATGAGTCAAACATTTTTCCTGTCTATATTCTGATACAAATTGGGACCAATTTGTTATAACTAAAGATTTGGAGCCTGCCGCAAAGGCTGCCAATATGCACTTTAGCCTGAAAGAAACAATAAAGGCAATTGAGGCCGTTAAACCGGGTAAAGCCCCGGGGCCTGACAAAATTCCAGGAGACCTACTGAAACATGACTGAGGTTTGGGGACCATATGTACATTTTTTGTGCAATTCAATAGTTGCAGGCACACCGATACCCATAACGTGGAAAGGGGGAGAGATTGTGACGATGTTTAAGAAGGGCAATCTAGATGAACCAGCAAATTATCGCCCTATTGGTTTAATTGATATTTTACAAAAAGTTTTTGCCAGGCATAATTTAAAAAGATTAACTGAGTGGATAGAAGAGACCAAAGTTCTGTCAAAATATCAGGCAGGGTTTAGAATCAAAACCAGAACGATTGACCAAGTTTTTAGATTTATATGTATATGCTGGAAATACATTAATGTAAGGAAAGGCAGTTTATATATTGCCTTGGTAGATTTAAAGGCAGCATTTGATCTGGTACCCCGGTACCTATTGTGGAACTAGTTGAAATGCTTAGGGGTGCCGGCTGAATTACTTGTACAATTAATTAGGCTCCACGAAGGGAACTTTGCTAAAGTAAAATGGGGACCTAGGAGAGAACTCACTAAGGCAATACCAGTTAGAAAGGGGCATACGCCAGGGGGGAGTATTGGCACCCACGCTCTTCTCACTGTATGTAAATGATATCCCAAAATACCTGAGAAGTTGTAAAAATGACTCTCCAAAGATGGGGGGCGAATTGGTACCAGGATTATTATTTGCTGATGATACCATCTTAATTTCGCAAAACCCAAAAGGGACTGCAATGCCTAGTGGATTCCTTTTATACATATTGTACTATGAAAGGCCTTGAAATCAATTCCAGCAAAACCAAATGCATGTCTATAAATCCACATAAATCTTAAGAAGAATTTAGTTTTTAAAAATCAAAAACTAGAATACGTGCAAAGTTTTAATTATCTAGGGATAACATTGATACTAAATTGTCTTGGAGGCCGCAATTGGAAAAGAATAGAATAATTTTGCTCCAAAATTCATCGCCCATTTTGAAAAAATACAGGGCTAGTGCTTCAAAAGCAGTCTCCCCTGCACTGGAGGTTTTTAAATATAAAGCCCAATCAGCTTCCCTTTATGGAGCAGAAATATGGGGGCCTCATTGTAAAAACTATTTTGAGTTGGGAGAAAATAATTTCATTCGGAAACTATTAAGTATCCCTAATAGAACACCTGTAATCCCTGTTGTCATGGACCTTAATATTAAATCGCACTGATCATCATGCACTATTAAGACCTCTCTATAATTTTGGGTGAGGATATGGTCAATGCCACAGCACTTACACTACAGAAAGGGCCTAGAAAAGATTATGAAGTTTGATCAAAGTAAGGATATCCCAAGGTTCAAACATGTGGCATTGTGGTTGATGGTTGATGAAGTTAGGTTTATCCCATTATTGGGAGGATCCACTTCAGCTGACTCCGGTCTGTAAGAAATTATTAAAATCTTCTTTCTGGGCCTACATTAATGATAGCGTGCTACATGGTTCCTCTGTGGGGTCTTTAACATTAAGATTTTTAGCTTTTAAAGATGTAGCGCAGTTTGAACACTTCTTAGATGAGGTGCGTCCCCAGCTAGCTAAATCCCTGTTTATGAAATTTAGGTACAGGGTTCAACAGACAAACGTTAATAAATCCAGATGGGCAAAAAATCATGATGGTAATAGTTTTGATTGGTGCACTTTATGTACAAAAGAGGCTCAGGAAAATGACTTACATATATAATTTTCCTGTCCCGCATATGACATTGCTAGGAAAAAATGGAATAGGCCACGTTGTAAAAATGTTAATGTTAGGCGCTGTAGTGAGGCTAAACGTATATTGAAGACAGACACGTCACAAATAGTCGTCTTCAGTGTAAGCAGGTTCTTATTTAATGTAAATCTTATAAGGAATAAAGTTGGTTTGAAGCTTTAGTTGTTAAGGGTCCAAGTGACATTAATAAATATCGCATAAAAAATCCCTGCATTCGCACTTTAGCAAAAATGGCTGCATTATTGGGGAATTGCGTTTCTCTTTTGTTCGGTAATAATATTTTTATTAGCTAATATTTAATTAAAATTTACCGAAACACTCAGTATTGACTGTATGTTTGGATAAAAGTTTATGATTCTGGAATTTTTTTGCTTAAATGTCTAGCTTTTATACGGTTTTTAAAATATTTATTGCTGTAGTTAGGTTTTATTGGCGTATTTGGATTGGATCGTGTACACTGCCATGGACTTAAAATGCTCAACCATGTTGTACTGTAACTGTTAGATTTATTTTTGAATATACTTCTATTGTAAAATGTTTGGAAAGGGGCGACCACTCGGTCCCCCCGAACGTATGGTGGAGTACCCCGATCCTCCCGGGAGGCCATCTTGGGCAGGAGGCGAGTCTCAGGTGGTATGCCCGAAGCGGCATAGCCGGGGCGCGCTTTTTCCCGCCCTGGAGTGGGTTGTCCTAGACACTGAAGCCGCCAGCCACGCCCCCGGAGGCGGGCGGAGGCGGGTTTACGCCCGCCCGAAGACGGATAAAAGGAGCAACAAGCCAAGGAAGCATCCTCTTGTTCCTGTGCTCTGAAGCTGCACCTCCCCGCTGCACGTGAGCTCGAGACGGAACGAAGAGCCAATTTTGAGCGTTGTAATTTTGTTCTTGTTCTTTCAGATATCTTCGTTGGAGAATGCCGGGCAAGAAGGTCGGAAAGCGGGTCGGTACCGATCAGATGCTCCGCATGCTCGTAAAGGACATGGCCGAGATGAAAAAGCAGATGGCGGCAATGAACGGGGTTGGAGGCCCGAAGCGAATCGTCGGACCAGCATTACCGGGAGTAGTCCCCAGCGGGAGAGGCAAGAGGTCCAAGAGGGGGGCACCTGGGGGGGGAGGCCCCGGTTCCCGATACACCGAGCGAGGAGCCAATCCCGGTTCCGAAGCAGGGGCAACCGATCCCCGTTGTAGTCATCCCGGTGAACGGGGAGGATATGCCTCCCGAGTTGGCTGCACAACTGGCAGCGTGGTTGGGAAAGGATAGTGAGGGCACCACGGCGGACGACGCCAGGGCAGTAATGAAGAACTATGTGGAAGAACGCCCCTACTATGATCTGTTCCTTGGCGAAACCCTATCTTCCTCACAGATCCCTAAGATCCAGCACTGCTTTTCTGGCTACGGCCAGTAAAGTCAGACGGACTAGATGGGGCGGACGCTCCTTCTCCTGGAATGCCGCGAAGGAATGGAACTCCCTGCCCACCTCCCTTCGCAGTGAACCTAGCCTTCTAAAATTCCGGAAGGCTCTGAAAACGCATCTGTTCATTTAATCTCTTTCCTTTCAGTATGACGGTACTTAGCGCTACGAGGCCTCCGGGTTGTTTGCGCTTTACAAAACCCGATTAATAATAATAATGAGGCAATTGCGAGAATCTAGAGAGGCTGCGAAGGCACCATCTTCTGTTCCCCCACAGGTTCCGGTGGGTGAGACCGCAGCGGGCACGAGTTCGGCGGCAAGTACAGCTCCTAGTTCAGGTAAGCGGCTACTGCCGATTGCGGGGGAGGGGTCTGTACCTTCACGAAGGGAGAAAGTAGCCCAGCATGTTCCACTCGAAATTAAGGAAAAGATTTGGGCTGATAAGTATGTAAACATGTTTTCTTTGCTTACCGACCATTACGAGATCGAGCATGTGAAGGGTCAAAAAGAGCTTCTGCATCCGAGTGTTTGGCGCGCCAAAATGGCCGCCTTTAAGGTTGAAGAGAACATAGGTACCTGGGGCAGAGCGTTTGGCATATTCACCTCAATTATGGGAGAACGAAGGCCTGAGTTGTTGCCCGAGTTGCCCATATATCAGACACGTATCATGGAGTACTCTCAATCATACGAGGGCAATCAGTGGTTTTGCTATGACAATGTTTTTAGGAAGGCCAAAGAGCACGACCCAGCTCTGACCTGGGATTGTTATGACTCCATTTCTTGGCAAAAAATGGAGAATTCAGGCATGTTAAAAGTACCATTGTCGGGGGGTAACGGGGGTGAGTCTTCCCGCCAATCCTCAGGGACACCCTTTCGGACGGGTGCAGGTAACGAGCATCACTCGAAGTCGAGTGGCAACACAGGTAAAAAGGGGATTTGTTGGAATTTTAACAGGGGAAAATGTACAAGGCCCCAGGGGTCATGCAAGTTTAGACACGAATGTGGGGGGTGTGGACAGTCCTCCCATCCCGAGACCATGTGCAGAGCCAAAACGGGTGATAACGGTGGTAGGGGAAGCGCCAAACAGGTCTGAAATAGTCCGAGGGGCGCCTTTACCTACCCCGGTTGATACCATGGCAATGATTCCTTGGCTCAATGAATACCCGGATCATGTCTCCGCTGGGGTGTTGCGAGACGGGTTTTCGTATGGTTTCCGCATTCCAGTGGGGGATTTTCAGGGTAGAACAAGTTGTAAGAACCAACTGTCGGTCCTGCAGCATACGGCGGTGGTACAGGTAAAGATTGGGAAAGAGGTGACTCGAGGGCGGGTTGCCGGTCCATTCGATTTGCCACCGGTTGCTAACTTTGTTTGTTCCCCCTTAGGGGTGGTCCCCAAGAAGGACCCGGGTGAGTTTAGGCTAATACATAATTTGTCAGCCCCACGAGGTCTTTCCGTGAATGATGCGATAGACCCGGAAGTGTGTTCGGTGCGGTACGCATCTTTCGATGAGGCCGTCGCCATGTTGAATCGCCTGGGGCCCGGGGCGCTGATGGCAAAATCAGACATCGAGTTAGCGTTCCGGTTGCTCCCGGTACACCCAGACGATCAGCGTCTCCTTGGTTTCATGTTTCAGGGTCGCTATTACATGGATAAATGTATGCCAATGGGATGCTCCATAACTTGTGCTTATTTTGAAAAGTTCAGTTGTTTTCTGCAATGGGTATTCACGAGAAAGACGGGTTTTCAGCATGTTATGCATTATCTCGATGATTTTCTGTTTCTGGGGGCAGCCGGGGATCCAGAATGTGGACAGGCTTTAAGAGAATTTTGTGGCTTGATGAGTCATTTTGGTGTGCCATTGGCACCAGGTAAGACTGTGGGGCCATCGACTTCGCTCGAGTTTCTTGGAATAGAGCTCGATTCAGAAGAAGGTTGCTTTCGGCACCCAAGGAAAAGGTGGTGAAATTCAGGGCCTCCCTTGAAACATGTCTTCGGGAGGGTAAGGTGAACTTGCATCAATTGCAGCAAACTGTGGGTCAGTTGAATTTTGCCCTTAGAGTAATGCCAATGGCCCGCCCCTTTTCCCGCTCGATTGCACAAGCCATGGTCGGTCTTAAAAAGGGACACCACCGCACGAGGCTCTCGGCAGAGATTCGCCAGGACATGCGCATTTGGTTGGCATTCCTGGCGGATTTCAATGGTCGAATTGTCTGGAACAAGCCGGCGGTGTCCTCCGAGGAGCTGGGGCTGTGGACAGATTCGGCGGGGAGTATAGGTTTTGGCGCCATATTCGGTACGCAATGGTCGGCTCAAAAATGGCCGTCATGGTGGCACGAGTGCGGGCTGACGAGTAACATTGCTTTTCTCGAACTCTTCCCTATTTTGGTGGCCCTGAAAACATGGCCTGGGGGGGTTTCGGGATCACTCTGTGGTGTTCTGATAACATGACCGTGGTTGAGTGTATCAATAGTCAGGCAGCACGTTGCAAATGGATTCTGAGACTGCTCAAAGAAATTGTGTTATTGTGTATGCAGTTGAATGTGCTCTTTAGGGCAAGACATGTCCCGGGGGTACTGAACCAAGCGGCTGATGCGCTTTCTCGTTTCCGTATGCAGGCCTTCTGGGGTTTTCTGCCCACAGCGGACCCGGTGGCGGCACCCTTTCCCGAAGCTCTCTGGTCTCTCGGTGCCCCGAACTACAAAACCTCGTGGGAGAGAGCTTAGCACCCAGAACAAGGAAGGCATATGAAGGGGCGTTCCGTTCCTATTGGTCCTTTTTGGGTTCTGCTAGGGGGGAGCTTTGGGGCCAGGAAGAGCTTGTCGTAAAATTTTTGCTGTCTTTACATCAGTCAGGCAAATCAGTAGCTACGGCCCAGAGGAATCGGGCCGCCATTTCCTTTATGGCAAGGGCTCATGGGATCCAGGACCCGACAGCGTCTTTCATGGTGCAGAAAGCGCTACGTGGGTGGCAACGCCTTGAGGGTCGCAGAGTAGATGAGAGGCACCCGATAGGTCTGGATAGGTTGGCCCTGTTATTATCCGTACTCCCAGCGACATGTTCATCGCAGTATGAAACAGTGTTATTCCGGGCCGCTTTTGCGTTAGCATTCCATGGGGCGATGCGGGTAAGCGAACTGGTGGCGAAGAACAAGCGGGATACGGTGGGGGGACTGTGCCGAGAGCACATTCAGGTTAAGGGGGAGACGATGACTGTCTCGTTTGTCAGGTCCAAGGCCGATCAGGGTGCGATTGGGGATTGCGTAGTCATACATCGGATTCCCGGATCTCCCATGTGCCCTGTGGTTTGCGTAGAGGAATATTTTGCGCAGAGGGCGGCATCATGGGGGGGGACCTTGTTGAGGCATGCTGATGCCACCCCACTGACGAGGTTTCAGTTCCAGCGGGTGCTTACAATGGCAATTTCGGCCGCGGGCTTGAACCCCGGCGAGTTTGGGACCCATTCCTTTCGGATAGGGGCTGCTACTGAGGCTACAGCCAGGGGTCTGAGTGTAGAAAAAGTGAAACGTTTGGGGTGTTGGTCCTCGAATTGTTACAAAAGGTATGTGCGGTTGCACATGTTGTGAAGCTGCTATCATGTACTCACGCTTCTTGTTTTTGTTTGGTTTACAGTTTCGCAAGCTTACGAGGAGGGGCTGACTGTGCAGTCGACCCGACACCTGGGAACCGGCGGTCAAACATCACCGGCTGCGGGAAAAGTGGTGTGGGTCGTGGGTCACTCATACGTGAGGCGCGCCGCGGACGTATTCAAAGCAGGTGACATGATTCACATGGCTGGGGAATACGGGTACAGGGTGACCTTCTACGGAAGGGGCGGGCTCTGTATTGACCAGTTTCAATCCTTTTTCGAGGGTTTGTTAGGGCGGACAAGGTCACCGCCATCTATAATCATAGTCCATCTTGGGGGCAACGATTTGGTGACCACTGGTAGACGACTTCTTCTCGAGGCGATACTTTCCACAGTAAGTTGGTTGGCGAGAAGGGTTCCAGGGTGCACAATTGCATGGTCCCATATGATTCCACGTAAGGTGTGGCGGGGGGCGAATTCGGTTTCTGCTATAAATCATTCAGTGAAGAAAGTAAATAACAAATTGGGTAGATTGTTTTCGTTCAAGTGCACTGCATTCTATTCCTCATGGTTGTATCAAGGGGGACTGTATGTATTTGGGGGATGGGGTCCATTTGTCCCGGGTAGGGAATGAGTTACTCATAGGAGACCTCATAGCCTGGCTAAAGAGTTTAAAACATGACCTTTAGGCAGGAGTTTTTTGTGGGGGGTCCGGATAGCCGGTCAACTATCCGGCCTGTGGCGGTAAGGTCATGATCGGTGAGCAGTAATTGGAAGATCCCTATGGGGGGGGCGTCACCCATTACGGATGGGAGCGCCCGGGGGAGGTGGCCATTGGCCCCTCAACGGGGAGGCGGTCCCTTCTAAGGATGGGCCGCCGAAAGGAAAGGGAAGGCGGTCAAGGCCCCTTCCTGGATAGGAGGGGCTACGGGCCCCTCCTGGGAATTTCCCGGGGCCAGGACACCTGCGACGGCAGATGTGGTAAGTTGTGTGGGGTGGGGAGGGGGGTTTACGCTACCTTCTAGACACCTCACACGAGTCCTCGGACGACCATTAAATGGCGTCGAGTTCATTGGGGCCCCCGTCAAGTCAAGGGAAATTGGTAGATGCACATGAGGTACAGCCTCTGTGCGGTCGCCCCTCGCAAGTGGGGGGGGTAATTCTGGTTTAGGGATCTGACACCGGTTACGACCTTGCCGTTGGCCCTTAACGTTAGGATGTACAATTTCAAGTTAAAATGTTTTGTAGGATGTTAGTTCGGCTAGGAGAACCTTTGTATTAGAAATATGTTAAGGTTAGCCAAACATCGTAATGTGGAAATGAAATTGTACATAATATGAAACTGTTATTTTAATGTTTTGATTTTGTTTCATATTTTAATAAATACGGCCGGGAGGGTCACTCCCTCCCGCCTTCCAAAAGTTCAGTACTGTTTCCGGTTTCCCATCCTTGGGGATTGTGTCGAGAGGGGGTGACGGGTATCTCAGCCATATGGAAAGGGGCAACCACTCGGTCCCCCCGAACGTATGGTGGAGTACCCCGATCCTCCCGGGAGGCCATCTTGGGCGGGAGGCGAGTCTCGGCTGGTATGCCCGAAGCGGCGTAGCCGGGGCGCGCTTTTTCCCGCCCTGGAGTGGGTTGTCCTAGACACTGAAGCCGCCAGCCACGCCCCCGGAGGCGGGCGGAGGCGGGTTTACGCCCGCCCGAAGACGGATAAAAGGAGCAACAAGCCAAGGAAGCATCCTCTTGTTCCTGTGCTCTGAAGCTGCACCTCCCCGCTGCACGTGAGCTCGAGACGGAACGAAGAGCCAATTTTGACCCACCCACCAGCCCCTGAAGACAGCAAGTGGTTTTGAAATAAAGTTTTTGATGTGATAACTCTATTTCTTACAGGTTGTTATGATTAAAATGTTATTTGAGTATGCAATAAAGTGAATGATTCTTTATAGTATGTTTTTCGAATAAAGTATTTTGCACAAGTGTTGATCAGTAATCATACATGAAGCAGTTATGATTGTTTTAATTTCGTGATTTTAGTTAATTGTCGTATTTATTTTGGTCGGGCGGTAAGGTCATGATCGGTGAGCAGTAATTGGAAGATCCCTATGGGGGGGGCGTCACCCATTATGGATGGGAGCGCCCGGGGGAGGTGGCCATTGGCCCCTCAACGGGGAGGCGGTCCCTTCTAAGGATGGGCCGCCGAAAGGAAAGGGAAGGCGGTCAAGGCCCCTTCCTGGATAGGAGGGGCTACGGGCCCCTCCTGGGAATTTCCCGGGGCCAGGACACCTGCGAAGGCAGATGTGGTAAGTTGTGTGGGGTGGGGAGGGGGGTTTACGCTACCTTCTAGACACCTCACACGAGTCCTCGGACGACCATTAAATGGCGTCGAGTTCATTGGGGCCCCCGTCAAGTCAAGGGAAATTGGTAGATGCACATGAGGTACAGCCTCTGTGCGGTCGCCCCTCGCAAGTGGGGGGGGGTAATTCTGGTTTAGGGATCTGACACCGGTTACGACCTTGCCGTTGGCCCTTAACGTTAGGATGTACAATTTCAAGTTAAAATGTTTTGTAGGATGTTAGTTTCGGCTAGGAGAACCTTAGTATTAGAAATATGTTAAGGTTAGCCAAACATCGTAATGTGGAAATGAAATTGTACATAATATGAAACTGTTATTTTAATGTTTTGATTTTGTTTCATATTTTAATAAATACGGCCGGGAGGGTCACTCCCTCCCGCCTTCCAAAAGTTCAGTACTGTTTCCGGTTTCCCATCCTTGGGGATTGTGTCGAGAGGGGGTGACGGGTATCTCAGCCATATTAACTGCATCTTTTATGGTAGAAATTACCAAAATAAAGATTTAAAATGAATGAAATGACAAGTACGAGTGAGCGAGCGAAAGGTGTAAGAAAGTGGCTCTATACATACTGGACCAAAGTAAGGTACAGTGTGTATAGAGTCCCCAATCCCCAGAGGTATAACAGAGGCTAAAGTCAGATCTGACCTTACTCTCTAATGTGGTAGCTTGGTCGAGCAGTAAGGCAGTATCAAAGGACAGTGTAAAGCATTTGTTGTACACACACAGTCAGCAAAATGTTTCACACACTTAAGACCTGAACTCTAGCCCAATGGTTTTTTATATCAAAAGATATAGCGGTTTTATTTTAGAACCAACAGGTATCAAAATATACTTTTCTCAATATGAGTGACTTTGGGTAATTACTTTACAGACAGGCAATAGACTTGGTAAGTACAATAGTTACTGGAGTTGCAATAGGCAACACAATTCTAAACACAATTTAACATTGAGCTCAATGGGTTTGATTACTTTCAGGATTACTTTGCTAACCACAGGACTGGATCCTGGATTCAGTCTCGGGACCCAAGCTGTAAATAGTTAAGTAAAAGCGTTTTGGTTACAGTTGTACTTTTTAAAGGATATAAATGTATTTCCAAAGTTGACACAAAAACTTTTCAGAGAAAAACTAGCAATGTTATCCTATGGAAGGAAATTCAAGTCACTGGTAAAGTAGGTACTCGTTCCTTTTGTAATCCAGTACTGGACTCCTAGGTCCACCACTGGGACCTCTACCTAAGGCAGGTAAGTATTTACATTTCAGCAGTTGGTAGGATTTTTAAGGAATATTTGTAATTTGCAAAAATCAACACAGACGAAATTTCAGATAAAAACAGTCAATGGTTTTCTACGGAAGAAAATGCAGGTAATTGGCAAGTACAGTTAAGATTACTTTTGCGGTTCAGCACTGAGCTAGAAAGTACAGCACTGGCATCTCTCCTGATCCCAGGTGAGTATTTCGGAAATCGTTATTTGGCTGATTTTAGAGGAATATTTTAAAGTTTCAAAACTCCACACTTAGAAGAAATTTCGTTGAAAACCAGTCCATGTTAGCCTATGGAAGGAAAGTGAGTTATCGGCTTTCAAGTGAGTACTCGACTGGTGAGGTTAAGGTTCTGGGCATAGACTCAGGGTCTCCCAGGGTCGGAAAGGTACAGTTGTTACACCCTCAGCGGCTCAGGGGCAGCCGGGTGAAGAGAGAGTAGGCCCAATGAAATCTAATGGAGGGTAGGGGGCCTTTGGTTGGTGGCTGCAAGCAGGCAGGCCACTCGGCTGTGGGAGCGGAGTTCCTGGTCACTTACTCAGGGCAAGTGGGGAAGTAGCGTAGGGTAATAGTTGCACTTCCAGCGGCACTCGGGCGGCTGGGTGCAGGGCGCTTTTGAGCCGTTGGGCGCTCCATGTTATCCAATGGGAAAGTTACAAAGTGAACTAAGGCTGCAGGCTCGGGGACTGAGATTCTTCAGGTGCGACCACCACTTCGAGAGGTAAGTTGGGTTCTTGGAGAAGAGGTAAGTACCCAAAAGGAGGGCACAAGGGGCCATGGGGCGCCGGGTGCAGGGGTATCTTTGGGTGTCGGGAAATTTACCCTCGGCTGGTCGCGGTTGGAGGGGTCCCTGGTTCTGAGGCTGCAGGCATCGTCTGGGTCGTCGAGGAGGGTTTTTGGGCATTGGACTTAGGGTCCCAGTCGCCGGGGGGACGTCCTCGTGGTCTTGGATCACTCAGGCATGGGCCGGGCTCGGCGGGTGCAGAGTGGGCTGGATTTGCGGTTCCTGGCTGGCCCCAGGGGTATGGTTGTTGGAGCAGAGCCTCTGCACAGGGGAGTCCCAATCTTTGAGAGGGTCAAGGCAGGCAGGCAAGTCATCCGGGTTTCCAAGGTTGCTGTCCACAGGAGTCACCGGAATTTAGCAGGAGCAGTTCCAGGGTCGGCAGGCTGGTAGTGCTGGGGCCAAGTCAGTTGGTGCCGCCCTGTTAGCAGCTGCACGGTGGGTCTTCTTCTTCTGGATCTTCTTTCTGGTTTTCTTATTGCGATCTGAGGAAGGAAGGTTCAGGATCCCCCTAAATACTGAATTTAGGGGCGTTACAGGTAGGGCAAGGGCAGGGACCAAGAGGTCCCTGTCCTGAGGGGGGGGTACACCCCCCTAGTCTGCTCCTCTCCTGTGGTAGGGGGGCAGAAGCCTAGCTGTGATTGGGCAGGGTTCCCCATCTTCAAGAGCGGGTGGGGTTGGCACAGGCTGGCACACTACCCTTCCTCACGTAGGGTTTCCCGCCAGTCTTCCCGCCAGAGTGGGGGTCAGAACTGGTGGGGGCCAGTTGCTGAGTACAGCAAGTGGTCTGGAGAAGTTCACAAAGGAGGCCGACCTTTGAAGCTTCCCCTGCCCATCCTGGGGGAGGAGACCTAGCTCCTCGCCCAGGATGTGCATTGTTGCAGGCCCAGGAGAGTGGGGGCTCTCCACCCAGGGGTCCAGCAACATGTCTGCTGTGTCTGCAGCCTAGGCAGCCTCCCAGTCCAGACATGGATTGTAGGTTAGGCTTTCAGGGGGTATCTCTAAGATGCCCTCTGGTGCATTTTACCTTAAATCCCACACTGGCATCAGTGCGTGTTTAATGTGCTGAGAAGTTTGATATCAGTCTTCAGTGTAGCCATTATTGTGCTTTGGAGTTTGTAATGACAACCTCCCAGTACCATATACTTCTAATGATATCACTGCACTTACAGTGCCCAGGAATGGCCCTGGGTACTGTAGGGGCACAGGGTTCATGCACCTGTACCCACACCGCTGGCATAGGGCACCCAGCTAGAGGGGGGACTGAGGTATGCCAGGGCAGTGGGTTTTGTGGGCATGGCACACAGGGATGTGTGTCATGTCGACTCTCTGTTTAGTTCTGCACTTAGACACTCAGCCTGCAAAGGTAGTGTGTGGTGTCAGGGTACAGGGCTCCAAAGGGTGGCACAATAAGTGCTGCAGCCCTTAGGGGTCTTCTCTGGTCATCATGCCCTGGGTACCTAGAGTACCATTTACTAGCGGCTGACAGGTGGCCAGAGATGCCAATTGGGTTTTGGTTTCAACACAGTTTTAGGGAAGGAACACGGACCCTGGGCACCTGGTTGGTAGGCGCCCAGGGCACACTCAGTCAAAGCACATCAGCAATTCAGCAAAAAGTGGGGGCATACCAATGCAAGAAAGATGGCACTTTCTCACAAAAGGGTATGTCTTGCTTCCGTGATTCCTGATGGAGTCGCGAGTGTTGTGTTCTGGGTTGTGTAATCATTTGTAGGTTCGTGATTTTAGAGGAGATCGAATGAGACACGATAGCTAGTCGGTTTTGGGATATTGGGTACTAAGGTGGTAGGTTGGTACACCGCTATACACGAGGTCCTGTTTTCCTGCGCATAGTTCTGTGTAGATGCAGAATCCCCGCAACAGTGCCATGCACTTACTGAACACCCTGGGAGCGGATTTCAAACCGAATGGAAGCACTTTGAATTGGTAATGGTAACCTGCCACTTCATACCTTCGAACATTTTGATGCTGATGGTGAATAGGCATGATGAAAATAGGCATTAAGGAGGTTGAGAGAATCCAGATAATTCCCTTTTTCCATGAGAAGAAGAATCTCCCGAAGAGAGAGCATCCTTAAAGATTGTTTCTTGATGATCTGGTTCAGCATCCTGAGGTCTATGACCTGCCTCCATTTTACATTTTTCTTTTTGATGAGGTAGTAGTGAGAATAAAACTTCTGATTTTGTTGGCTGAGGGGTACTTCCTCTACGGTACTTCCTCTATGGCCTGCTTGAGAAAAAGCGACTGCATCTTGTTTTTGAGATCCGGAAGGTGACAAAGCAGAACCTTCTGCTGTGGTACATTTGGAGAATGCTGAATTAATTCCAGAGTGTGGCCATGCTGGAAGATGTCTAGAACCACTTTGTCTGAAGAAATTTAGCTTCATTTCAGAAAGGGTGCGGAGAAGACGGAAATGTGACATGGGACTATGGTGGCAGGGGCCTGATTAACTTCATTGCCTCCTATTGGAGTCTTAGGACTTTCCAGCAGGTTGTTGCCTCTTGCGTCCTGCAGGTCTCGAGTAAGACTGAGCAGTTTTGGATTAAAAAGCCCTGTTGTATGGGTGGTAGGTACTCTGACGATGTGGCTGGTGCCGCTATTGAAATTGCGGACGGGATAAGAATTGCCCCCGCACTCTACCTTGAAAGGAAGCTCCGCTGCTGGAGATTGCCTAAGGCTTTGGCCGTGTGCGTGTCTGTCTTTATGGATTGAAATGCCTCATCTAAGTGCTTACAAACATGCACTCTCCATCGGAAGGCATGTCTAAAACATTAGCTTGGACCTCTGGACGAAAGGTGGTTGCCTTTACCCAACCCTGGCCATGCAGCACCAACGCTCATGCCATCTGGAGAAATGCAGTGAATGAAACGTCCATGGCTATTTCAATGAGCTCTTTCTCCTTCCAATAGAATCTCCTTAGCCGCTTTCCTTTTAGCTACCGGGACATACACCAGCAGAGATGTCTAACCACATCTGCCAGTCATATCTCCCAAGAATGGCCATGGCATTACAGACTCGAATAGAGGTGGCCACCAATGCCGAGAACCTCTTTATATATTGACGAGGCAGCACCCCTCCTTATCTGGTGGGGCTGTACAGGGAGGCCCTGGATTCATGGCTCTACTCTGTGCTGCTTGCATGATGACAGAGTCCGGCTTCGGGTGACCAATGAGGCATATAGGCAATTCGTCAGGAGCTTTGTATTTTTTATACGACTTTGGAATGACAGTTGGAATTGAGGTATGCGTTTTCATTAGCTTCAGTCCATTTTGCCATAGAAAGTCAACTATAGGGATTGCCCTTACTGAATGTTGAGTGCCTGGTTTAAAGTCATATAGAAAACATTCAGTTTGTTTAGCTGGCATAGGCAAGTCAAAACGCTTGGAGGCACGCTCCAGAAGATCATGAAATCCCCCAATATCTGCAGGAGGGGAATCCGCAGCCGACAGATGGGAGATGGTGGCATAGGGGGTATGTAGTCCTCTCATTCATCAATGGCGCCTATGTCCGTTTGTATCTCTCCTTCCTCTGTCTGAGCAGTCCGAGAATCCTCTGTGAGGACTTTAGGAGAAGGGATGGTCTTTCCCCTAGTAGATTTGGGAGTGCTTTGTCCTGGAAGAATAGTGGAAACTTCTTGAGGTGGTGAAGGCCTCTGAGGAGCAATTGCGTCCAGAAAACGCCTGTAATAATCATCAATCATATGACGGAGATCAGAGACACTGGAACGTTTATGGATGATTCCCTAAACTGATTAAGCTTATCCTCCCTATCATCAAAAGGGTAACGTTCCTGGAAGGAATCTGGCCACTGCATAGCAGACGTGTCTCTCTCCACAAAAGAAAATTCTCCTGCCAGGTAAAAAGATGGCTCATTGTCCTCAATGTCCCCATCATCAGGATCTTGGCACTTGACCCTTAACTGTGATTGACTGTATGCAGGGCCAAACATACTTTCATCCTCTGATTCTTGGAAGTCCAAAATGCGAGCAGGAGGTAATGGGGGTATCTTGGAGAAATCCTGAATCTGTCTGGGATGAGGAAGATTTTTTTCCTCTGTCGACGGGCTCAATGATGGTGCAATTGCCGATGCGATTGTCTGCGACACTGCAAATGGTGGTTGGATGGTTGTTGGGAGTCGTCGACAGACCGGTGGTCGACGGTGACGGTCGACTATGTTATCTTCGTCAATGCTCCCGCCGCCGTTGCTGCCATCGTCATCGTTCCTCTGAAGGAAATATGACTTCCACAACATTTTTAAAGTCTGAACATAGAGAGCAGCATGCAATTGATGTTGAAGCCTTCCTTGGCACAGGCACAGAGTTTTAACTTTGCCTGCTTGGAGCTTTTCTGTCTTAGTTGACAACACCTGGACCCTGCTCTTCAGCACCTGGTCATCGTCAAGCCCCATTTGGATCCAGCTTGCAGCTTGCCACACCGACAACTTTTGGGTGACCACTTTTCCTCCATAAAAGTTGCTAAGTCTGAAGGTAAACTTACCACTAGGGCAATCCTGGTCCCTGGATCTGACTGGCGATGTATTGCAGTGTGCCTTACCTTTTGACTTTAACCTGGTTTAGATAGCATCAAAAAGCACAAAGCATCAACTGAGGTCATTTCTAAATTTAAACTTTCAAAAATTCATATTCCCAGTTTTACGTCTTGAATTTTTGTTATTTTGGTGTCATTTTATTCAGTAAATTATTCTCCATTTTGTAAATCGGTTTGTACTTTTTCTTGTGTTATGTTTTCATTTTATTACTGTTTGAGTATTGTATTAATACTTTATACATACCCTCCGAGTTAAGCCTGACTGCTTTGTGCCAAGCTACCAGAGGGTTGAGCACTGGCTTGTTAAGAGACTTTAGTAGCTCACCCAGACAAGGATTGTGATTAAATTAATTGGGCTCTTCTCTTCCTCAACTAATACTCCAATTTCTTCCATATACCCATCCACATGAAATCATTCTTCCACTCTTTTCTTCGCATGTATCTTAAATTATGTTTATGTTTGCATGCATTTATAGTAGAATGCCTATTGAGCTGTGATTTTTCATTATGCATGAATACAATATTTTTACGTAAAAGGTGCATTACGGACATATTTGAGCACTAAGAATAGGCATTTGCCTATGCAGGCTTTATTAGCATTAAGAGTTGCATGCATTTAGGAATTCAATTTAACATGTGAATTGTCGAATAGATGTTTGCATTTTTATAGTTCTCACTGGAAACAAAAACAAATGGTCATCTGCATCCTAACAGTCAAAATCTCTGGTGCACAGACCTTTTTGTCAAACTTTTATGAGATACTGTTATAGAATTTAGTTGCAGCTTCAGCATTCCAAAAATTACCCAATATGCTCATTCAAGCTTTTGATTAAAACTGTCTTTGCAAAGAATTAGTTCAGAACTCCGCTACTGAACTCATTTTCATTTTCCAGTGGTCATTCATCCCATTCTATATCAACTGTTCGTCTTGTGATTACACCTTGCATTCAGACTCAAAACACTATAGCAACAAATGCCTCCCTGTATCACGTAATCTTGTGTTATATCAATTTGCAGAATTAAGCATGTCAAATTAAAATAGTTTTCCATCTACCAATTTAAGTCAGAAGATTAAATCATACCACAATGCCAGCAAAAGGAGCAGTCTCGTGTTAAAAAACACATGAATGTATATATTGTTATATATGCAAA
Organism: Lissotriton vulgaris; assembly: GCF_964263255.1. Classification (NCBI taxonomy): domain Eukaryota; kingdom Metazoa; phylum Chordata; class Amphibia; order Caudata; family Salamandridae; genus Lissotriton; species Lissotriton vulgaris. The sequence goes on along the minus strand of NC_141696.1, from coordinate 1,269,016,602 downwards.
TAAGTTTGGGCACATCCACTATAGCTTCCTTCAAACTGAAGTTTCTATAAATACAAAAGCGGGGGTGGGGGTGAAGGGTGTTTTTACAGAGCAGTCTGGTCAGATTAACATATTTTTTTATCAGTGAAAATGTCCTTAAACAAATGGATATTGCTCTCTGATTCTGGTTGTTTAGGCCATATAAAAGCAGTTAAACTAGTAGCACTGACGAAACGACCTATAGGGAAAGCCTAGTATGAATCAGAAATAAAAATTACATACCTGGTTTCTGGGTCTAATGAATCCATCATTTTTTTATCTGCCAATAACCTTTTTAAACTTTGGCATAGTTCCACATTTGTGTTTAACCTAAAACACAAAACAACATAATTAAAAAGACAATCAATACAATTAGATAGAATGTCAATTTAACAGACTAGTTATATACTAAATATAGATAAGAAGAGATCAAGAAACTTAAAACAGTTGGTACTGGAAGAGCAGAAGTAGGGAGAATCTGATCATTATAATATTAAATACAGCACCTTATCCACAGAGCGGGGTCTGTTGTGGAAACCCTTCATTGGCACACAAGCGTTTTTAACTCTAAATGCTAATTGCCCCTATATGGTGGATAAAAGAAGCCCATCATTTTTAACAACTACAGTCGCTTACATGGATGGGATGGGTTCCACACAGGTGGAAACCGTATTTTCCTTTTCAAGCCCTCTTGAAATTCATGAAAAACAGGGACTTTAAAAAACAGTTGCCGTTTGAGACTTTCTGTACAAAGTACATGCATTTGAATCAAACACTAATGGAGGCTCAGCCTAACTAAATGTAATTAGTAAGGAACCAACACCTCCTGTGGACTTGGTAGAGGATTGTAACAATGTACATACAAAGCAACAAAAACATAATATTTTACATTTGTTCAAGCAGCAAGAACTGGTGGCAGGGAAGACTTGCTTACTTTGAAATCTGCATTCGTTCCTCTGAAAGATCTAGTTGTCCATATTTAAAGGCTTCATGTGCTAATCTGAGAAACAGAGAGCTCAGGTCAAGTTGTAAAATCCTGGGATTGCTCTTGGATAACAGGTAGAGATTGCACAGTGGTCTTATGAGAGACATGACTAATAGTCATAGCAAACCTACGAACTGCATTTGCTTTGTCAATGGAAGCAACTGGGATTTTTGAGGATCCTGAAGTTATAAACTGCTGAGGGCTCTAAGGTTTGAAACAAAAAAAAATCCTATAGCTTTTGACTATTTTTCCAGACTACTCAATGTAGGTGCTGCTGTGTTTAGAGCATCAAAGGGATCATCATGAGGAGTCTTCAGTCGGATAGGATACATCTAAAAGTCTTTTCAATTGTCCTTTGGATCTACAATCCGGTCAGTCAGTGGGGCATTCCAATAGTCATCATCATCATTATTATTATTAAGCGAGTCAGCATTACCGAAGAGGCGATGATCCTCCAGCAGAGGAAATGCCACATATTGCTCATATGTGAGCGGCTATACAACTCTCTTAGCCTTAAACAGCTGTATTTGGGCTGAATTTTGCATCATCAAACTGCTTGGTGCATAATACGTTCTCAGTCTTGATGGGTCACTTGCAATGCTTACTTTGTAAAAGAATAAGTGCCTACATATTTATAGTTCAAGAACTAATCATTCTCTCCTCAGAATTGATGGAGTAACTGAGTTCTAGAAAAACTTCCAAAAAGGTTATAAAAAACTAGCACAACAAGAAGTACAAACACGAGCACCCTAAGGGTTTATGGGCCATCTCAATTTCACTAAAGAAATGAAGTAAGCATTCTGAAAGTGGCCAAGGTTTCTGCGGTGCAGAGACCAACAAGAATATTGAAAACTGAGAAAGCAACTATGAACAAATTTAGAAAGTCAACTTTATTAAAAGAGAAATACACAGTACTCTGCTAAAACAAGGATGGTTGTAGAGTTCCAGTGCATGCAGTACACAAAGTAACATAGCCACCACTCACCCCGAAAATAGTCCTAGGTAGTTTGTGCTTAATTTGAAGTCATAATTAGGGAATGGATGAGCAAATCAGATTGATGAGAAATTATCTCAGAGAAAAAAAGAGTCCTTGTAATTGCAAATGTAACCTACCTTTCACAGGATAGTGTCTAAAAATGAATGCATCAGAGTCCTACATTTACAGCTTCCACATTTGAAAGTTGGCATAAAGAAATACTAGTACACAATGCTACATACACAAATAGTGCAAATGATTACTTTTTGTTGGAAAAGTGTGTCAATTGAGCTAACAAAATGCCATGCATACTGAAGCGAAAGATAAACGGGAGGCCAATCTCACTCCAATTCCCAACCTGCACAGAGGCTGGAAAATCTTTGATATATTAAAGTCTGCTGGTGCGATGGGCTGCCTAAACAGAGGGAAATTAATAAGAAAACCAGTAAAATGAACACAGGATTAATGGAATTACAGCCCAGAGGAAACCAATATCAGTCATTGCTGTAGGTGTTAACACCTTCGACGCTTATGACGAGCTGAGCTCGTCATGGGGCACAGTGGAGCTGTGCTCATGACGAGCTGAGCTCGTCATAACTGCCGCGGAACACCCACGCGGGGCTAATTCCCCTCCTGTGCGGGTGTTCTGGGCGGAGTCGTGACGAGCTCAGCTTGTCATGAGCACAGCACCACTGTGCAGCATGATTAGCTGGGCTCGTCACGAGCACCGCACGCGCCCCCCCCCTCCCACCACACCGCGGGGAAATTAGCCCCGCGTGGAAGGGGTTAAGCAATTCCCCTTCCCGGGAGTTGGCTACAATCTGGGAGCATGGCAAAGAAACTGAAGCCAGCAAAAGCATAGAATGGGCATTAAATCCCAAACAGCGGCAGGAGGCCACCCACCACAAAGAGCCCAAAACAATACTCTTCATTCCTGACTACAGATCCAAAGGTCGCGTAGATATTTTAAATCGAAGGAATATCTTACAAGTTCTGAACTCTATTACATCTTTAGCTACGCTAACTACTCAAGATTTGGAGGCTGTCGAATTCATCACTCTCAAACATCTATCTGAGCAGGAAATAACAAAAACAATCTGGAACTCTGGAGAATCGGCGAAAAAAATCTTAAGAGAGGAAAACCAATTAAAAGCATGGGGGATTCGAATCAAACCATTCTTCAACCCAGGCTACCCAGCTCCATTACTCCGCAATCTACAAGAGAAGGCTAACTTGAATTTGAGCAAACACCGTCCAGATATTCCCATAAAATCAATATAGAGAGGAGCACGAGGATGCTCAATCGAACAAAAGGTTGGTGCACCCCCTCTGCAAATAATCAACGGTCTTCCGACCCAAAAACAAGAATGGGACTGGATTGCAAAAACAATTAACTTCAGACAGAGCAGCCAATGACAATCTGCAGAGCGAATTGGTACCCCCTCAAATACAAATCGGTCGCTTAAATTGTGTTCTTGGAACATAAACGGTCTAAGAGCAAAAATCAACAACAAGGATCTATTGCTATATTTTCAGCAGTATGACTTAATACTGTTACAAGAAACCTGGTCAGCAGAACCGCTCCATCTTCAGGGCTTTAAAACATACCACCTCCCAGCAAGGAGAACTTCAAAATTTGGTCACGTGAAAGGTAGTTTAAAGATTTACACCTCAATAGAAACAATTAACCACGTAAAAGAACTGTTAAATAAAAATATTCCGGGAACTGAAAACGGGGTCACTGCAGTCCAGCTGGAAATATCAACACCGGGTTCCAATAGGCAAGAACTTATCCTGGTTAATACCTATCTGCACCCAAAGGGGAAAAAAAACGGCGCCACTGCCCTGGTGACAGAATTGAACAAACTAATAATGGCAGTGGACAATCCGAACCTTATTGTCTCAGGAGACTTTAATATGTTCCTTTCGAAATCATCAGGGAAGAACTATCCAATGAAAGATTATTTGCAGGTCAGGGGGATTCCGCCTTTGGAAGTGTGCCCTTGGGGCAAACAAACAAATCTATCAAAAAGCTTAACAGAAGACCTAACCAATTTGGGTCTGATTTCGGCAAATGGGCGATCACTGGGGGATCGTCCCCAAGCAGCAACCTTTCACAACTCAGTCACATCATCGGCGATCGAGTACACCTTCTTGTCTTTTTCATTGTTCGCATTAGTACAAGATTTTAAAATCGGAATATCTGACTGCAGTGACCACCTCCCGCAAGAACTGTCACTGAGGGCACAAGGCACAGCGCTAAAATTTTTAGCAAATGGCCCAAAGCTGACGACTTCAGCAAAATGCAACAGAATTAAGTGCAACACTAGCGACCCAGTTTGATTAATGCAAGAAGCAAAGATGTGCTGGGAAAGTGCTGCTGAGCTGAACGATAGCAAAATACTCGCCTGGGAGTCCTTCTTGAAATTCTTTGGCCTAAAGAACACCAAGCTTAATGTCGCTAAAGAAATCGAGGTACGGACAAGCCAAAACAAAACATTGTCTAGTTCGTCAAGCAACCCAAAAAATTACCCTCAATCCTCTCTAACGCCTAATCTAAGGGCAGTAAAAACAGCCATCAATAGAACACTCCGCGAGCTGCGGAACGATGGGAGCGACAATGACTCAGCGTCTAAATTGAGATCACTAAAGTGTAAAAAGAATAAAATCCTGTGACGAATCAAACAAGAAGCCGCGGAAAAAAATTGGACAAAACTTCTCTATGATTCAAAAAATAATAACAGTGCAAGATTTTGGAAATCTGTAAATAAAATAGATAATCCGAATGCCCCTGGAGTGAACTCCCACATCACAGAGGTATCCAGGGTAAATTATCTGTTCCAACACTTTAATGATGAAGTACCAAGCATGGGCCACCGAAATCCATAACTCTGCAAGCGGATCGCGACGGCCCTTAAGCCCCTAGCTGCCGACACCAACTTCCCAAGTTCGATTGAACAACTGAAGGGACGAATTGCGAAAGGACGGAAGGAGGGAGCCCCAGGCCCAAACGGAATCCCTCCCATTGTCTATAAACAAGACCCAACCTATTGGGCAGAACAACTCCTCCCGCTCTTTGTAGAAACCTGGAAGGCTGAACAATTTCCGTCCTCCTGGAGGGGTTCAATAATTGCTTCAATCTATAAAAAAAAGGCAACAAAAATGAGGCTAAGAAATACACTCATAGCTCATAGATATAGATGCAAAATACGTTTCAGGGCTACTCTTGGAAGAACTAACCTCCTGGGCGTCAATTAAAAAATTAATCCCTATCAACCGGACTGGATTAAAAAAAAATCTAGGGACCTCGACAAACATCCTAGCCCTTTCCCTGCTCATAGATGCTGCCATCAAACATAAAAAACCATTATGCGTGTGCTACATCGACTTATCAGCCGCTTTTGATAGCATCGACAGAGGGAAATTGTGGTCAAAACTTTCAAAGTGGGAGGTGGACACCAAATTGCTCAACTTATTGATCTTACTACATTCAGACACCTGGATCCAAATAAAACTGGGGGCTGGCAATTGTTTATCAAAAGAGATTCCGACCACAAAGGGACTGAAACAGGGGTGCGTCCTCGCACCGACCCTGTTCAACCTTTTTGTGTCGGACCTTTCTAAAGATCTGGACAACTGCAACCATCACGCCCCAAAGCTAGGGGGTTTTACACTGTTGAAATTATTATATGCAGACGATCTGATACTAATCAGCCACACCCCAGTAGGCCTGCAACATCTTACTAACACAACAAGTACATTCTCTGATAAAAATGGCCTGACCATAAACATGGAAAAATCGAAGGTTGATGGTTTTTAATCAAAAATCAAAAGAGCAAACATTTCAATGGTCTCTGCATGACCACAAAATGGAAACAGTTAAAGAATACAAATATCTGGGGATAATTTTTTATTCCAACGGCTCATTCCAGCGACATGCAACAACAATAAAAAACAGAGGGATTTCACTGGCCATTGCTTTAAAAAATATGAAGAACAAAATAGCGCGCCCAAACTTAATCCCCTTGCTGGACATATTTCGCGCAAAATTGCTACCATCAATAACATATGGCAGTGAATGTATGAGAGGGAGAGAGGAGGACACTCTAGACAAAGTGGTCAGTAAAACACTCCGAATACTCTTCTCTCTCCCCCCCTACACCCCCCCAGCACAGTTAAGGCTGGAGTTTGGTCTACAGAAGCAGCAAATTGCACGTAAAGGCGCATATGCTAAATGCTGGCACAAAATAAAGAATGCTGAACCAGACTCGTTGAACGCCCACCTTTGGAAAGGGCAGGAGACAAACAAGGGATCTCCCGCAACGGTGTACCTTCAAGCAGCTATAAAATCCCTTGCATTAAAAGACCTTTGGCACTTGAGCTGTTCACACAAGTGCTTCAAGCGCCTTGTCAACAAGTCAGTGAAAATTCTTTCCATGGAAGACAAAAAAGCCGCCCTAACCAGGAGATCACACGGGTGGTTCGTGATCCAAGGCTACACTAGCGCCCTACCTCAGCCATACCTCAGTACCAGCTTCTCAAGGAAGGTGAAGGAAGATTTCCTGCGGCTGAGGATGGGGGTAATTCCGTCAAAAGTACATCTTCCCCCATGGAAACGCCTGGAACCGAATTCCAATTGCAGGCTTTGCGAATATCCAAAGGAGGACGTTCTGCACTTGTTATGTAGCTGCAAAGCTCTAGACAGTGCCCGAAGGGGCAAACTAACACAGCTCTGGAATCAAAATGGTGTGGGAACTCGCAGACAAGCCCTGTTGATCAGCTTCAAGGGAGAAAATATCCAATTAGCCTGCAGTCTAGTGCGCTTCATGAAAACAGTTAACACGATCCAAAACCCAGAGGCCAGCGATTAAACTTGACTTAAAAAGACCTGCTTTTGCATCTTAAGAAACTCTCTTTTGATTAACAAAGACTCAGTAAACCTTGAAAAGCTTTTTTTTTCCTTTTTTCAAACACAATGTATTGCATCACTTTGCACGGATCTTTCGTCCATATTTGTTACCCTCTTTTATTGTTTTTAACTGTTTTTGTAAAACTCTTGATTATGTATCTACTCCAATGTTTTTTTTAAAGAGTCATTGCAAAGATTTTTATTAATCACGCAATAAAGTTTATTATTATTATTGAAGCCAGCAGGTTGAGAAATAGAAATATTTCTAATAGTCTTGTTTAATGAAAACTGTGAAACAAAGCATGTGATCACAGTTAGGATTCACAATCTAAAGTATGAACCCTAATCCAAAGGGCCCTGGACAAAAAAGACATTAGAATCTGTTGCAAACTGTATACATTTAGAGAAATTCTCGAACTGCAAGAGAAAGATTTTGAGGAGACAAAGTCAATTTAGGACACTCATGAGCTTACTGGGTCCATATTGTTTTTGTAACCATGTCTCATTGATCCTGGCACCCATAGAGCGGTGTTTATGAGGCCACTTGTGAATGATGAAAATCTGGCATTTTATGAAGATTATGGTAAATTGATGTTTAAACCCTTTCCTTTTGCCAAATAAGTGCAGGACACTAACAGTATTCAGTTTCCAGGAACTACTATATTAATATCACACTTCCTAGTCAATGTTGCGGTCCACCTTTCAAAATAAAAAATACAACATTTCAAGCAAAATCAGTGGGCTAATGAGCCAGAGAGGCAGTGATCGGTTGCTAGTAGATACTACTATATATCGAAGACTACTTGGAGGGCAGTAGATCCTTGGCTTACTCCAGGCGGAATTTAGTACAAATCAATCAACCATATTCCAGATCTTTGAGTAATCTGACATCATCCATGAATACACTCAGGTGAAGCACCTGCCTCAGTATGTGGACTTTTTAGACTTCTATGTTCTACTCAAACTGCTCTTTCAAGAAAGCTTATAGCCAAAATTTGCTTTTGAGAATAAATGGAAAGGTTCGACACACCAACTATTGTATTAGAAGAGAGTTTTGCTTTTTTTTTTTTATAACAGACACTTGCCTTCTCAAGAACAAAATGCCCACATCAGTACCTTTACCATAAAATGCTTCACAAAGAAATGGATAGTTTCATTTCAGTTCAAAGATGATCCACAGACCCAGAAAAGCAGGTCAACTGTCAACAGAATCAAATGTAAATGTAAATGTTTTTGTACTTGTATAGCGCGCAGCTACCCGGACCGGGTCTCCCGGCGCTTGTACTCATACCGCTAAGGAACCCTTCCTGGTTTTCCTTGTGAAGTGTCCACTCCTGGGCACCCCCATGGTGAAACCAGGCATCCTCGCGCTGTTGGGGCCGTTGTGGAGATTAAGCAAGCTATTGCCCAGAGTTGCAGAGTGGGACCCATGATTAGAATAGGCACTGAGGCGAGAATATCCGGTCAGAGGAATTTTGAGCCCGAGACCCGCCGAGGCGGAAATCGAACCCTGGTCCCGGGCCAGAGCTCTGCATCAAGGTCTGCCGCTCTAACCATTGAGCCACACTTCTCCACTAATCAACTATGTCTGTATGTATTTTGCAAAGCAGCAATCAAGTTTTTCCCCTCGATTTGAGGTGCTGGCGCAAAGAAATGCAATCACGTTTTAACAATGATATCCACCAATAGTGAAAGAAAAATCTAAACATACTTCTCAACCATAGTGCCTATGCTTCTGCACGCATCTTCAGCAGCTTCTCTGAAAGCAGGGTCTGGGTGTGCTGCTTTTACAAAATCAGCCTAGGAAAAGGACAGAAAAAAAAATTTGATTTCTTTTAGTTAAAGACAAAAAATGAACGTGTCCATCTGTAATGCAACTGGTGCTCATGTAAAGCACCCCGATATCTTCGGGTCAAGTTTTCGTTATATAGAACACCCTCCCCTTCCAAATTAAAAATTACAATATGTTAAGTTAGCAATTCGATTCTCTCTCTCTCTCTCTCTCTCTCTCTCTCTCACACAGAGGTGGCGGGGGATGGAGGAGGGCTGGAATTCAGATAAGAACTGAAGTGACTCTCACACTTTCCAAGGAACGCAAATAAAGTTTAAAATGACAAAAAACGGGTCAGCGTAGCGATACCAAGCTAGGAATTTGTGAGCATTTCTAACCAAGCAACTTGTAAAGAGTGGTGTCAATGTGGTGGATAGATTGAGGTCATTTAAGAGCCTGTATAAAAGGTGCATGTATGCTTAAAAAAAGGGGGGGGGGGAATAGATTATTAGTAGGTCATGATCGGTGAAGCCGTATATTAAAAAGTAGCTTATACATTTAAATGTCTATGGTTAGGTCCACCAGCATGATAACTGGTATATTAGGGCACAGGGGTGTGGCACCAACTTTTCAGTGACAATAAGTGAGCTTTATCAGATGCACACTTAGGCCATCAACTTAGTTACAGGCTGGTAAACACTTACTGCATATGTAATGTGTGGATGGAAATAATAAAACACGGTCTTCTCTGGAATGATTCATAAGCGGTACTTATGGACGACTGCAGAGCATCATATCCAACAGTAGACATGGTCAACACAAAATTCAAAATGCCTTCATATAGGAAAAATGTTTTCAGATGTAAACTGCAAGTGCATAGTTTAGTTAGGCAATAAATACAATAAATAGAAATGGTTTAACAAAATCCAAACTACTGATGCACAACCAGATGGGACAGTCTTGAACAATCACTTTCACAATTTTCAGTAATATCTGGTTCTAAACTTGTTAATGTCATTTCAACCCCAGCAGCTGAATACCTGGAGCCTTCCTTGGGGGCAGCAAAAATTCATAGACTGGAGACCACAAATCAAAGCAAACTAACAGAAGAAATAAGGCCCCCATACAAAGAAACATATAATTGACAATCTCATGTCATTAGGGGAAAGGGAATGTTGTCCAATAACTTAGACAGAATACTAGGACTCCCACAAGTACCATGGGCAGACGTACCTCCACAACCAAGCTATAGGCCTACAGACATATTACAGGAAACATATGATCGATGTAGATAGCCTCAATATGTATTGATTTCCAGCGGCAGCTAAGAAAGACAATACCTACCACTGTATACTCAATCGCCAAAACAGTCTCAGTCTCCCTGTACATTTAATTCAAGGGTGGGAAATGTTATGCTTCACTATATCTAAAATCTTAAAATCTAATACAACATTTCAACAAAACAAATCAATGAATCTCATAATCAGAGCTGAGAAATCTGGGAAGCAGGTCAATAGATCCGATTTGGGATGTCTGAGCGATCCAATGCCAAACAATGAGCAGAGTCAAAATCACAACTTGCCGCTCGTGCCAAGTTGGATATGGAATTTAGACAAAGGAGTTTGCAACCCACCTTTCACATAAAGTTTGTGCATGAAGGTCAAGAACAGCAGGAGTATCTATATGGAGGGTATTTGGTGTATTTGCCAGAATAGGAAAACCTGTGGGAGGGGTTAATCTTTACAATAATTGGATGGCTGTTGCCTGAGAGACAGCAGTAGATACCAAGGGCAATGAAAATTAGGCGCAAATGTGGGTGTGACAGAGTGGGACTGTCGGTCAGCTTCAGGCTGTTCACTACTTCCTACCATATTTACGTTACTTCTTCAAGTCCTGTTCAATGTAGTTTGCTAGTGGACCCTGCCCATTCTCTTGGTCCCGGTTCTTAAAATCTGTTGACCATTCTATATCAGTAGGATCCACAAAAAACAGGAAACTTTCCTATTCTCCAGTGTAACAGAGTTCTCTAGTTTTGCCATTCATAGTAATATTCATCATGGAAGATTTGGAAAGGCCACATTTTAGGACCCATTCTGTGAGGTAAGGTCATGCAGCTAGACATTTGACAGGTTTTTGGATTGCCTGCCTTTAAGACTTGAAAAGACCTTTTTATTGGTCTCCACTGCTGGTGTCTCAGGATATAATGGGCTTTGGTGAGGTCTTGTTTGCAATACAATGCAGTTCCTGTGGGCGCTTTATCATTCTAACAGTGAATAGAGTGTCATCTCTAGCAGGCATGAAACTATGTCTAACAGAAAGCGCAGCATGTCTTTCGCTCAGCAGTCTCAGGAATTCCCAAAAGTCTGATATTATTATGCTTACAGGTTTCCTCTAACGCTACATTAGGCTAAGGAAAATGCGATAGATCTAGGCTGAAGTCTGGAACTGTGTGTAAATGATCTTCAACTTCATCCAATCTTTTTTCAGAGAAATGCAGATACAACATGTCAGTGCAGCTAAACCTCATCTCCTGTAAGACTGTTGAAGTCATGCTGTTTCCAGAGTCGCCATGATTTTCTTTGTGATGGTGCGAAGTGCAACTCCAGCCACTTGGGCACTGGAATGCAATCAGTGGGCACTGTGACTAGCACAGATTACCTTCAAGAAGAAAAATGGCCTACAAAGAAGGGAAGTAGATATTAGCCAGTTCGGTCATAAATGAGGCCAGAGGACACAAGGTATCAGATATGGGTGTGAGCTCTTTCAAATCAATGTACATAATGTAATGCTCAGTCAAGTGGATTCTGAAGGTGGGTCAAGCTACAAATCCTTGATGCCACAAACCAGGTACACCCAGGCATAGACTCTACAAACAATGCAGCAAGTCGGAGGATTGCATAGTATTTCTGATACTGCACCTGGTCCTATGCTGCTGGATGCCAGGCCCTCTTCGCAGTGGCCTGGGCCCCGACGGTTGTAACCGTGATGCAGACCGACATTGGAGTGTTATGTTATGTTAGGAGGTTCTTGTAGAGCGCACTATCACCGTAGGTTTCCTGGCGCTGATTGGGGTACTGAAGTGGCAGATTAGAGTTTATCCAGATTGGGGGAAAAGCCAGGTTTTAAGGGACTTACGGAAAAGGATGAGTGATGTGACGGATTTGAGAGAAAGAGGAAGAGAGTTCCAGAATGTGGGGGCAAGATATGAGAAACTTCGGCCTCCCATCCTCGTAAGTTTAAAGGGTGGGATGACCATGAGGTGAAGATGAGAGGATCTGAGGGTGCGAGGGGGGCAGTACGGAGTGATGAGAGATTTCAGAAAACTAGGAGAAGGGCCAGTGAGGGACTTGAATACTAGGCAGCCGGTCTTAAAGGCTGCCCTGAGATTGATAGGAAGCCAATGCAGTTTAGCAAGGAGGGGCTTGGCCGACTGCCATTTAGGGATCCTAAATACAAGTCGCGCCGCTTGGTTCTGCACGACCTGTAGCCTGTAGAGCAAGGTTTTAGGCAGGCCATGATATAGAGAATTGGAAAAATCCAAACGGGAAAGGACTAAGGCCAGAGTGACTTGAAGTAGGACTGCGGGGGACAGGAGGTAGGCAACCTTCCTGATCCTGCGGAGCTGGTACATGCAGGAGGAGACCACTGCCCCCACCTGGGCCTTGAGAGAGAGTTTGGAGTCAATAATGATACCCAAGCTCTTTACGGATGTCACAGGGACAGGGGGAGGGCCGAGTCCAGAAGGCCAAAAGTGTGGACCCCAGTAGATGGAGCTCCTGCCAGGAAGAAGGAGCTCTGTCTTTCCAGGATTCAGCTTAAGCTGATTTTGGCTCATCCAGAGGAGAATATGAGACATGACAGAATGAAAATTAGAGACAGCAGAAGGGGTGGAGAGAGGAAAGATGAGTTGTAGGTCGTCAGCGTAGTTAAAGACGGTGACGTCCCACTGCCTCAGAGAAAGAAGAAGGGGGCGAAGATAGAGGTTGAAAAGGAGGGGAGACAGAGAAGAACCCTGGGGGACACCGCAAGTGGAGGAGACTTTGGGTCCACGAAAGGTACCCAGACTGACCGTCTGAGACCTACCAGATAGAAAGGAGTGGATCCAAGCCAGCGCCGGGCCCTGGAGGCCGGCCTGCTCGACACGGCGGATGAGAATGTCATGATCCACCGTGTCGAACGCGGCCGACAGATCTAACAAGACCAGGGCCTGGGGGATGCCCTTGTCGGCACGGCTAAGATGACTGCCTCCGTGGAGTGGCCGGGTCGGAAACCGGCTTGGTTAGACTCCAGGAAGTTCGAATTTTCGACAAACTGTGAGAGGCTAGCCGTAACATGGGCTTCCAGGATTTTGGAGAGATAGGGAAGGAGGGAAATAGGTCGGTTTTGGCTGGGACCGATGGGTTGGCCCCCGGCTTCTTCAAGAGAGGAACTAAAACGGCCTCCTTAAAAGAGCCAGGCACCGTGCCCGAGGAAAGAGACGAGTTCAGCAACGGAAGAATGCTTTCGGGAAGGGAGAGGCAGATGTCTCGCAGTATAGACGGGGGGCAACAGTCATCCGGGGAACCAGACTTGACCCGGGTAGCTAGTTTTGCTAGGGTGGCTGAGTCAAGAGTAGGGAAGTGCAAAAGTGAGGAAGGGTTATGGGGGACCGGAGTAGTAACAGCGTCAGGAGAGAGGGCGGTGATAGAGTCCTTAATCATAACAATTTTTTCAACAAAAAAGGAGCTAAGGGCATTGCAAGATTCCTGGGTAGAGGCCTGGATGGGGAGAGTCCTGGTGTCAGTAGTGAGTTCCCCAATCACTTTAAAGATCTCTTTGGATTGGATGGGTGCAGAGAGAATTCTTTCCGCGATATATGCAGATTTGGCCGCGATGATGGCTTTCTAATACTTGTTGCGTGCGACCAAGTAAGTCTCCCTGCTTGAGGTGTGATAGTCCCTTCTCCACCTGCGCTCCAGTTGGCGGAGTTCAAGGTGTTGCTGTTTAAGATCAGAGTTATACCACTTATGGGAGTGATTGTGCCGTGACCGAGGGAATTTGGTGAGGGGGGCTAAGATGTCGCTGGCCGAGACAAGCCAGTGAGAGATGTCATGAGCTAGCTTGTCAGTGCTAAGGTCAGACGTGAGGGAAGGGCGGGATTTCGAGAGGAGGTCAAGAAAGACCTGAGTGTCTACGGCCCTCCATTTTCGTGCCATGCCGCCCTCTGAGGGAGGGGCTCTGATATGGCCAGTAATGGTGAGGGTGGCGTCGACCAGAAAATGGTCGGACCAAATGCAGGGAGTGATCACCGGATGGGAGAGCTTGACCCCATGGGTCCAAATGTGATCGAGAATGTGTCCTCCAGTGTGTGTGGGGACGTCAATGTATTGTTTTAGAGTAAGGGACGATAGGGCCTCGAAGAGCTCAGTGGCCTGAGGGCCAGCATCCTGATGTAGGTACCAGTAGTTGAAATCCCCGAAAATGGCTACACGAGGGGAAGAGGTGGTGAGATTGGCTATTTGTTCAACAAAAGAAGAGGGAAAGAGAGGCATAGGGTACGGGGGGCGGTATAGCACCACGAGCGTGACAGCGCCCTCTTTCGTGCCCAGGTTGATCACTGCTGGGAGAATGAGCGAGGAGGTAGAGATGATTTGCAGGCTTTTCCGGATTACTGCTGCAACATCCCCCTCCCTGACGGCCACCTGATCGATTGGCATTCAGCATGTAATAGTCGGGAGGTAACGCTGCCAGAATATCTGGGAGCGAGTCTTCCGAAAGCCATGTCTCCGAGAGTAGGAGTATATCCGGACTCTCGGTAGTCAGTAAAAGGAAGATGTCGATCTGGTGCCTAATGAAGGAACGAGTGTTGAGATACAAAACGCGAAGGCTTGACTCATGGGTAGCAGGTGTGTCAGCCCCTAATAGAGGGGGTGAGCTTCCCATGATTTCCAGAGAGGTAATACGAGCCCAGGTGATAGGGTGAAGGGGGCAGGAGGGGAACTGAAGTGCTTTAAGTGCCGCGTTGCTGTAAGTAATGGGTGCAGCAGCGTCCTTGGCCCCTGCGCCCGTCTGAGCACGGACGGGCACAGACGGGCGGGACTTAGGCGCGACTTCGGCGCGATGACGGCGCGCCCGCTGCGCCCGTCCGCTGCGCTCCCTGTGAAGAGGGACCATTTTATAAGGCCGAGGGCGGGAGGGGCCGAGCGCTGCACCGCTCGCCTACTCCCTCACCCAAGATGGCGGCTCACCAGGTCACGACCCAGGCAGCACCTTGCTCGGCTGCAGTGTGCGGGCCGGGAGGCGGAATCAGCTTGTGGAAGTGCAGCGCGACCGGACGGGTCCCAGCGCGCACTCCGAAGACGAAGGTGAATTAAAGGCAGGCGGCGCGAATAAAAATAAGACAGCTCCAGGGGACCTGCACAACAAAAGTGGGCCCCCACAACCCCTGACCTGACGCTAGCCCTGATACCCTGAGGCAGGTGCTCATCCGGAGGGGAGTGTCTGGCCCCGAGGAGCACCGGCCGGCCCCCAGGTAAATGCTTCCGCCTCGGGGGATAAGCGAGGGGCTCTGCTTTGGCCATTGTCTGCCGCGTCCATCAGCGCCACCACGCAAGAGGCCGTGGTGATCCATGGATGCCCTTGCGGCAACTCTGGCAGGCCCATACCCCGGTGCTCCACGCCCCCAAACGTCCTGAAGGCCAAGTTGCCCCACAAAGCCAGCCACGTTTGGTGGCACTACTGAGATGCATGGCGCCCACGGTCCAACCCCTGAGGAGACCAACTCCGGTGAGGCAAGCCAGGAGGGAGCTGAAAGTGCCATTGTTGTCCACCTCGGTACATCCGAAGGAGGTTGCAATCTGTGGCAGGCTCCACACAGCTGCCCCTGGTGCGATCTTGGTGGTGTAGGGGAGGGCCTGGGTGGACGTGGGCTGGTGAGGAGATGGCCGTGTAGAGAGGGGTGTTGGGTGGTTCACTGGTAGTGCCCTGCTGGGCCTTGCTGGGGAAATAACATCCCGGCAGTGCAGGTGTGGACTACAATTCTTGCCTCCTGGTGCTGGACTATCATCCATCCACTCTTTATGGCTCCCCCATCATGGCGTGAAACAAAAACTCCTTCCCCACAGTGCAACAGAAAACTGACAAGTACACTAAACAGGCGACGCTGGCGCAGCGGGTGGAGAAAACACACGCTCAGTGGGGCTGCAGAAGTCCTCTATTCTGCAGGCAATCCAAGACCTCTAGGAAAAATTGGGGAACTGAAAGTAGAACTGTCCCTGATCCAACAAGACCCACGGAATACAGAGGAAAGGGTCATGAAGGTGGAGGGCACAGTCACTGAAACTGAGGACACAATCCAGTCGTATTAATACCGACTCTCCTCCCTACCACATTTAGTCAGTATTCTGGAGGCGCCGGTGGGGGATGCTGAAGGACTATCGTAACGCAATAACTTGCAGATTGTGGGCATCCTAGAGGGTGTGGAAGGAACCACGCCGACCTCGCTCATCTCCGACTGGCTTAGGAGCTGGGTGCCACCTTCAGAGGTCTCAGCCTGCTTCATCGTAGCGAGGGCACACAGAACTCTAACTGCAAAACCTTCAGTGGGCACCCCGCCTCGTCCCTTCATAGCCCGGGTACTTAATTAAGCGAATCGAGACATCGTCCTCTGGGCGGTACGTAGGACACAGACCTTGGTGTTCCAATCCTTTCGGGTAATGATCTGCCCAGAATAAACTCTGATGGTTTAACAACAAAATAGGTCCTTTTAGGAAGTGAAAAAAAAAGTTAGAGACATCAACATTCAATACATGCTCCTATTCCCGGCCCACTTGAAAGTTATACTCCAAGATAAGACCTTGTTTTTCAATACGCTGGAAGTGGCCTGGGACTAGATGGAGGATCGACCCAACCTACATAGTGGTGGCTCCATCTTGCTAACGGAAGGAAGAGGAGGTTGGAAGGGTGGGAGAAGAGGGCCCTCAGTTGACTGACACGCAGCTCCTTCGGGCTGTACTCGCAGTCACGAGCGCAGGGCTTGCTTTCTGCAGTTGGAGGTGTCTCCTGCGAGGGTAGTGCCCAGAGCAGCATATGACACTTTCGCAGATGGCTACTGCCCTCACAGGAACTCTCATCATAAGTGGTTTTGCATAGGCTTGGCAAGTGCATGTACATGTTGTTGGGAAGGTGTGGTGAGGCTCGGGGATAGCGGATAATCCAAGCCCTGAACAGTTTTATTTTATGATTTTGTGTTATTTTGGATTGGTGAAGGAGTGTTGCGGGGTGATTTGGGCGGGGGGGTTGCACGGCAGGAAAGATACACTTCTCAGGTTAGCCCAGTTGGCTACTGTCCCTCGATGCAGCAAAACAGGTGCTTCTAGTTGGCAAAGTATGGGGTGGGAGTTGGGCAAGTGGATGGGTAGGTGGTGAGGAAGGGTTCTATTTTGACCCAGCATTGGTACGCCTAGACACATTCACTCAGAAGTCACACAGATGACACACAGTTAGAACACACGCATCGTCACTTGAGCTGCTCTTACTTCAGGCAAATGACTGAACGGACTCCTGGAAACATACTCTTCTGGAGAGGTTTAGCATCCTCTTGTGGAATGTTTATGTGTATGGCATGTTAGATAAGTTTAAGAAAGGGGCCGTCTTGAAGACAGCCCACAAATTTAACCTCGATATCTCAATGCTCCAGTAGACGCATCTTATGGGAAATCACTCTGCCCCTCTCTAGCTCACAGGGGATACTCGCGGGTGTTCCACTCAGGGTTCCACTAGGGCTCGAGGGGGGGTTGCCATCCTTATCAGCAACTGGCACCCTACAGAGTTCTCCAATTTCTCTTTGTGCTAATGCTCCCCGTCTCTCACCTCCAGGTTCGTGGGGACTCTGGACCGCCTCCGTACGGAGCTCCCAGAGGCCTGTGGATTCGGGGAGGGGGCTCAATGGGATTAGTAACGCTGGTCCGTATCACTCTGCCGCCTCAAACATGGTGGGGACTGGCCTGACACTCCTCTCCACTTTCCTACATAACATGTCCCTTTTCAACGTGTAGAGGGCGCACCACCCGAGGAACGCTGCTACACCTTTTATTCCGGAGCGCATAGGCCCTACATTCTCCTTCCCAGTGTACTCACTGTCCAAATATTGGCAAGAGGACTGTCGGACCACTAGCAGATACTGCTGGACCTTGCCTGATGTCGCCAGTGGGAGTTGAGGACGGCCCTCGCAGAGCTTCAGGCTGGTAGGGAGCTAGGGTCAACGGCTTCCCAGCAGAGTTTTGGAGACTCATATGGCCTCAGGCAGGTACGTTTTTGATGCATACCTTTAGTAAATCCCTGACAAGAGGCAAGCTGTTCAAGGACCTTCAGGCAGCAGACATTGTGGTACCTCCTCCGGCCTACACGTGAACAGGGCCAAGTCATCCATTTACCTCATCGCCCAGTGTCTAACGGCAATACCATGGGCACCGGAGTTACAAGTGCTCCCCTCAGGGTTCAAATTCCTAGGGGTATTTGTTAAGAAAAACAGGGCTTGGGCTTACGAGGCCAACCTCCATTCTCAACTGGTAGGCCTGACAAATGATGTGAAGGTCTGGTTCTCCGTCCAGCTATCCTTACTCAGACACTTTGCCATAATCAAGATGGTTTCATTCCAGTGGCTTTCATACTAGCTCCGGAATCACCCCTTCTTAATTAGGCATTGATTCCTGACTGGAGCCAATGCATTGATACGAGAACTTTCGTGGGGCAGGGGGGTGGGTAGATTGCTTCTTGAGAAGTGCTGCAAGCCTACCTTTGAGGGCGGCATAGAAACGCCACATGTACTGTTATACTACACAGCAGCCGACTCTTGGAGATTAATGGCTAGTGGTTCGGGGGGGTTTAGAGAACCGGCATACACAGTAGAATGATGGGTTAGGAACCAAAGCAATCCCTCACCCTTACTAAAGGGTGGAGGAGCCCCGCGTTCCCTGCCCTCCTGCACGCAGGTGGTACTGTCTATCAGGGTGGCCGCAGTGAAGGCCATGGGATGGGCAGGTAGGTTCACGTTGGAAACTCCGCTATGAAGGGGACTAGACTCTTGCTGGTCGCTGCACTCCGTGGTTTCACCCAGTGGGTCACCATCGCTATATCGACCCTGGGAGACGTGCTCCATAATGGGTCCCTCAAGTCGTTTGAGGTTCGGCAGATGGAGTATCACATGCACTTCACCCAGTTATTTGTTACCTTCAGCTCCGACATGCACTCACGCCATACTTGAAAAAAGTGGTAATTCCAGAATACTCTTCTCTAGAGGCAAAAATCCTGCTCATTGACATCAAAGAGCACAAATGATCTGTCCTCTACCAGATGTTGTTGCGCAATCAACTGGATTTCATGGTTGGGGTGAGGGAGACGTGGATACAGGGTTTGGGCCCCTGGAGGACGAGGACTGGACTGAAGCGGTGGCTGCACCTAGAGAGGTGGCAATAGCCTCTCAGTTCCATTTTATTCAACTCCAACTGTTGCATCGCACATACCTCATGAGGGCATGGCTGTTCAGAAAATGTGGCTGATTGATTTGGGAAGTGGCCTGTGCTGTGGTTACCCTGCAGGAGACATGTTACACAAATTCTGACGCTATCCGGCCTTATCCCATTTTTTGGAGGGGATATTGGAGACCCTGGAAAAACATTTTGGCTGGAAAATCCCTAGGAACCCAAAATGTTTCATTCTACACATCACAGAAGACATAGGGGGAGACAGTTGCAAGAGGGCGCTTCTCTGGTTGGGCTTGCTGATAGCCAAGCGTGACATTGCAAAGGCGTGAAAAGATACGCAGCCCCACACATAGCTGGGTGGGCCACAGGCATGGATTACGGCATGTGCTTCAAACATCCAGGATACCCAGCCCGGGGTTGGCTACAGAAATATCATAAAGTCTGGAAAGATTGGGCCGAGCACAGAGGGATACATCTCGAACCATGTCCAGCCCAACCGTGGTCCTTGGAGGGGAAAATACAATCCTTTGAGAGCAGCCTCTGACTGACTTATGGGGCGATGCTTAATGTTCTGTCTTGAGTGGGGCGAACCTAAGAGGCTCATTCTGAGGCACTGCAATGTGAAATGTGGATATTTAGTTTTACTTTACTGTTGGCTTTGCACCAAACTGTGGTGTGTTAAAACTCAATAAAAAGTTTTTCAAAATAATAAAAAATAAAAAATGTGGAGCACAGATTTCGAACTTAGGGCTTATTCACAAGCAACGACAGCCAAAAAAAAAAAAAAAGAAGACAGAATAAGTTAGGTAGTCTCAGAAGTAGGAAATGTTGGGCAAAATAGCAACACTCTGTGCTGAACAACACACAAATGTTGCAGAATACCAAACTGCACCACAGAATGCAGAGACTGAGGAAGGCCAATCAGAAACCTCATCCCTGATTACGAACTTACTTTTGATAATGAACACGCGGTTCATGTACACAGGATTTCCTTTTCAACCTCCTCTTGTACGTTTTACTGTGTCCTTTTTCATTACAATCGTTTTTATGATTTTTTTAGGTCAGTATGTAAAGCGTTCAGGGCTCCTGGAGACCTTGCCCGCACACTTACCCTCATACTGCCCATTTTTCTGGAAGCAACTGATATCCAATGTACAGTTACGCAGCCTTCAATCATAGGTTAAATTCAGTAGTAATGCAGTAGGACCACAAATTAACTCACAGTTGAGCAATATTTGGCACAATTTAGTCAGAAAACAGTAAAACAATGGATGAGAGGGAGAATGCCAGGATTCCTTTCAGTTGGTCATATTATCGACTACCACCTCATTGGAATGCAAGTATATAATTGCAATTCTTAATTGTACCAACATTTATCTCTCCCAGTAAGTATGAGAGGAGTTAGGAATAGTAAGTATATACTTTAGCTTAAAATGCAAGTGGCAGGTCGATGTAGGGCATGGAGTATTATTGTAGGTCGATGTTAAAGGGGTGTATATAGTGAAGAGAAAAAAAATTCTATTTACCCCGTTATGTCACTAACATTCTTCAACAATGCGCAATTTACAACTTCCTTTGTTTAAAGATGTCTACTTTAGACCTGGGCGAAATTTTAATTGCGTGAAAATAATTGCATACGATTTGGAAATTCGCATTATGCGAAATTCTGGAAAATGCACCAATATGCCATGTCATGTTACTTATGCACTGTTCAAAGTAAAGATTTCCTATAAAACACTAGAACAACAGAACGCGAGCAGCTGCTGTTCATGTGGATTCCGTTTTTTCACTTTTTTAGTGCAAAATGTGTACTTGATGTGAGAACACGTTACACTGTAAAATATAGCATCAAATGATATATTTGCATTTCACATAATTACACGAAAGCAAATTACACGAATTTCGAACACCCCTCGGCTGCATGAGTTTTGAGAACTACTGTGTTTTTCATTCAAGTGGTGGCCCATATTAATGACCTCAACATTGTGTCATAAAACCCATCTGTCTCCCCATCTCACTATCAGCTGGATGTACTTTGCCACATTCTTGTCCCAGCATGGCACAAACATTGACCTTCAGTCTCTTCTAGTGATAGCAGTCAGTCTTATATCTTCATTTTGCTTTAACTTGACTCCTTGTACAAGGCGTTTGTTGTGTTTCCCCTCTGAGCTTGACAGACTGATTCTGTGCTATGGGGCCCCATCAGTACTTTGGTGAATGAGTTGCAGCCAGACAGACTCTAATTACTAGGTTGCTGAGATCTGGATGATTCTAAAACCCCTAGAGCTCGAGACAGTTTCCTACTTTTGAGTCCCTTAGCCCAGCCTGCACGCCTTCACTACAGAGCAACTACTCGGTCCGGTGCGTCTCCACTCCTGCACCCTTCAGTGAGGCACATACCAACAACGCCTCCATCATCCACACACTAAGGTAGAAGGGGGATATTCAACACTAAATAGGTCTGATCCCTACCTTAACAAGTGTTGTGTATTAGTACTAAAATATGTGACTTTATGCAACACGGCATGCTTGGTTTTAAGATGGCCGAATGAGAATAAGAACTGCTATTTGCCTTAAATTCTTTGAATCGAAGTATAGGCCATGCTGCAAGTGGAAAAACGAAAATGTTAGTATAAGCACTGGAGGAATTTGCACACAAAAAAACGACATGGAAAGTAAGCACCTCAGTACCAACTAAAATAGTTCTTGTGAAATATAAAAGTTCTTTTTTACCAAGTCTGCCACTCTGCATAGCGCATCGGAAAGTTGGTCAAATATGCCAACTGTTTGTGGTCCTGGTGGTGTTGTGCACACCCTTTCAACAAGGTATTCGGTTTCTTTGAGGGCTTTTTCTTGAGCTAGGTGAAATCCCTCAGGGGAGCTTAATTCAGGAACCCCAAACAGACCCTGCAATACAAGAAAAAGAGGCAAATTACAGAAAACGTGTGAAGAAGCAGAAGGACACACAAAGTTGTTCACAAGCATATACACAAAAGATGTAGCATACAGTGGATGATGAAATAAGCAGACACGAATATTTTTCAGTCGGAGGCAGCCAAAACTCTGAAGGGAAGCCTTCAGCGAGTCATCAACATCAATCCCTCCTTAATGTTGACATAACACCATATATTACACCAGTGACCCAGGCATAATCATACAGTTTGTGCCAGGAAATGAAAGGTGTAATTTTGTCCCAAATCATCAAATATTAGCCACATATATTCACTAAATGAGTCAGGTGAAATTAGCTCCGCTCTCTTGAGTGTAGCTTGCTAACTAGTCTGATTTATTTTCTAAAATGTGTGGTTCTAACCACCTCTAACCAGTGTGGCTCACTTGTTAGAGGCGGCAGACCCGGGAGTAGAGGACGGCCCGGGACCAGGGTTCAATTCCCGACGTGGCAGGGTCGTGGACCAGGGTCAGCGGACTCGATAATTCTCACCTCGGTGCCTACTCTAACCAGGAATCACACTCGGCAACTCTGGGCATTAGCTTGCCTCATCTCCACAACGGCCCCCCACAAACGCCGGGGATGCCTGGTTTCACCTTGGAGATACCCAGTAGGGACCATCTCACAGGGCAAGCCAGGACGGGTTCCCCAGCGGTCTATTCGCGCCAGGATACTCCGGTAGTAATTGAGCGCAGTATAAAACAGCATATAACATACCATAACATATTTCTAAGGCCTCTATCAAAATTAACTGTTGCACGGTGGGGGTAATACTACATCGTTTTGAACGAAGAGGTACAGTGCAAAATGAAGACACTTCACTATAATATGTGGGCAGGGTAGCTCGAGAACTCTGAACCTGTACTCTTCGCCAGGAGATCTCTGAAGTCCAATTCCATTGTTGCAGAAATCTGCAATTGAGTCATTGACATACTACTGCGCCACCTGAATATGGTCATACAATTAAAGACCTGACTCGACAAATTCAACCACACCTCTGAAAGAACTCTCACCAGAAACCTGAAAGTACTCGTGCACCACTCTAATAATAATAATCTTTATTGATTGGTTTAAAAAACCATTTACAATTTAAAACATGGCAAAATTGAATAATAGAAAGGACTGTGATGAGTTTTAAAACAATTAATTTAAAATGACATAAAATTCGGAGGGCCATTAAGATCAAGATCTGATACAGTACATCACTCTGGACTTCTTGTAGTCTCTGATTTGGATGTTGTGTCTGTTAACTCGGCCGCTCTTCTATGGTGAGGAGAGTTTGGATTGGAGTGTGGCTTCAAGAAGATTTGACGCTTTATGGACAAATTTCTAAAGCCCAATGTTTAGCTTGGTGTTTTCAAGATTGAGAGCAGCCATTATTGCTTGGCGGCAAGATCGAACTCCCAAAATAATACATTGGCCTCGCAACAGTGACCGTCTGGCTGTGAGCAGTGCAGGGCATGCACAGACGATATGTTCCATTGTTTCAGAATGGTAGCCACACAACCTGCATTCCGTGCTACTACCTGGCCGGCGCCATTTCGGGAGGTTCTTCAGAAAGGGCCATTCTCCCATCCTGTGGGCTAATAAAGTGCGTATGTGCTTGACAGGTAGCGCGGCTCCACACCCACTTTAAAATTGGCGATTACAGCCCAGGCGTGTCTCCTCTTTGAGAGTATCGCCCAGTCCGAGTGAAAGGACCACAATCTAACGTTTCTTTTTATGGCAGACTTTAACACCGGGAGAGAGGGATTTATATCCCAGAGGTCTTTTGCACCTAGTAACTGTAGACTGTAATCCAGGAGTTGCCGATGCTTGTGGCTGGTCTGATTTTTCAGTATTTTCTGCCAGAGTCGGGCCTCCAGGGAACCCTCCCGGGCGTGGCACGGTCTATGACACAGTTTAACGAATGCACCTGCCTCCACTCCATGGTGATCCTGGAGTCCCAATTCTAGTCTCACTTGAGCTGGCGAGGCAGATTTTGGAAACCGATAGGCTCTTTTAAATATTTTTGTTGTTAACTTGTTTATTAATAAACTGGTTGTGCCCTTGGTGATCTCGTGTCCATACGTCAGGGAGTTGATTACTTTGGCTTTCATTACTTTCAGCATGGGTGGGACCTAGTAGCTGTTTTGCCAATTTTGCAGCGGCCACCTCTAAGGACAGAGCTTTAATTTGTAATGCTTCTTTATGCTTGATAAAAGAACCTCTTGTATCCAGAAAGCTGCCCAGGTATTTATAACCGGGAGTTGAATCTAGCTTTGTTTTGTTGAAGTACCACCTTTCTGTTGACCTTTTTTGCTTCCCAAAAGAGATAGTCTTGGTTTTTGACAAGTGAAGCTCTAGATGGTTTCTTGTCGTGTAGGGTAGCAATTCATCCAGTAGTCTCTGGAGACCCACTTTTGTGTGACTTAACAGCACCAGATCATCGGCGTAAAGCAAATTGGTGATGCGAGTCCCATCAAGTTGAGGAGGATGGCAGTTTACACGGTCGAGAACTCGAGAGATGTCAGATATAAACAAATTAAAAAGGGGTGGGGCCAATACACACCCTTGTTTGACGCCGGTTTCAGTTCGGATCTTCCTGGAAACGTGGCAGCCTTCGCCCAGCTTGATTCTTATCCACGTTTCCGTGTGGAGTTGAATTATTATGAATTATTATATGCCCCACGATTTTAGTTTCTGCCATAACAGACCCCTGGGCACACAATTGAAGGCTGCTTTGAAGTCTACAAAGCAGCAGTGCAGCTGGATATGTTGGCATGTCGCTTTATCCATCAAGACGGTTAGCGTAATCAAATTGGTTGTAGTACCGATATTGGCCACAAAGCCCGTCTGGTTAAAAGGAAAGCACGCGGTTTTTTCCGCCCAAGCCTGTAGCTCCTCCAGTAGAATATTTGCAAAATACTTAGACTTTTGGCTCGTTTCTCTTCCCACCTTTGTAGATTGGGTGAATAACTGCACCTCGCCAAGATTCTGGGACCGTGTTGTTAAGACTGCAATAGAGAAATAAAGGGGTCAAGTATTTTGACCATAGGCTGACATCGGATTTGAACATAGCTTGAGGGAGGCCATTTGGGCCTGGGGCTCCTTCGGCTTTGGCTTTCCTTATGAAGCTTGAGAGCTTGTTTTTTAAGGCATCCGGCGACACCGTAGGCTCTGGTGAGGTATCATTCCGTTTCATTAATTCTGTGTGTTAGATCTTCAGGTGAGGTGTTTACAGGCCGAGCCCGCCTCGAGCTCTCCAGACCCGGAAGAAAGATCATGGGGTTGACAGGCTGGCGGAATCGGTTCAAGCTTCGTTTTTGTTGGTGTCTCTGAAGTGAAGAGATAAAAACTTACTCCAGACTGCTTCGTTAATGTTTGCACTACCGTACCAACTTGCACTTTGTTTGCTCCTATTTACAAGAGACCAGAAGTGCTTTGGGTTAGGATTTTTACTTTCATGGATAAGCTTCAGCCAGAATTGATCTGAGGACGCTAGTTTTTCCTTTTGTGTGGCGATTCTGAAAGCCGCTTGAGCTTCCTTGTAGTTATCTAAGTAGATTTTATTGCTGGGGATCTTTCTTGATTGACGGAGTGCTCGGTTCCGCTCGGTTCTTAATTTCCTTTTGGCTTTTGAGATAGAAAATTGAGAAATGTGGTTTCTCGGGCCCCTCCTTACAGGAAGTTCTTTGAGAAGGAGATTTGTAAGAGAGGTCTAGCCACTAACGACATGAGTATTTAGCTCTAGAAATTAATGTAATAGGGCTCTGCTTTTTTCCGTCAGGGATAGGGCCGTGGAATCTGACCACTTTAACCGCTTTAGGTCCTCTTTGTGGCTGCCTGAGTGAGTGTGGGCCAGTTCTTGATGATGTGGGTTGCTGGTGGATAGTGTTAGTGTTATTATTTGTGCCCGGTGATCACTCTCTCCTTGTGGAGCAATTTGATAGCTCTCGATCCAGGGCAGTATTTCTCTGCTCCCTAGAGTAAAGTCCAAAAACGAGAGGGCTCTACCATCTGACCGGGTCCAAGCGCCCATTCAATAAGGTATATCCTAAGCTGTTGAACTGCATTACCACATATTCACCCAATGTTGATGATTTGTTTCCAACAGGAATTGACTGGGATGAAAAATGTGGAGGGATTCTTGGGGGGTCCGGTCCTGTGTCGTCGGCAAGATTGCAGTAGAGATTAGTATTGAAGTCACCTGAAATGATACTTGGTGTACTGCCATACTTGCCAATTAGGTCGCAGATGGAGTTGATCAGGCTGTCCATTTTGGATTTTTTCATAGTGGTGCAGGGGGAAATATAGGCGTTAAGGATGAGCAGCTGAGGGTCCGTAAGCGAGCTTCCCAGAATTATTCCAGAGAGACAATCCTCCTCAAATTTAATCTGTTTGATGCATTTGGATAATTTGGTTGATACATAGATCCAGAGACCGCCACTTGGTCTGCCGAACTTGGACTGCCTGGTGGCAGGTGTCAAACTCCAGAAAGCCCACTATTGGAATACTTTCTCCTGCCCATGTCTCCTGTAGAAGGAGGATGTCGTATTCTTTTAAAAGGTCCAGGGTGGCGGGAGATTGTTTTTCCAGGCCAAATCCGTTGATGTTCCAGGAGCATATCGTCAGACTGCTGTTAATGGTGGTTCAATCGGTCTGGTTTCTGGATAGAATCCCCGGCAGCCATAACCAGTCTGCTTCACCAAGGTTTCGCTGGTCAATTGCAGGCTCAGGGGTTCCAGTTGGCGAGCTGCCTCTTGCGGACCTCAGTACCGAATAGGCAGCTAAGGAGGAGCTAGAAGTACGCACCTGGTTGTTTTCCAGTATTGAGGGGTGACGAGGGGCACTTGGTATTGTTATTGTTATACCCCAGGTTTTAAATTGGTCAGTTTTCGTCAAGACCAAATCCCAGGTTGCCGGTGTTACCAGTGTTACTTGCGTAGCTTCGCCCGTGTTAGATCCGGTAGATGGAATAAATTTGATAGCGATTATATCTCTCAAATGTAGGTGGTTTAGGTCTGGTAGTGATTTGAAAAGTTTTAGTATATTCCCTCGGTTGAGGATGTCGTGAGGGTGTCTCGAAGTAAATTCTGGGATGAGCAGCAGTTTGGTATTTTGGGGGCTGCTTGGGGAATCACGGGGCTCATTGGCCATTACTGGCTGATTTTGCTTTGGTTTTTCTTCGGAGGGCCTTCTTGACAATGTAGATATAGTGAATGCTAAAAGGGGCAATTCCTTATGGTTGGTATTTGAGGATTGTGGGAGATGACTTATTTGTGGGCACCAACTTGTGACAGCTTGCTGAGTTTGTATCGTTCTTACGACCAGATTCTATAGCTGTACTCTGAGTACGTGATTTGATTTCCTCGGCGATAAGAAGACAAGACTCTGTTGCTCTGCTTCCGATACTGGGTGCTTTGGTGATGCTTTGGTGATGGTTGTTTAGAATCAGGTTTTACTTGTACTGATGGCTGGAGGGGGTATCCCAGAACTTGAGGTAGCCCTGACTGCTGGCTGGTCCGGGTTGTGGGTTTTGTCTGTGGGGGCAACTGGTTCGATAATAGTTGCGGGCTTCTCAGTTCTCCTTTTGAAAGTTATGCCGATGCGGCCGATGGGACGTTTCCTGGAAGTACTGTGCCGCTCCTAGCGGAGTTACTCATATTTGAAGTTGTTGTGCCAATTTTAAGTTTATTCCAGCTTTTTCGTTGTCTTTTCTTTTCCCTTTTCGACAACCGGTGTAAAGTATGTTTTTTAGATGGTTTGATGGAGAGTAGATTAGCGACTGCTGTCTCTGTGGGGTTTGGGAGAGTTGAACTGGTGTGTACTTTCAGGCAAGGTAGATCATGTGCCTGGCTTAGAGCCTGAGTTGAGGTGTCTGGCGACTCGGACTCCGAGGGTTTCTTTATTTTCGTTAGGATGGCTGAAAGGAATTGGGGCAGAGATGAGAGGGAGTCTATTATAGGGGAGCAGCAGCACACTGATTGCAGCAGTTGAGTTTAGGCTTGGGCTTTTTTATTAAGAGCGTTGAGTGCCTCCAATTTTTGGTCGATCCCGGCAGTGTACACCGCAAGTGTGTTTAGCAGGAGCACCTGCATATCCATCTTGTCTGAATGATAGGTTAGTGCAGCTGAGGTTGTTTAAAGGGTTTGCAATAATGGACCATAGGTTATTAAGGTTGGCCGAAGGAGAACTGTCCTGCCTTTCAGGCTCTTTGGGTTCAGTATTGAAGAAGAACGATAGGTCCAGAGAATTGTCAATTATGTTAATATTTGACCCTTCTCAGATGACCGTTTGGTCGGCTTCTTCCCCTTGATTCACCTTGTCCAGAGAATAATCTGATTCTGCTTGGACTGAGATGCTACAAAATGCTTGTGGATAGGCCCCGGCCTGTAATAGTGAGGCTTTTGGACTCTTTTGTAGCTTGTCTGATTTAGTATCGGTTGAGGAGTAAAATATGGATGCAGAAAACAGACTTAAATTTTAAAATGGTTGAAAAGTTGACGGGTCAACGTTGCTATGGGTTGTTACCTTGGAAGAAGCCTGTTCTAGATGAGTTGTATGTTGGACTGAGGGTTGGAGGGGAGCCTGTTGTGGTTGACTGACGTCCAGGGCTTCTAGAGCGCTTTTACAGGGAGATTCTGTTGTTGATAAAGTGCTAGATTGCCTTAAGACGATGGGCCCTCCATCGACCCTGTGGATCAGTGTCAGAACCGTCATTTGATATGGCCATAGCTCAGAGGCTACCGACGCGAGTACCTGCCGGGGATGGGGGGGGGGGGGGGGGGGGGGGTACCTGTTGTTTGTCCTGGGTGCTTGTAGTATTCTTCCGTGCTGTAGCTGGGATTTGGTCCTAAAGTAGTCCCTTAGTAAGGCCTTGATTTTTGTTGGTTTAGATTGTTCTTTAGAGCCAGATGTTTGCTCCTCGGCGGTTAGATAGGCATGTACAGGCCCTGGATCAGAAGCTGTCCTTGGGTTTACTGATGTTTCGTGAGGGGAGGATACCATTGGGGGTTCTACCAGAAGATCGCAGAGGACCATTTTCTTTGCACTTTTTTCGGGGAGTTTTGATGGGGCTTTCCTTACTCGTCCTGACCTCATCCCGGGATCCTTTTTTCTTTCTTTCTTTATTAGTTTATTTATTTATGTTTTAAGGGCCGCAGGGCTTCCCGATTGATCCAAGAAATTCCTGTCGGTTGGTTTGGGTAAGGGTCCGGGTTGGTAGATTGGGGCAGTCAGGTTGGATTACTATGGGCCCTTGATTTTTTGCTGTAGTTTTATTGTGTTGTAATCGGATGTTATTGATTATTTGCTTGTTTTTACAGATTGGTTGCTGAGTTGTTCATTTGAGGTTTTTTTTGTGTATTAAGAGCCTACCAGTTTGCCAATGCCAGATGACCCTTAGGTGGTCCTTAGATGGTTCTTGGGTCTCCGGTTATCTAGGGTCC
Organism: Lissotriton vulgaris; assembly: GCF_964263255.1. Lineage (NCBI taxonomy): Eukaryota > Metazoa > Chordata > Amphibia > Caudata > Salamandridae > Lissotriton > Lissotriton vulgaris. Next base: position 1,268,987,100 of record NC_141696.1, on the reverse strand, counting down.
CGAACGGTCGAGTGAATTATATTTCCTAGCTTTTTCCTTGTTCTTTCTTTGCGTGTGTCTTTTTATTGTTTTTGTCCTTCCAGCCCCTCCTGTGTATTGATGAGGTGTTAGAGCTGATGCTGATGGAGCTGATGATCGTTATTAATAATTTTGATTTGCAAGAGGTGTTATTTTTTTTCTCCAATCCTTTTTGAAATGATTTGTGAAAGGTGGTGGAAGGTGGTAGAAGAGCTGGAGTGGGCGAGAGGAACGCTCTGGCCAAATTAACGGCACTGCTTATTCTGGGCGGACCGCCTCTGCGAAAACTCCCACTAGACTGCCGACAGCCGGACTCGCTTCCCCAAATTTCACTGGCTCCACTTACTATTTCGTCATTGCTGTTTCCCCAATGGGTGTCTTGAATCTGCCGCTCCTCCATATGTCTGCACGTCTGCACAACTGCACGTCTGCTGCCTCTGAAGTCTCGGAGATCCAGAGGTCCCGCAGTGTCTTGCCACATCTCCACTTCCGGGTCACAGCTGCAGCACCTGGGTCCCCCACACCTCACCCTCGCCTTACCTTGCCCCTCCTCGACCCACCTGCCCCCCTCTGCCGCAGCCCTGCTCACAGCCTTGCAGTGGCTGCTACTGGGGGAATGGGGTGAGAGACTGGGGTGGTGGATGAAGGGCAGAGGGCTGGGGTCGAGAAGAGATGGTGATGGACTACAACCGTGCCCCCCAGGCCACAAGACACAGGCCACAGGAGAGGCTCAGGAGTCACGAGTGGGGTCACAAAGGAGGCCCAAGAAAGTGTCACTGCACTGGCCACCGCAACACGGCAGTCCGCTTTGCAGTCCTCTGCGGTCCTCCGCAGTCCTGGACCACACCAGCCGCTAAAGAAGGTGGGGTTTAGGACAGCAGAAGCAGGTTAGAGAGCGGGTTCAGGAGTAGGAGCGGCAGAAGCAAAGCGTCTCTCTCGCCGTGACCGGGGGGGGGAGCAGTGCAGACGGTACTGCCGGCTGCGATGAGGGACCGGGTGGGGATCCAGGATCGAGACAGGGACCGCTGCAGCCACTCACAGGCCCCCCTGCAGTCTTCTGCGACTCCACGCAGCCTCTAAGCGCCTCTATGCGCCACTTTGCGCCTCCTGCTGTAATTCGCGGGTTACGTGGCTCCCAGCACAACTGCGGAGCACAACTGCCAAGCCGCAATTCAATTCAATTTGAGCACGGCTCCAGCTGCGGTTCGTCGTTCGCTGATCCTACTGTGGCTCTCAGTGCAGGGGTTCAAAACTCGAGGCTCGCGGTATCAAGGGTCACCCTCCCGCTGCCCGCTACCTCTTCACCGCCGCTGCTGCTCAGCTTGGTTCGGGAAGGGGGGCGGCGGCCGGGACAGCGCCTGCCGCCTCCTTGCTTCACCGCTTCACCTACCGCTGCCTCGTCTCGCCTCGACTGCTGGGTGCACAGCGCGCGGGATGCATAAACACGAACTGGACTTCCCTCTGTCCAGGATTCGACAGACCGAATCGTTACTCGTGCACCAGCTTGTAACATGACCATGTATCTAGGGTGTGAGGCACACCCTAGATACACGTTGCCCTGCACTTGTGTAACTACCCTTAAAGCACACTCCCCTTCCCTAACAAAGCCATCTGTATTCAGACTAGGTCCTTGAACAACATCAACCTCCCTACCGTAGATAAGACATCGAGCTGCACATTTTCCACCAGAAATCTTTACCGTCCTGCCCACATAAGGATTTGCCTTCAATAAACTACCACTGTGAAGTTCCTTACTACCAGGCTCCACCATACAACACTACTTTTCAAAGCTTATAAAGAGCAGTTTGATGGTTGGCCAAGTTGCTCATTACATTCAAAGCATTTAGAAGGAAACTAAAATGAAAATCGTGCAAACAACAAACCGGGCGACAAGCTCCAACTCACACACTACCCAGAAGACCAACAGCACTACTCTCTTGTTGTCCTTCAATAGAACTCTCCAAGATCACAGAATTCAAGAAGCAGATTGCTACCTCAAGTGTTCTGTTACAATAACAGGAAATCGGAAAGCCCCAGGCAACCACATCAGAGAGAAGGTAACAAATCTCAACAAGATCCTTACAAACCAAATAATACTCATGCCCCAAAACCAATCAACCCATGTTACCAAGAGAGCCATCTTGCACTCTGTATAAATTAGCTCGGAGGTTTCTTGAAAAAGTATACAAACACCAGCCAACAAAATGTCTGCTACTATAAGACAATGATTAAGATAATTATTTGTTTTACCTTTCCTGACACCTTGGAAAGCACAATCATTAACCCATCTTTAGACTCAGCATAATTTGCAACACATCAGAAGAGTGTATTCTTTAAGACATTATTGAAGTAGCCGAGACTGTATCCAAGAGACCTTACGATCGCCAACAAGCACCTTCCTGATGGAGTGAGCAGCAGGCCAAGATCTAGCAAAATTCACAGACGTAAACAGGTAACATCCAGGCAGACATGCACTTCAGAGATGCATAGAAGCAAACTTATTTGCCACTCTGGACACTCTAAAAACCAATGGAGCACCTGCTCCATTTCTGTTGGAACTCATTGATCACCTTTGATAGTGTGTTTCACTTTATCACCCGCCAACTCACTGAGATGGAAGTATTATGCAGCATAAAATTGCATCTTGTTGTTTCTCACGAAAGAAGACCTTATCTTCCACCACCCAGCTCTGGTCTCCTCATCTTACTAGATCACCTAAGTGACACAGGGCTCTCATGGCTCCTCTTCAATCTATACCTCAGTCCACATTCTCCTGAGATACAGCCCTAAGGTCCAACCTGCTAAATTAGGTAGAGAATACCAAAATCCTCCAGTCCTTCTAAAAGCAGATATGGCATGCATCCTCAAAAGCTGCAAATCTGGATACAAGTCTACAAACAATCATCAGAACCCAAAGACCTGATCTTCAGAGTCCCACAGGGATCATCTTTCAAACCCATTTTTCAACATATACAGGACTCCTCTGGTTAGCATCATCAGATCCCATTCGATCAACAACACCTCCTACGCTGATAACACCCAGCTCATTTTTCCCCTATCAGACGACACCATCACCACCAAGACAAACTTCAAACAATGCATGACCAGCGTGTCCAATTGGATGAAAGAAAACTGATCAAGCTCTACATCAACAAAACTGAAAAGTTGATCTTCGGGAATAAGAGCTCACCTTAGGACTACACCTGGTGGCCCGCAAAACCTCAACACACACACACACACACCCCAATCGGCCTCGCTAGAAACGTAGGCCTCATCCTGGACACCAACCTCACCATGAAGTCTGAGGTCAACACTGTTAGCTCCTCATGCTTCCCCATACTCTGTATTTTACGTAAAATCTTCAATTAGCTCCCACTGAACATCAGGCATACCATCACACAGGCACTAATCAATGGCAACGCACTCTACAAAACCATTCCAACCCATCTTCTTCACAGACTTCAAACCATCCAAAACTCTGCCGACAGACTCGTCCTTGATCTCCCACGCAGAGCCCACTGCACACCACTCCTTAGAGAGCTCCACTGGCTCCCCATCAAGAAGCGATGTCTCGATCAAACTTCTCACACATGTATTCAAGTCATTATATAAGGGACCCACATAGCTCAATCACCGGCTTCACTTCCACCAACCCACCAGAAAGCTTCGCTCAGCATCACTGTCACTCACACACACACCCCACATCCACAGAAGCATAACTGGAGATCGATCATTCTCCTACCAAGCAGCCAAATCCTGGAACGACCTACCCAGCACATCAGGGCTGCCTCTTCACTTTTTGAACTCTGCAAGAAGCTAAAGACCTGTTTAGGTTTCGGACTAGTGAAGGCTGCGCTTTCGCAGTGTCGCTCTGAGACTTTATGTCTACAGTATGGGGGCTTAAACACGTCCCTCTTCTCCGTTGGCTGGCCTCCTAAATGCTGGCCAGCCATTGGAGGAGAGGGGCGTCACTCCGTTTAAGCCCCGTCTTTTTCGGATTCGGGGGCGTGTTTTTTTGCTTCTTTCGGTTTTCTTTCTCTCCTCTTCCCATTGGCTGGAATTCTACCTTCCTGCCAATGGGAAGAGGAGAGAATGAAAAACACGCCCCCAAATCTGAAAATGGCAGTGCGTTTCTCCAAGGCATTTCTGCTTCCCCTCGGAGAAACGTGGTGGTGTGCATGGCGTTGCCCGACCGGCCGCGCAACAGACAGAGACTTCCCCCGCCGGTAAGTTTTATTGCCTCTGTTCCTTGCCTGCGCTCCTCTTTTCGTGCCTCTGTTCCCTGCTTGTGATCCGGTTTTTCGTGCCTCTGTTCCCTGCTTCAATTCACTCCCTCCGTAGACGCACCTATGCCCGTTTTTCGTGCCTCTGTTCCCTCCTGCTTGTGATCCGGGTTTTCATGCCGCTGTTCCCTCCTGCTTGTGATCCGGTATTTCGTGCCTCTGTTCCCTCCTGCTTGTGATCCGGTATTTCGTGCCTCTGTTCCCTCCTGCTTGTGATCCGTTTTTCTGTGCCTCTGTTCCCTCCTGCTTGTGATCCGGTTTTTCGTGCCTCTGTTCCCTCCTGCTTGTGATCCGTTTTCTGTGCCTCTGTTCCCTCCGGCTTGTGATCCGGTTTTTCGTGCCTCTGAACCCTGCTTCAATTCACTTCCCTCCGTAGACGCACCTATGCCCGTTTTCTGTGCCTCTGTTCCCTCCTGCTTGTGATCTGGTTTTTCGTGCCTCTGTTCCCTCCTGCTTGTGATCCGGTATTTCGTGCCTCTGATCCCTCCTGCTTGTGATCCATTTTCTGTGCCTCTGTTCCCTCCTGCTTGTGATCCGGTTTTTCGTGCCTCTGTTCCCTCCTGCTTGTGATCCGTTTTCTGGGCCTCTGTTCCCTCCTGCTTGTGATCCGTTTTCTGTGCCAGTTCCCTCCTGCTTATGATCCGATTTCTGAGCCTCTGTTCCCTCCTGCTTATGATCCGTTTTTCTGAGCCTCTGTTCCCTCCTGCTTGTGATCCGTTTTCTGTGCCTCTGTTCCCTCCTGCTTGTGATCCAGTTTTTCGTGCCTCTGTTCCCTCCCGTTTGTGATCCAGTTGTTCTTGCCTCTGTTCCCTCCTGCTTGTCATCCGGTTTTTCGTGCCTCTGTTCCCTCCTGCTTGTGATCCGTTTTTCTGTGCCTCTGTTCCCTCCTGCTTGTGATCCGGTTTTTCGTGCCTCTGTTCCCTCCTGCTTGTGATCCGTTTTCTGTGCCTCTGTTCCCTCCAGCTTGTGATCCGGTTTTTCGTGCCTCTGTTCCCTCCTGCTTGTGATCCGTTTACTGGGCCTCTGTTCCCTCCTGCTTGTGATCCGTTTTCTGGGCCTCTGTTCCCTCCTGCTTGTGATCCGTTTTCTGTGCCAGTTCCCTCCTGCTTATGATCCGATTTCTGAGCCTCTGTTCCCTCCTGCTTATGATCCGTTTTTCTGAGCCTCTGTTCCCTCCTGCTTGTGATCCGTTTTCTGTGCCTCTGTTCCCTCCTGCTTGTGATCCAGTTTTTCTTGCCTCTGTTCCCTCCTGCTTGTGATCCGTTTTCTGAGCCTCTGTTCCCTCCTACTTGTGATCTGGTTTCTGTGCCTCTGTTCCCTCCTGCTTGTGATCGGTTTTCTGTGCCTCTGTCCCCTCCTGCTTGTGATCTGGTTTTTCGTGCCTCTGTTCCCTCCTGCTTGTGATCCGTTTTCTGTGCCTGTTCCCTCCTGCTTGTGATCCGTTTTCTGTGCCTCTGTTCCCTCTTGCTTGTGATCCGGTTTTTCATGCCTCTATTCCCTCCTGCTTGTGATCCGTTTTCTGTGCCTCTGTTCCCTCCTGCGTGTGATCCGGTTTTTTCGTGCCTCTGTTCCCTCCTGCTTGTGATCCAGATTTTTCGTGCCTCTGTTCCCTCCTGCTTGTGATCCGGATTTTTCGTGCCGCTCTTCCCTCCTGCTTGTGATCCGGTTTTTCTGTGCCTCTGTTCCCTGCTTCAAATCACTCACCTCCGAAGACGCACCTATGCCCGTTTTCTGTGCCTCTGTTCCCTCCTGCTTTTGATCCTGTTTTTCGTGCCTCCGTTCCCTCCTGCTTGTGATCCGTTCCCTCCTGCTTGTGATCCATTTTCTCGTGCCTCTGTTCCCTCCTGCTTGTGATCCGGTTTTTCGTGCCTCTGTTACCTCCTGCTTGTGATCGTTTTCTGTGCCTGTTCCCTCCTGCTTGTGATCCGTTTTCTGTGCCTCTGTTCCCTCTTGCTTGTGATCCGGTTTTTCATGCCTCTATTCCCTCCTGCTTGTGATCCGTTTTCTGTGCCTCTGTTCCCTCCTGCGTGTGATCCAGTTTTTTCGTGCCTCTGTTCCCTCCTGCTTGTGAGCCGGATTTTTCGTGCCTTTGTTCCCTCCTGCTTGTGATCTGGATTTTTCGTGCCTCTGTTCCCTCCTGCTTGTGATCCGGTTTTTCGTGCCTCTGTTACCTCCTGCTTGTGATCCGTTTTCTGAGCCTCTGTTCCCTCCTGCTTGTGATCTGGTTTCTGTGCCTCTGTTCCCTCCTGCTTGTGATCTGTTTTCTTTGCCTCTGTCCCCTCCTGCTTGTGATCTGGTTTTTCGTGCCTCTGGTCCCTCCTGCTTGTGATCTGTTTTCTGTGCCTCTGTTCCCTCCTGCTTGTGATCCGTTTTCTGAGCCTCTGTTCCCTCCTGCTTGTGATCTGGTTTTTCGTGCCTCTGTTCCCTCCTGCTTGTAATCCGGTATTTCTTGCCTCTGTTCCCTCCTGCTTGTGTGTGTGTGGCTCTGTCTGTGTGTGTTTTGTGGCTCTGTCTGTGTGTGTGTGTGTGTGGCTCTGTCTATGAGTGTGTTTGGCTCTGTGTGTGTGTGTGTTTTTGGCTGTGTGTGTGTGTGTGTGTGTGTGTGTGGCTCTGTCTGTGTGGCTGTGTGGCTCTGTCTGTGTGGCTGTGTGTGTGTGTGGCTCTGTCTGTATGGCTCTGTCTGTGTGTGTACCTCTGTCTGTGTGGCTCGGTCTGTCTGTGTGTGTGGCTCCGTCTGTCTGTGTGTGGCTCTGTCTGTGTGGCTCTGTCTGTGTCTGTGTGTGTGTGTGTGTGTGTGTGTATGTGCGTGTGTGTGTGTGTGTGTGTGTGTATGGCTCTGTGGGTGTGGTTCTGGGTGTATGTGTGTGTGTGGCTCTGTGTGTGTGTGGCTGTGTGTGTGTGTGGCTGTGTGTGTGGCTCTGTGTGTGTGTGTGTGTGTGGCTCTGTGTGTGTGTGGCTCTGTGTGTGTGTGGCTCTGTGTGGTGTGTGGCTGTGTGGATAGCTTTTTTTGTAGGTGGCTCTATGTGTAGGTGGCTCTATGTGTGGGTGGCTCTGTCTGTGTGAGTGTGGCTCTGTCTGTGTGAGGGTGGCTCTGTCTGTGTGAGGGTGGCTCTATGTGAATGACTGTGTGGGTGGCTCTGTATGTGTGTGTGTGTGGCTTTGTGTGTGTGGCTCTGTGTGGGTGTAAATGCAATAGGTCATGCCATTTATTTATGTTTTAAAAATCAAAACATAAATAAAAATAATGTCATGAGCAATGTCAATAGCTCTAACTTTAACAATGCCGAAACCATTGCATTGTAAATGCTTGTTGTTATTAGTGTTGCTGGACCATAGAGACTGTCTGTACTCAGACCCAGCCTAAACTCACCTACTCAGGGCCTGGGTACTATCACTGATGACAAGCAGGGCTCTATAAATATACCTTGCATTACATTACACATGAGGATTTGACACCCTTGCACATTCAAGCTATATTCACACAGATAAGTTGATGTTGGAGATGAAATTTATTTTGTATTTAACCCCGGAGTTACTTGGACCGGATAAGTTGTGAAGTTTTAAATATACACACTAGAAAAGTGAGGCCAGTTCAGTGCCACTCAACCTGCGTTTGTTGGAAATGTTTCCTAAATCTATGCCAGAAGAATAGATAAGTAAACACATTTTTCTTGCTCTTGTAATAGTACAACGTCACATAGACCAGCTTTTAATTAGAAAGGAAGGTCCTACCCATGGAATATGGTTCCAGGACATTTCTAACAATATCCTAACAAAGCAGAGTCACAGACTCCAGCCACCTGTTTGAGGGAACCTGCATTGTGGAAAGGATTTCTCTGTTTGGTAAGATACTTGGAGAGGTAGAAATGATGGAGAGGTAGAAATGATTGAAAGGAACCAGTGACTGAAAGCAAAGAAATGTCTAAAACAGAGATAATGACTAAAACATGCTGAACCTATCGTCACAGAAACTTTCAAATTTTGCCCTTTGACAGTACAGTTAGAATTACTTACAGAGCACCCAAACAACAAACTGCACTACAATTTCATACTAATGGCACACTGACCTACAGAAATACCAACAATATATTTGACAAAACAATTTGCACTGTGAAGCATGTAAGAACTTCTGAGTTTGCATTAGGGCCTTTGGCAGCCCAGATACCTCACTAAGTCAAAACATTAAAAACCAGAGACTAGAGGAGGATTTTCCAGCGATCAGAAAAGCCCTAACAAACCAAAACATAATTTACTACCTGATAGCACTACTAGAACACAATTCAAAACGCTACTTATCACAAGACAGACATAAACACAGTATATACTGACTGAGTGACCACAACATGGACAGATCAACTGAGGTCTAATCAAAACACACAGTGCATTAATGGGGCCAAACAGTGAAAGAGGTCACACTATATATTAAACCCCAATCAGACGTCATTAAACAAAGCATCATTCTAGAATGCTTATCGTTGGCGATTGGTAAAGACTCTGAGGTGTGCAAAGTAAGCTATTCTTTATCTCTACAATAGATGGCCACTTTAAAATTAACAGACCTGAATATATTAGTCTGAAAACATTCTTCAGAGATAAGGTGATGTATTTTAATCTATCCCCTTATATACTATAACATACATATCAAATCAGCAATAGGTTGTATTATTGCAATAGACATGTAAGAACCTGCGTTAATTAAATGTTAAGATCAAACGAAAATACTGCATTGAACGATTTAGCGAAATGACAATGTCACCTAATCTGAAAAACAATTATCATCTGTGTGCACGTGAGTGTTGAACTGAACAGGTGTAGGGCATAATCTAGCATTCGTATGGCATCGAAACGATTTCTGGAAGTATGGGGTATGACTTTCTAAACGTGTAAATATATATATGCGTGCCTAAGTGTCCATAATGCCCAAAAATAAAACAGACTGATACACAGAACTTGCTGCGAGCCTCACACTGATGAACAGTCTGCACACGATTTGCTGTCCGAATTTCACTGACACCTTGGCCCGGACAGCCAATCATCATTAGGCATGCATGCGGAACCTGATTTTCAAGCAGGCTACACAGCTATGTGCTCACCGTGCTCTTGCCCGATAGCTCAAATAGCCGCTGCTGCCTGACATTGAAGGCTGCCCCCACAGGAGACCAACTGGTGCTGACCCCCCTGCGCAGCTTGGTGTGCCTGATCGCCCCTCGCAACAGACTCCTGACGCCCAGCAGCATCATGGCTCTGCCCTTAAGTGGACCACTGCCCCTCAGTGGAGAATGCTACCGGCTCTAAACTTAAGGAATCTTCCTGCCTTTCAATGCTCCCGGTTCCTGCATGCTGTCGCCAAGAGCTGTCGTAAAATCAGGCCGTCGCATCCAAACTAGTCTACGTCGCAAAATGGCACACTTAGGCCGCCATCTTGGGTGAGGTGCCGATTTTTAAACTTTCAGTTGTAATAAATAAAAGTCGTTTTTTTAAATCATTCTCGACCCGTTACCTTCCTCTTAATTGGCTACTGCGCTGCACTAGAAGGTGAGTCACGGACAATATCTTCAACCAAGGTAAGACGTTTTGCTGCCCGTAGTTGATAATTGTCAATCTTTGAATTGGAGGCATGCACATTTATTGCGGAGAGAGCAAAGAAATCTAGTGGGTTTATTGTGACCTCCGTAGAAGCTGAGCAGCTCTTTTATCAGAACTAAAAACAAACATTTGCAATGCAATAGGTCTCGCATTTGCGAGAGTTTAAGCCGGTATTGGCATTGTAAATGACAATGCCTTTTATTGATCTGTTTTGATAAGTAACACATAAATAAAAGGCATTGTCATTTACAACGCTAATAGTTCAAACTCTTGTAAATGCCAGACCTATTGCCCCAGGTTTTTCATTCCACTTAAAGCCCTGGTGTCCACCCAACAAACCAATGCATATTCTGTTGCGCCAATGTCACAGTTCCATGAACCAGTGTACGCATAATATGCTTAATTGAGCTAGAAAATCCTTTTAACATTCTTGAAGGTTTTTTTGGGGGGGGGGGGGGAGGGGGGGGGTTTGCAAGGGAGAGAAATTCCTGTAATTCAGTCTTAAAATAATGCAGGGTAAGGTGATGGGCAATTCTGCACAGGTAGAGGCAGGAGTGTAGGAATGCAGCTCTACCACGGGATTAATACACGGAGCCTTATCTGTTATTTAAACTCTTTTATTCTCGGAGCGCCGGGGCACCGGACCTCTCTTTACCGGACTCGGCGCCGAAACAAAATGGCCGCCTTCTGGTTCCTGTCAAGCCCTTCCGGTTCTGGCCTTCGCTGGTCGGAAAGCTAGACCGTCACCACATATCTCCCCCCTTAAACACCTCAACAACAAGTACATGACGCCAATAGTCTTACTTGATGCACATGGTTAAGTTCTCAAACTTCTTAGGGACTCTCACGATTCTTCCTGCTCTCGTTCTCACTGCTTCTGCTCCCTTCTTACCTCCCAGGGTACTTGGGACTGTGTGCAGCCCTCGTCTCTCGCTCTTGCTACCTTCAGCTACTGCCGGTTTCTCTTTGCCCATCTCCTCCTCGCTTCTCTTCACACTTGCAACACCTCTGACCTCATCATCGGCGATGTTTCCGTTCTCTGTTTCTTCTACTTGCTCTTCCGTTCTCTCTACTTGCTCTTTCCTTCTCCCACCCATTCTTTGGCTGGGCACTTCCTCTTCCAACTCCATGTCACCTTCTGTTTCCGTCTCCCATCTCAGTATTTTGTTGCATATCGCCATCCTGTCTTGTGACCACACTTTGCCGTCGCTCAGCAACGCAGATCTGGCATATGGTTCTAGGACTTGCAGGGGTGGGGTGAACTTACTTTCTCCTTTCCTTTTCAATGTCGCTACCTTCACTCTCACCCAGTCTCCTTTCTCCAGTGTCACTTCTCGCGCATTTCGTCGTTTGTTGTAGTGCTCTGTATAAGCCTCTTGTGCTCTCTCCAGATTCCTTTTCACTATCCCCGGAGACCATCTGCTTTGCACTACCATCAGTCTCCACACTATGTTGTCCTTTGTGAATGGTTCTCTTCCCCTCAAGACTTTGAAGGGACTGTAACCTGTACTCCCAGGCGTGATGCGGTACGCCCACAGCATCTTGGGTAATTCCTTTTCCCAATCTTGTCCATCGCTTATGACTGCTTGGAAGGTTCCCATTATGACTCTCTTGAACCGTTCGGCCAGTCCATTCCCTGCTGGGTGATATATGGGAGTGTGCTTCACCTCTATTCCGTTTCTGGACATAAGCGCTTCCCATTTGGTTGACACAAACTGCGGTCTGTTGTCATATGTTATTATTTTGGGGATTCCCTCCTTCACAAATATTGCATTAAGAAATGCTAGTACTGCATCAGTGTCCACTGTTTCCTTAACCTCCACTTCTGGCCTCTTAGAGTACCTGTCCACCAATACTATGGCGTATTTCTGTATTCCCTTGATGTTCAAGATGGGCCCTATTATGTCTATGGATACCATTTCCCATGGGCTGCTGGGCACGGGGAACTTGCCCAATTGTGGTCTTACCAGGGTTTGGGTTTTGTCTGCCCTGGAGCAAGAATCGCAATTTATCACGTATCTCTCCACGTGGGTGTCAATCGCCGGCCACCAATACGCCTGTCTGGCCAATGCTTTGGTTTTCGTGATCCCTTGGTGTCCTTCATGTAAAATCGCCAACAGGTGTTCTATCAGTCCTTGGGGAGGAATAACTTTGTCCCCTCTCATTAGGAACGTGGGGTTCTCTCCTAGGGACAATTCTTCTCTCACCTCCCAGTATTTCTTCATCTTTTCGTCTAGGTGCCTTTTCTCCGGCCAACCATGTGTCACATACCCCTTGATCGCCTCCACGTCATCATCTTGCCTGTACGCATCAGACCATTCCTGTTCGCTGATGACCTGTTCCATGTCCTGCATTGTCGCCACCATGTAACCCTCCCATCCAGGGGGTTCCTGTTCGTCTACTTTTTCTTTGGCAGCTGCTCTGCTCAAGAAATCCGCCACCTTGTTCCTGGGTCCTGGCAAATACTCCACCTCGTACACGTAGTCCAGGAGTCTCAATGTCATCTTCGCTATCCTCGGGGTGGCATGCGCATGTCCACTTGAAGTCAGTACCTTTATTAATGGTTTGTGGTCCGTGCGAACTAAGAACTTGGCCCCCCACAGAAATTGTCGGAACCGTTCCATCGCCCACACCACTGCCAGCATTTCTTTTTCGATGACACTGAATTTTTCTTCGTTTGGTGCCAGGGATCTGGAAGCAAAACAGACCGGCGATACCTCCCCTTTGTCCGACCTTTGCATCAATACCGCCCCTAGGCCTCGGTTGTTGGCGTCCGTGGTGAGTATGGATTCAGCTGCTTGGTGAAATCCCTTGAGTGGTATGGCCTCGCTCATTTCCTTCTTCAGGGCTTCAAATTCCTCTTGTTCCTCTTTGCCCCATTTGAATCCGTTACTCTCCTTCAACAGTTGATGCAGGTAGTGTGTCTTGGTGGCAAAGTTGGGAATGAATTTCCTATAGAATTCCGCCATGCCCAGAAACGACCTGACATCTTCTTTCTTCAAGGGGGCTGGTGCATTCTTTATCGCTTCCATGTTAGCTCTCTTTGGTTAAATTCCCTTCTCGCTTATTTCGTGCCCCAGGTACGTCACCGACGGCACCCCAAATTTGCACTTCGCCCACTCCGCGGTGCGTCCATTGTTTTGTAGCACCCTCAGTACGGTGTGCAGCTTTTCGTTGTGCTCTGGCTTGGATTTTCCCATTATGAGAATATCGTCCTGGAAGTATTGAACTCATTCCACCTTTTTGAATAGCTTGTGCATAAGGTTTTGAAACACTGCAGCTGCTGACGCCAATCCGAATGGCAGTCTCATGAATTTATAACACCCAAAAGGCGTTATGAAGGATGTGAGGTGGCTGCAGGTAGGATGGAGTGTCACCTGATGGTACGCAGAGGACAGGTCTACCGTCTAGAACCACTTTATACCTTTAGTCTTCGAGAGCATCTCATTTATCTGTGGCAGCGGAAACTTGTCTATAAGAATGTTCTTGTTGAGTTCCCTGAGGTCCACGCACAGCCTCACCTTCCCATTGGGTTTTTGTGCCACTACTAAGGGCGACAACCATTCCGCACTTTCGATTGCTTGGATCATGCCTCCTTTCTCCAACCTATCTAGTTCTTCTTGTACCGCCTCTCTGCAGCGGAACGGTATGTTCCGGACCTTGTGGCTCACAGGTTATGCTCCTACCTTCAGGCGTATCATGTGCTTGAATTTTGTTAATTCTCCTATCTTCCCACTGAACACGTCGGGATACTCTCTTTTCCATGCTTCTCCCTCGTGTCCCCGTTCCGTGTCCATTAGCATCACTTTCTCTATTCCTCCGGGATTTAGTTGGATCCCTAGTGCGCCTTGGTCTTTCCATCCAAGCACCGAGGGTCCCTTTTCTGCTACGTACAGCTTACAGTTGGCTCAGCGTCCTTTAAATTCAAATGGTAGAGGGCAATACCCTAACATGGGTATCCTCTGTCCTGTGTAGGTGACTGGTCTCAAATCCATTGGTCGTAGTTCTTCCTTTAGTTTTTCTAAGAACTTCTCTTCCCACACTTTCCTCTGTACTTTCGTGATGGGAGCTCCTGAGTCGGCTACAATATCAATCTTCACGCCCCAATGCTCATGTTGAGTATCGATTTGTTGGACCCTTTGCAGTTCACATCCAGGACCTGGGCATTTATGTATAGGACCTCTTCGAGGTGCTCCTCCTCTGCTTGCTCCTCTTCCTCCTCTGGGCTGTCCTGGTCAATATACTTGACAGCTGCTCCTTTGGACTTCCGCCTGCACACTTTTTCATAATGTCCGAATATGCCGCAGAAAGCGCACTTCGCCCTGAACGCCGGACACATTTTGTCGTTACCTAAGTGTGAGGTGCTTCCACATCTGTAGCAACTTGTTCTTCTATCCCCACCAGTCTTCGAAGGCGCTCCTACGTTCTGCTGGCCTCTCTTGGTATATTGGTTCCTAGGTGGTCCATGTTGTTTGGTTTTGTCTCCTTTGTTGTGCACCATCACTCTGCATACCGTCTGCGTGCTCCCTGCATCTTTTTGGGCCGCTTGTGCACATCTTTTTGAGAACTCCGCTTTCTTGACCAGGGCCCATACTTCCTTGAGGGGGGCATCACCATTTACCTATAGCTTTTCTTGTACTGCCGAGTTCGACATGTGCATGATGATTTGATCCTTTACCAGTTTGTCATGTAGGTCACCAAATTTGCACGTTAACGCCAGTTTCTGTAGCGCTGCAACGTACATCTATGGTCTCTCCACTCTCCTGTTTCCTCTGGAAGAAGTTGCACCGATCAATGGCCACACACACCACAGGCCTGTAGTGCGCATTTAGGTCCTCTATCGCGTGTCTGAACACATCCGTGTCCGTCGCGTCCCTTGTGATTTTCACCAAGTTGTCAAACACCCTTAAACCTTCTGGGCCTAAATTGTGCAGGAGTATTTTCTTCCTCCTCGGACTGGAGTATTCCGCATCGCCTTCTTCTTCTAGTGCCTCCAGGTAATTCAGGTATCTCTTCCAGTCTTCCAATGGCATCGTGGGCTCTCCTCTCTTTGGGAGGAAGGTTACCATGTTGGTGAGGGACGTGGATGGGGTCGCCATCCTCTCGTTGCCCCTTGGGACTGCTTGGGCGGGAACGTTACGACTGGGCGGGCTGCCAGGTGCTCGCCTGGCATCCGTGTCCCCCTCACCTTGGTCCTGGCCGCTATTCTTGCCTCCCGCTGCCCCTCTGGGTTCCAGGTTTGCTTGTCGCCTCGCTTTTTGTCCTTAGCCGGGCTCCACACCCGTGCGAGCTCACCCGCCAGCGTTCTGTGGCTGGTGGCAGATGTCGGACGCTGTAGTGCGCCTTTTTCTCCTTATCGTCGTGTGCTCCGGTGCAGGCCTCTTGTATGGCCTTTCGCGCCCTTTTCGCGAGTCGTCCGTGCTTGTCTCCGGGTGTTTGCTCTCTCACCGGGAGCGTTAGCCCTCTCTTTGGCCTGCTTTCTCTGTCAATGTCTATCACTTGTGCTGACTTTATCCCTCTGCCGCGCTCCGAGTTTACTATGTGTTATTCAGTTGGTGGTGTGCTCTTTTCCAATTGATTTCCTTGTTCGTGCGTCGTTGTTTTTGATTTTTTTTTTTTTTTTGTCTCGTATCCCGCCTCGTCGCCATTGTAGGAATGCAGCTCTACCACAGGAATAATACACGGAGCCTTATCTGTTATTTAAACTCCTTTATTCTTGGAGAGCCGGGGCAGTGCACCTCTCTTTACCGGGCTCGGCGCCGACACACAATGGCCGCCTTTAGTGTATTGGGGTAGGGTGT
This sequence comes from Lissotriton vulgaris, assembly GCF_964263255.1. NCBI lineage: Eukaryota > Metazoa > Chordata > Amphibia > Caudata > Salamandridae > Lissotriton > Lissotriton vulgaris. The sequence goes on along the minus strand of NC_141696.1, from coordinate 1,268,971,412 downwards.
GCTGAATGGAAAGATGCTTTTTCAGACACTTCCTGGGGCACACAAGGTGCTCCATGCATAGCCCGGTTCAAACCAGTTGCTGGGGCACTCCAGCCCCACTCTGGCACAAAACTGGACAAAGGGAAAGGGGTGAAACCACCCCCTTCCCAGTTCCACCTATAGGAAGGACCTAGCAGGTAATCCAGCCCCTTTTCTTAGTATAAGTATAGGAGCTGTGTCCCCAGGACTTTAGATTATCCTGGAACGAAACTTTAATATAGAACTCTTGGACCTTTGACATTCTATTTCGACTAGAAGACTGAAGACATCTCCCTTGTGATCAAGGAGTGACCACCCTGTTCAAACAGGCACCACTAGTAACTTGTTGGTTTGCTTTGTCAACACTCCTGCCTTGACCCAAAGACTCAGCTTCTCAGGACTGGACTTCCAGACTTCTCAGACCCCAAACCACATCCACAGCAAAGCTGAGACCTGTTGCGGACACGAGAGACGTGGGACCAGACTCCCTGGATATTCCACATTTTGCTAACTGCATGAACTCCTGAGGTAACTCAAAGTTGTGCATTGGGGTACGAGAAGCCCCAGACCCAAGCACCATTTACTCTGAAGCTCAGCCCTACACACTCCACGAGTGACGCGTGGGGCCTGCTCTTGCATTTCAGCTCGACGCATCTTCCTGGTTGCTAGCCCGTTGGCTAGTTAGCCCTCCGAAGACTTTCTTTTGAATTTACACCGCTGGCCTGGTTGCTCCAGGCTTGCTCCAGCTTCCCTCAAAGGAGAAGCTTCCCAGACCTTGCTGGTCTGACTCGAAGCCAATCTTCACTTCCTGCGTGGGTTGCATTTGCCAGGGCTTGTTGGGTCCAATCCGGATCCCGACACCGCAGTCAACTAGATCCTTCATGGAACAGCTCGAATCCAGCTCCTGGTCGTCGTCGACACCTCCTGGTCCTTGTGGCTGCAGTGACAAGCTTCACCTTCATCACCTGAATCGACGCAACATCGCCTGGTTCCTTCCTGGTCACTGGCTAGTGACCCAGACTCTGTCCCCTCTGCTTTTAGGTTCTTCAGATCTTCGATCCACCCTTGGATCCACCTGGACACTTTTCCTCTGGTCGCCTGTAGCACTTCTTTGCAGATCTCCATTGAAAACATTGACGAAACCCGACACCAAAAGACACCTAAGCACCTGGCTTCCCTGGGTGGTAACTCGAGTACTCCGGTGCTCCCGTGGGTATTGACTCTCAAAGTGTCCTAGTCTAAAGGGGTTTTGTCGTAGTCCATCCGGAAGTGCCCTTAATCAGTAACTTTGTAACTTTTACATTCTCCATTATATGTCAATGGTAACTCGCGGCGTTGTTTATACACTTCAAGCGTCTCCCGTGGGTCTCCTACTTCCTAAACTTTGGTTGTTTAGTGTAGCCCCAGCGATTCTCTAGGCCCCAGGCCTATTCACTATTTCTGTAGTGGCTCTTATACCACTATTTTAGTATATGTTTTGTGAGGCCCCTAGGGCAAAACTGTATTTGTGCAACTTATCGTATGCTAATTAAGTAACTTGAGAGGTACTTTTACCTCTGACCTCATAAAGAGGGCAGAGGGGTTGTGTTAGAAATAAATACATATATATATTTGATGTATACCATGTGTGCTGTCCTTTCATTTGGTATTCAAGGGATTATAATTGGTAAAACAAACCTCTTCACATGCTCTTTGCAGTCTTAGCCTAAGACTGCTGGTCCATGTTACCACTAGGATAGCTTGTCTATAAGGTTGACTTTACAACCACCATCAATAAGGGTCGATTTAGACTGGTGCAAGGTGCCACTAGAACTAGTGACATCATATGCCAGGCTAACTTCTCACATTGGTGTGCAGCGGATGTGATAAGAGCTTGAATGTGTTTTACCATATAATCTTGCAATATCATTTGAAAGATCACATTAAGGTACCAATAGGTACATATAAATCAAGTCTTATAATACTTTAAGTTCTACTGAACTTATCAGTTGTAGAGGAAACGGCTTAGCACACCCTGACTACAACTCTAGAGAGGTTCTAGTAGATAACATTTAGTGTAGGTAGGGGCACACACCACACCTCACTAGAAAATGTCATTGGAAGCAGGGCCTAGTGGGCCTCTGCCAGAAGCTGACCCTCCCAGGGTACGTTCTAAATATGACACATTCACTTTTCATGAACTGAGAAGCCTGTGTACAGCCAGAAGGCTGAGACAAGGACACAGCCCCACCTTTAACCACCTGGTAGATATATTAGTGGAATATGATGTAGAAAAAGTATCCAATCCAGATCCATCAGGTAGTACAGAGGAGGACCATCCCTCAACAGATGATCCCACTGGTGAAAACCAAGGGGATGCTGATGCTGAAGTGGATGCTAACCAGGTGCAAGTCAGGGAACTGAACCAGGTTAACCTAGGACTACTTGGGACTGAGAATGGAAGAATCCAAACCAGACCCTCAAGTAGGCCTAACAATGGGCACAGACGGAGAAGATCACTTTCCAGTGATTTCAACCACTCTTTTGACTCATTAGGGTCCCATGCCTCAGCTCTAGGGAGAATGACTTCCCCTGAGAGAAGAGAGCATAAGGCTAGGATGAGGGAATCCAAGCTTAGAATCAAGAGGCAAGAAATTGCCCTTGCAAAAGAGAACCTGGCTCTTGAGAGAGAGAGAGAACATTGTGTGGACTAGAGTCCACTGGTGGCAGCATAATTCCTAAAGATAAGGAAAGGTCTTGTGACCATAGAAACCTGAGTAAAAGTGTGCCCCCCTATCAGGTAGGGGATGACATCCACAAGTGGATCGCTGCTTTGGAGAGGGCCTGCAAAGTAGAACAGGTACCCCAGAGTCAGTGGACAGCAATTTTATGGCTCTCCTTTACAGACAAAGGTAGAGATAAGCTCCTAACAGTTAATGAACAGGATGCTGACAACTACACTGTCCTGAAGAGTGCTCTGATAGATGGGTTTGGCTTAAACACTGAGCAATACAGGTTGCTGTTCAGAGATACCCAGAAGACACAGACTCAGGACTGGACTGACTTTGTAGATTGTGCCGCTAAGGCTCTGGAAGGCTGGTTACTGGGCAGTAAAGTAAGTGACTATACAGGATTGTATAACCTTATTATGAGAGAACAGATTCTTAATAATTGCCAGAACCAGTTATTGCATCAACACCTGATTGACTCTGATTTGACCTCTCCCCAAGAATTGGGTAAAAAGGCAGACAAATGGGTCAGAACCAGGGTGAAGCATAAGGTCCAGACCAAGGTGGTGATCAGAAGAAGCAAGACCAAAAGGGTAGGGAAAAAGCAAAAGACCAGAAGTCTTCTCAAGGTCCCCAAAAAGCTTCTAATGGTCAGTGTCCCCAACCACCTAAAAAGAAAGAAGGTCCAAAGAAACCATTGTGCAACTTTTGTAAGGCTAATACTCACTGGACCAGTGATTGCACCAAAAAGGAGGCAGCTCCAGCCACCATTGTCCCTAAGGCAACTGTTCCCCCTAGTACAGCTAATAGTGGTGGTTCTCAACAGAAGGGTGTAGTAGGGGTAACCCTGGGAACTGAGGTGGATTCTGGCCTAGTCAGAATTCCAACTCAAGCTGTTCTTGTCTGTGATGTGGACACGGCTATGTCCTCTACTGTGAGCCCCAGTAACTTGGGCAAGTACAGACAGACTCCTTTAATTAATGATAGAGTGGCTCAGGCCTACAGGGACACATGTGTTAGTGTCACAATGGTGACACCCAGCTTTGTGAACCCTGGACGAATCATACTAGGTAAGAATTACCTAGTGACCAATGCAAGCAATGTCACTACCACCCATAGTATGGCAATTGTAAATTTCTCCTGGGGAGGGGTAACTGGCCTCAAAAGGGTTGTTGTTAGTTCAGACCTCCCTGTATAATGTTTGCTTGGCAATGACCTAGAGACTTCAGTCTGGTCTGAAGTAGAGTATAGGACTCATGCAGAAATGTTAGGTATATCAGCACATGTCCTTGCTGTGACCAGGTCACAGGCCCAAAATTGCAACACTGAACAGGCCCTGGATCCTGAAATTATGGACCAGTTGCCTACCAGGAGGAGAAGCAGTAGGGTTAAGGCAGTGCCTTTCCCCTTGCCTAAGAATGAGGATCAGCCTTCTGAGGAAGCTTATTGTGAGACCAAAGAAGGGACTATCCTAGAAGAACTTGAGCCTGATCAGGTTGGGTTTCGTGGGACAGGGGGACCTTCAAGGGCAGATCTGAGGCAGGCGAAGTTGGACTGCCCTTCTCTTGAACCCCTCAGACAGCAAGCTGCTGCTGAGGCTGCTGGGAATGCTAATGGAACCCATAGAGTGTATTGGGATGAAGGGCTCCTGTATTCAGAGGCTAGACCCAAGCCTGGTGCTTCCAGGAGGTTGGTCATACCTTTGGCATTCAGGGGCTTCCTTCTCTCCTTAGCCCATGATATTCCCCTAGCAGGACATCTTGGCCAGAGCAAGACTTGGGACAGGCTTGTCCCTCACTTTCACTGGCCCCACATGTCAGAAGACACAAAGGAGTTGTGTCGCTCCTGTGTCACCTGCAAAGCCAGTGGCAAATCAGGTGGCACCACAAAGGCCCCCCTAATACCACTACCTGTGGTGGGGGTTCCCTTTGAAAGAGTAGGGATAGACATTGTTGGACCAGTGGATCCCCAAACAGCATCTGGGCACAGGTTTATTCTGGTGGTAGTGGATCATGCCACCAGATACCCAGAAGTTATTCCCCTAAGGACCACAACAGCACCTGTTGTGGCAAGAGCCCTCCTGAGAGGTTTCTCAAGAGTGGGTTTTCCAAAGGAGGTTGTCTCAGACAGAGGTGCAAACTTTATGTCTGGATATTTGACTGCTATGTGGAAAGACTATAGAGTGAACTACAAGTTCACCACACCCTACCACCCACAGTGCAATGGTCTATTTGAGAGATTCAACAAGACCTTAAAGGGCATGATTAAGGGTCTACCTGAAAAGCTTAGGCGAAGATGGGACATCCTACTGCCCTACCTTTTGTTTGCTCACAGAGAGGTCCCACAAAAGGGGGTTGGCTACAGCCCTTTTAAACTTTTGTTTGGAAATCCTGTAAGAGGACCCCTTTGTCTGTTGAAGGAAGGATGGGAGTTACCTCTCAAAGCTCCTATGCAAGACATTGTGGACTATGTACTTGGTCTCCGCTCCAGGATGGCTGAGTACATGAAAAACGCTTCCAAAAACCTTGAGGCTAGCCAGGAATTACAAAAAGCCTGGCATGACCAAAAGGCTGTGCTGACTGTTTACCAGACAGGGCAGAAAGTGTGGGTGTTGGAGCCAATGGCACCAGCAGCTCTCCAAGACAAATGGTCTGGACCCCACACTATTGTTGAACAGAAGGGAGAGGTAACCTATTTGATTGATCTTGGAACTCCCAGGAGCCCCCACAGGGTGCTTCATGTCAACAGACTGAAACCATATGTTGACAGGGCTGACATGGGCTTGCGCATGGCTACTGATGAAGGACAGGAGGAAGAGAGTGACCCTCTCCCAGACCTGCTCTCTCAGAACCCTGATGATGGATCAGTTGATGGTGTAGCCTTGGCAGGCAGCCTCACTGATTAGCAGCAGAGGGACTGCAGACAAGTTCTGCAGGCCTATAGACATATGTTTTCACTGACTCCCAGTCAGACTACCTGGTGCACCCATGAGGTGGACACTGGGGACAGTCTGCCTGTTAAAAGTAAGATTTACAGGCAACCTGATCATGTCAGGGACTGTATCAGGACAGAGGTCCAAAAGATGTTGAGGTGGGAGTTATTGAGCCCTCAGAGAGCCCTTGGGCCAGTCCTGTAGTCCTAGTGCCTAAACCTCACACCCAAGATGGTAAGAGAGAGATGAGGTTTTGCGTGGATTACAGAGATCTCAATGCTGTCACTAGGACAGATGCCCACCCAATACCAAGAGCAGATGAACTCATTGACAAATTGGCTTCTGCCAAGTTTTTTTAGTACATTTGACTTGACAGCTGGCTACTGGCAGATCAGACTAGCTGATGATGCAAAAGCCAAGACAGCATTTTCAACCCCAGGAGGTCATTATAAATTTGTGGTAATGCCCTTTGGTCTGAAAAATGCACCTGCCACATTCCAAAGGTTGGTGAATCAAGTCCTCTCAGGTCTGGATGACTAATGTGCAGCTTATGTTGATGATATTGCTGTGTTTAGCTCCTCTTGGGAAGATCACCTGATCCACCTGAAGAATGTTTTGGAGGCCCTGCAAAAGGCAGGCCTAACTATCAAAGCTACCAAGTGCCCGATAGGGCAGAGTCAGGTTGTATACCTGGGCCACCTGGTAGGTGGAGGTCAGGTTCAACCATTGGTGAGCAAGATCCAGACCATAAAGGACTGGACTGCTCCCACAACCCAGACACAGGTCAGAGCTTTCTTGGGCCTGTATGGTTACTACAGGAAGTTTGTCAAGAACTATGGGTCCATTGTGACCCCTCTTAATGACTCAACTTCAAAGAAAATGCCAAAGAAAGTTGAGTGGACAGTAAGCTGTCAAAGGCATGTGATGACCTGAAGCAGGCCATGTGCACTGCACCTATTCCAGACTACTCCAAGGAATTCATTGTTCAAACAGATGCTTCTGAGTCGGGTTTAGGAGCTGTTCTTTCACAACTGAATAAAGATGGTCAAGACCAGCCAATAGCTTTTATTAGCAGAAGGCTGACCCCTAGAGAGAAACGTTGTTCAGCTTTTGAGATGGAGGCCTTTGCTGTGGTTTGGGCCCTGCAGAAGCTGAGGCCATACTTGTTTGGTACTCACTTCAAGATTCAGACAGACCCTAAGCCCCTCTTGTGGCTCAATCAGATGAAGGGTGAAAATCCCAAACTGCTTAGGTGATCCATTTCCCTACAGGGGATGGACTTTACAGTGGAACATAGACCTGGGACTGACCATGCCAATGCAGATGGACTCTCCAGATATTTCCACTTAGAACATGAAGACTCAACTGGTCAAGGTTAGTTTAATGCCCCTACGTTTGGGATGGGGGGGGGGGTTGTGTAGGAGAGTAGGGTCTGCTGCCTATGGTCACCCCAACTTTTTGCTGTGATTTTCTGGTTTTCTTACTTCAGTGTGGTTGTGGGCCTGCTAATCAGACCCACAGCCCAGCTGTTCTCTCTCTAAATTGATACCATGTACTTTAGGTACATACCAGACTGGTTACTGAGTCACCTTTGTGAGCCCCTGTATAGTGTACCCTAGGTACCCAGGGCATAGGTGCATTCAAGGACTACCAGGGCTGCAGCATGTATTATGCCACCTCTGGCTGGCCATCCAAACTGACACCACAGGCTGATCACTCAGTTTGGGTAAGGTGGTGTATTCACCCCTTACTTAGATAAAGTGTACCTATATCTACCTTATATATAGACACATATGCACCTATAACTCACTCCTATGGTAGGCCTCGACAATCCTGGAGGCAGAGTGCTTGGTTTTATGTGAGAGGGTGCCCTAGCATGAGCTGAGCCCCGCTGCAGCTTTCGGAACCATCTCCTTATAGCTGTTCTATGATATAGCCATACCATATACTCTTAAGTGCATTATAATCCTCGCGGTTAATGCTAACTTTGGTTTGGCTGTATCAAAACATGACTTTGGAATACTACCCCTCCACCAATTCTGGTGGCGGGGGTAGCATTCCACCCTTCTAGAGAGAGAAGACATGTAGTTACTGCTAACCCCGGTTAAAGTAAATCAGAGCCTCAGCATCACAAAATGGATGCTGCTGCCACAGACACAAGTCTGACCTCCTGCTGCTGGGGGAAACTTAAGCAAGGGAGGCCTGGATAATAGGTTTCCTGTCGAGGGAGGTGCCAGCACCTCCCCAGAAAGCCTGTGGTGTATTCGGGCAGGGTGGGCTGAAAGGAAAGATGCTTTTTCAGACACTGCCTGGGGCACACAAGGTGCTCCATGCATAGCCAGGTTCAAACCAAATGCTGGGGCACTCAAGCCCCGCTCTGGTGCGAAACTGGACAAAGGGAAAGTGGTGTAACCACCCCCTTCCCAGGTCCACCCATAGGAGGGACCTAGCAGGTAATCCAGCCCCTTTTCTTAGTATAAGTATAAGAGCTGTGTCCCCAGGACTTTAGATTATCCTGGAATGAAACTTTGATACAGAACTCTTGGACCTTCAACGTTCTATTTCGACTAGAAGACTGAAGACATCTCCCTTGTGGTCAAGGAGTGACCACCCTGTTCAAACAGGCACCACCAGTAACTTGTCGGTTTGCTTTGTCGACGCTTCTGCCGAAGCCGAAGTCTCAGCTACTCAGGACTGGACTTCAGGACTTCTCAGACCCGATCCACATCCACAGCAAAGCTGAGACCCGTGGCGGACACAAGAGACGTGGGACCAGACTCCCTGGACATCCTGCATTTTGCTAACTGCATCGACTCCTGAGGTAACTCGAAGTTGTGCATTGGGGTACAAGAAGCCCCAGACCCGAGCACCATTTGCACCGAAGCTCAGCCCTCCACACTCCACGAGTGCCGCGTGGGGCCTGCTCTTGCATTTCAGCTCGACACGTCTTCCCGGTTGCTAGCCCGTTGGCTAGTTAGCCCTCCGAAGACTTTCTTTTGAATTTACACAGCTGGCCTGGTTGCTCCAGGCTTGCTTCAGCTTCCCTGCTAAGGGGAAGCTCCCCAGACAAGCCAATCTTCACTTCCTGAGTGGGTTGCGTTTGCCAAGGCTTGTCTGGTCCAATCCGGATACCGACACCGCAGTCAACTAGATCCTTCGTGGGACAGCTCAAATACAGCTCCTGGTCGTCGTCGACACCTCCTGGTCCTTGTGACTGCATAGACAGGCTTCTCCTTCTTTACCTGAATCGACGCGACATCGCCCGGTTCCTTCCTGGTTCCTTCCTGGTCACTGGCTAGTGACCCAGACTCTGTCCCCTCTGCTTTCGGGTTCTTCAGATCTTTGATCCACCCTTGGATACAACCGGACACTTTTCCTCTGGTCGCCTGCAGCACTTCTTTGCAGATCTCCATTGAAAACATCAACGAAACCAGACACCAAAAAACACCCATGCACCCGGCTTCCCTGGGTGAGGTAACTCAAGTACTCCGGTGCTCCCGTGGGTATTGACTCTCCAAGTGTCCTAGTCTAAAGGGGTTTTGTTGTAGTCCATCCCGAAGTGCCCTTAATCAGTAACTTTGTAACTTTTACATTCTCCATTATATGTCAATGGTAACTCGCGGCGTTGTTTAGACACTTCACGCATCTCCCGTGGGTCTCCTTCTTCCTAACCTTTGGTTGTTTAGTGTAGCCCCAGCGATTCTCTAGGCCCTAGGCCTATTCACCATCTTGGTAGTGGCTCTTATACCACTATTTTAATATATGGTTTGTGAGGCCCCTAGGGCAAAACTGTATTTGTGCAACTTATCGTATGCTAATTAAGTAACTTGTGATGTACTTTTACCTCTGACCTCATAAAGAGTGCAGAGGGGTTGTGTTAGAAGTAAATACATATATATTTGATATATACCTTGTGTGGTGTCCTTTCATTTGGTATTCAAGGGATTATAATTGGTAAGACAAACAGCTTCACATGCTCTTTGGAGTCTTAGCCTAAGACTGCTGGTCCATGCTACCACTAGGATAGCTTGTCTATAAGGTTGACTTTACAACCACCATCAATAAGGGTCGATTTAGACTGGTGCAAGGTGCCACTAGAACTAGTGACATCATATGCCAGGCTAACTTCTCAGAGAGGTTGCTCTAACATAACTGAAAAATATACTGTCTTCTGTTTTGAAATGATGAAGCACTACACCACATGATCATTGTGGTTGTTATTGTCTTTGCTCTAATAAAGAATTGTGACCTTTCCAAGGCTTTGGGTATAAGATGTACCCTACCATGGGAGCCCAGGGGGAGCATGGCACAAGCCGGTCTCCCCCTGGGCTTTTTTGCGCAAGTGTAGCAGGCCACGCTAGCTTATAGGTTTAGTCTAGCGAGGGGGCGGAACTTAGGTAACTCTATTTGTAGGGGTGACTTGGCGGGAAGACGCTCTCTGTGGCATCAGTGCCCCTGGGGGTAGTAGGACTTCATTGACCCGCCCACCCACCCTATATATATGTATATAAAAAAAATTATCTTGCCACTCTAAGACAGGTAATGTATTTTCCACAATTCTTTGTAGGAAGGCGCTTTTGGGGGGTGGAAAGTCTGGAGCGGCCTTATTCATCCCTCGGGGGGCCCAGGGGGGTGAAGGAATAACGCAGGGGAGGGGAAATGAAAAATTGGGTTTGCAATTACATGGGGTTTGTTCAAGAAAATTGGATTGAGGCGTTTGAGGAAAATTTTCGCAAAAGATATTAATGATGTCAAGTTGTTTGAGTTGAAAGAGATAAGAAATGTACTTGTCTTCATAAAGTGGCCTTTTTTGCTATGACAAATGTAGTGGCTTGTGATTAGTGCGTGAAGGGCAATATTGCTGTGCTCGACCGCCCGTATACAATGTTATAATTCTTGTCACCTTAATAGACTATGAGAGCCTCTGAATCCAATGTAATAGTATTATGAGAGAATCTTCTAATGTATTCTGTATAGTGTTGCCACCTTGCCGGTTTTCTACCAGCACCGCTGGTATTTGAATGTCTTAGCCGGTATAAATTGCAGCCAAATCAGCTAAAGTCTGTATTTTTAGCATATGTTTATATAATCACTTTAGCTCAATTCACGACGTTACAATAAATTCCATGCAATTGTATATCCACATATGTTCGCTGTTAATGTCCAATAAAATTCCTCAGGAATCTTGTATGTTAGTTTTAATCCACTTTATTGAAGTTTAATTTAAGTTTATTCAATATCACAATTGCACTTAAGCCCAGCTAACGCGTTTCATTCATGCAGACTTAATAAGTATAATCACAAAGTTACAGTGAATGAAGTACAAATCCACTAAAAAGTCAAGGTAATAAGATGGGCAGTGTAGTGCCCCCTGGTCAATCTCCTTCGTCTGAGTCCCAGTTCCAAGTCACGTGCAATACGGCCTGTAAACATTTATGTTTGTTAGCATTTGATTGTTTAGTGACTGCAAGACAGTGGGACTACGAAAAGTTGAGCACAGATAGAATATACTGCAATGCAATTTTGCACTAGTGCGAATTTTTATGGCCCACATACCTATTGCATTATATTTACAGATCTGTATTTTTAGCCCTTATCTGTACATGTTTAAAACAACAAATATGAATAGAAAGTGCTTTTTAACATTTTCTGGAGCTGCAATAACAATCCCTGACTAATAATTAAAGCAAACAAGGAAAGAAATTCACCCTACAAATGAATATATACAAGTTGCTTTAAAGTCCTATTTAGTGCCATGTTCGGGCCTTAAGAGGCTCTTAAAAGAACAACAAATGGGTAATATTTTTGTTGGGGAAAGGTGGCAACTTTAATTCTGTAGTAAAAAGTTCTTGTTGCTTGTACCTCATTGGTGCATATCCTAGGACTGCATATTTGTGTAATAATGTGTGAAATCCTTTGTCAAAAGTCCTAAAAATGGACGCTCGCTTTCAACGCTTTCGGAACCCCCATTCTTCCAATCTTAGAAGGCAAATCTTTGCTGGATTTATTATTGAACTTTACTGAGTTCTTTGTACTTATGTTCTGTACTTTGCTGCTAATTTATTTTATGCTGTTTCATGTAATCTACCTAATAATGCTTTATATAAAGCCTTGAAACTTTGTCCCATGTCTTTCATTCTTATTGAGAATGCTCTAGCTCTGATTAAATGCTGAAGCTTAAATGTTTTAGAGACGGTTCAAATCTGGGAGCACCAAAGTCCGTATGTGTCTTGTGGGAAACTGGTAGTTGACAGCGCTTGCACTTTAGCTGGATAGGGTGTCATGCCCCCATCAGAAAAGATATGGCCAAAAAATCAAAATTTTGTCTTATGGAACTCACATTTCTGTCATTCAAAGTTAAACCGGCATCAGCGAGTAACTGACACACTTGCTTGAGAGCTTTGTAGTGCTCCTTCTGTGTAGCTCCGAAAAACAATGTCATCACTGTAATTGAAAGCATTCATGAAAGGCTGTATGATACGTCAAATGACATCTCGGAATAGCTCCAGCTCTGATGACACACCAAAACTTAGGGCCTGATCTAGATCTTGGCGGGACTGGTCTTGCCGTGGTCTTTTGGTGGTCTTCCCACTAGCATACTAGATTGTCCACCCGCTCGATTTAGATCTTGTCTGGCAATGGCAGAAAAGACCGCTGAGGCCCTGCCGACTCCTCCATCATTTCGGTACCCACCCCGACAGTGCCAGAGTATTCAGCAGTTGATGGCGGGAGTCCAGCCAGGATTTCCGCCCTCCAGAGTTGGATGTGCCTTCTTTCCATGGGAAATCCGGCAAGAATCTCTCTAACTTCGAGGCAGCGGGATGGTAGGGAAAGGGGGTTTCCTGCAGCTATTCTAACTCCAATGCCATTGTCCACGTCCTGTCCTGCTGCAACTTAACATGCCACTCCACCACCTTGTGGTCGCCAAAATGGAAGGTAGGTGTTTGTGGTGTAAGCAGGTGTACATTGAATGGTGTGTGTATGTGTGGGTATGTTGTTGCTGTTTAATGCAGTAGCATAAGAAATATGGTCAGTATACATTACATACATACACATATGTACGCATGCACATCATATATGTTTTCATATGTGAAAAGCAATTAGTACTTACCTGTCTTCACACCCCCATAGCCTCTCTCTGTCAACACACCGCTGCTTGGATACCGCCAGCACAACAGGAACATCTAAATCTGCTCGGGACAAGACTTGCCAGCCTGGCAGAGGCAGACTACTGTAAGCCAGCCGAAAGACAGCCGCAGCGGCAGTCTCCTGTCTGTAGCCATAACATCTGAATACAGCTGGCGGTCCGCCGTCAGCTTGATGGAGTACTTGGCATCGCCGCCATGGTCGGACGGCGGTAAGATTGCCAAGATCTAAATCAGGCCTTTAGTCTTTTGTAATAGAACAAACCAACATGTGTAGAAAAGGTTGTAATGTACCTGCAGTTCTCCTCCAGTTCCAACTGATCATATTTTTAATTCGGATCAAGGCAAGAGAATAGCTTTGCACCATTTAATTGTGTTACCATGTCAGTAATGTGCGGACTTGAGTGTCGTTCTCTTTCAACTGCCCTGTTCACTTGACGCATATCCACGCAGATGCGTACAGCTCCTTCACTGTTTTTTTTAGTACTACCACTATGGGAGAAACCCATGGAGTATGACCAGTGGAATGCTCAATGATACTGTGTTTTAGTAAGGATTCAAGTTCTTTTTCAACAGCTTCCTGTAAGTAAAAGGCAATTTGAGTATTTGAGCAATAGGATGGGCAACCCAATTAATGTGTAATAGGACTTTCATAGGTTTGAGTTTTCCCAACTGTGGGAAGGTAGATTCCTTCTGCATGGTTACCCCGACTTTTTGACTGGTGTTAAGCTGTTTTTGACTAGTCTGACTGAGATCCTGCTAATCAGGATCCCAGTCTCTCTGCTTTCTCCCTTAAATTGTTAATACAAGTACATCCCAGATTGGATACTGGGGTACCCTTATAAGTCCCTAGTATATGGTACTAAGGTACCCAGCGCATTGGTACCCCAGAGTTCCCCCATGGGCTAAAGCATGCAGTATGCCACCCATGGGATACCATTCAAAATTGAACTACAGGCCTGCCATTGCAGCCTTTGTAACCTGGTGCTCGCACCACACACTAAAGATATAGGTTTCCTATATCCAGGGTCACTGCACTTAAAACCTATGTCACCCCTATAGCAGTCCTGAAGGCAGGGTGCTTGGTTCTAAGTGAGAGGGTGCCATTGCTTGAGCGGGACACCCCTACAGCCTACAGAGTCCATTCTCCCGGGTTGTAAGTGAAGCAGCCAAATACCATATAGAGGGGCACTGTGTAATTATGCAATGGCCATCTCGAAACTGGCTGCAACAAATCCTATCATGTCTGGTATCAAACATGTTGGAATCATATTCCCACAATGTAAATGACATGGGAGTATGATTCCAAGCGCTGGAAGAGCACTAAGTTAGGCTCTCAGTGTTCCCAGTGCCAGCCTTCTAGACCCGGCAGCACAAAATGGTTGCTGCCGACCAGAGACACAATTCTGCCCTCCTGCTGCTGAGCCAAGCTCGAACAGGGGAAGGCAGAACAATGGGCATCCTGTCACAGGGAGGTTTGACCACCTGCCAGACAGGATTTAGTGTACTGGGGCAAGGTGGGTGCGCTTGCCAGCACCACTCAGTCTGCATGGGGGACACATTTGGTGTCCCCATGCACAGTCCATTTCAAACTAGCTCTGGGAGCCCTTGGCTCCTGCTCTGGGACAAAACTGGACAAAGGACATGGGAGTAACCTCCCCACTGTCCAAACCCTCCCCTGGGAGGGTCCCCTGAATCGTCCCAACCCTTTCCTTAGGGTACTTAAGGGTTTACCTGTGGGTGGGTCCCTAGATTCGTTGTGGGACAAGATTCAGATCAGACACCAGTTCTTCTTCAACCATCTGGGCACTCTAGACTTCACTGGACTTCATTTAGGCTCAACTTCATCTCCATTCCAGTCTGCTGCATCATCTGTGCCTGTGCACCATACAGGAACCTTCCAAGACGTGTGGGCATCAAAGACACCTGAAGGAATCTTCCTTGAAGTGAAGGAGTCACTTCCCTGCATTTGCATGCACCGCAACTAAGTCGACCGGTCGGCTGATCCTGAGCTCCTCTGGACTCCAAAAGGTTCTGCAACACAGGTGGTGGTTCTCCACGGCTCTCGATGCCTCCCCTGCCCTCTCACCAAGTTTGATGCCAGTATCCCTTTTGTAGGGGCTGCAATAACTGAACCCCTGTGCAACCCGTCAACTTGAAGTTGCAAAGGCTTGTTGGCTTTCTTACAAGAAGGTCTTTGGGCTCCAAGTAGCCCCAACCTTGAGCATCTTCAGTGACCAGAATCATCAGCCACACCGCATCGTTTTACATCTATGGATGAGCTGCTTGAGGTCCTCTTGCGACTCCAGTGCCTCGGGCCTGTGGCTCCATTTGAAGGTCACCTTTCTTTTGGGCTCCCCTGATTGCTCGGGCCTGCCCTGACTCCCAGGCTTGTGATGAGTCCCCTGGACCTTGCTTCTCCCGACATTGCACCTTCTTCGACTTATGTGCTGGTTGCATTTGCCAAGGCTTGTTAGTGCTCCCGCTAAACACCGACCCCTCAGCACTCGACATCCAACGTGGTCCAACTCGTGCATGGCTCCTGGTTTTCCTCCGCATCGCCTGGTCTTCACAGCTGCAAAGTCAAGGTCATCGTCAGCTCTCCTGCAACACCCGACATCGGAGGGCATTTGTCTTCCAAGTGTCCTGGTCACTCCTACGTGACATAGACTCTGTCCCCTCTGCTAACAGGTACCTCTCAACTAGAGTCTACCTTTGTAGTCCACCATACACCTTCTCCTTCGTCAGCAGCAGCACTTTCCTGAAGTCCTCCATTGGGTTCGATGGCGGTTTATTACACCACTTCACACCTATGCACCCAGCTTCCCTGGTGTAGGTAACATGGGTACTAGGGTATCCATGGGTGGGGTGGCTCTCCAACCTGCTGTTTTCCACGGGGTTTCTTCAGGGTCCACTAGGAAGGGACCTTTTTCTTTAAAACTCCAAACGGTACTTACACGTTGATTTGTACACACTACACACTCTCTCCATGGAGTTTTCTAGTCACTCACCATGGGTGGTTCCTTGGGTCCCCAGCAATTCTCTGTCCTCTCGACATTGTCTTGACCCGAGTCATGGTTCTTATACCACATTCTTAGTAAATGGTTTGGTCCCCCACAGGGTCCACTGCTTATTTTGTGCTATTTACTTGATTCCTATACAAAGTATTGTGTGCATTGTGCATATCTCCGGGTAGGAGATATTTGTATGTGTTTGAGAGTATTATATAATAAATACATATTTTTATAAATACCTTATGTTGTTCTTTTTCACTTCATCTATGCATATAAGATTGCATTCTGGTCAAACAAGCTGCTTTACACTCATTCTGGACTAAGCCCGAAGGCTGCTCTTCACAGCTACCACTTAGTGAGCTTTCTAAGGTTGTCTAAGACCTCTCAAATCACCATAAGGGTTGTCTGGACTGGTGCAGGGTGCCCACTTATATTAGTGGACATCATATACCAGGTCAGCTTCTCACACCAACCCATGAAACAACAAAGGGAATTGACTTACTATTTCTTGCTGAGTATTACTGTTATAGTTCACGGATATCATTCCCATATCAGTAGCTGTGCTAAAGCTGAGTAAAAAGATGCTTGACGCCGTACCATGAAAAACATGAACAGGTGCTTCATCGCTGCTACAAATGAACCTTGACTTTTTAGTGACGTTGATGCAGCCCACATACACACTTTAGTTTTTGATGGCGTAAGTCGGGGCAATGGAGACAGTTCATTATATTCCACCTCAGGCATAATATTTATTGACACACCACTATCGATAATGAAAGGTATTGAACAACCATTGACGTTTAGTGTGATTTTTAGATGTTGTTTGATAGACTTTGGTGCTTTGTCATGTCAACTTCTCTTAGACAGGTATTTTTCCTCACAGGCAGTCGGTCCAACATGGCATGTTTCTCTGAGGTAAATGCTACATGGCACAACCATCTTCTTCACTTTCACTTTACATTGGTATGGATGAACTGTTTAATGAAGATTTAGATGTCGATCGACTTTGTTTCGTGTCAGTTTGCCTCAGCTGATGTGGTCGCTTGCCCTTATGGGTGTGCTTCGAATATAGCTTTTGGAATGTTTGGGCGACTATTTTGTCTTCACGCCGTGACACACATACTTTTTCCTTCACCTTGCAAACTGTTACCATATGCCTTTGTAGGTTTGCCTAACGGGATGGCCATTTACCTTCATGTAGAAACAAAAATCTACACCTCAAGCTCAACTTCTTTTTCTGTAGAGAATTCACTCTGCGTCCCTCGGCCTTGTGCTATGGCTTACTTTTCACATTTATGCCTGACTCACTCTGGGCGCCTGCGACCTCTATGTCAGCAGCTTGTCGATCAGCATGATCTTCAGTTCTGACAGCCATTAGGACTCACTCCAGACTAAGAGTTTCTCTCAGCATTTGTTGTCAGAACAAATCTAACAAGCATTTGTCAATTACTCTGAGGCATATAGCTTCCTCATCATTAAATTCATTGTTCTACATTCTGTCCATCAACTGTGTTTTTTGCAATTTTCATCCCGAGTGTGCTGGGTATACTCAGACGTGAGTCCCAGGCTCTCCACACCACTGGAGTCAAGCTATCCAGGCTGATGAAGGCTGATAGCCAGAAACCGGTCCTTGGATGCTTGATTCCGGTCTGGGAAAGACATGGCTTGGTAGTTCGGACTGGACTGTTCCTATGAGGCACAGGGTCAGAGCTGATTTGCATATAGCCAGTGTCTAACCCAGGGTGGTGTGGAGTGCAAAAAAATGATGGAATTAGGCCCATATCCTTGTACTGGGGTGAATGTATGACATTGTTCTACATTCTGTCCATTAACTGTGTTTTTTGCAATTTTCACCCCAAGTGTGCTGGGTATACTCAGACGTGAGTCCCAGGCTCTCCACACCGCTGGAGTCAAGCTATCCAGGCTGATGAAGGCTGATAGCTAGAAACCGGTCCTTGGATGCTTGATTCCGGCCTGGGAAAGACATGGCTTGGTAGTTCGGACTGGACTGTTCCCATGAGGCACAGGGTCAGAGCTGATTTGCATATAGCCAGTGTCTAACCCAGGGTGGTGTGGAGTGCAAAAAAACGATGGATTTAGGCCCAGCTCCTTGTACTGGGGTGAATGTATGACATTGTTCTACATTCTGTCCATCAACTGTGCTTTTTGCAATTTTCACCCCGAGTGTGCTGGGTATACTCAGACGTGAGTCCCAGGCTCTCCACACCACTGGAGTCAAGCTATCCAGGCTGATGAAGGCTGATAGCCAGAAACCGGTCCTTGGATGCTTGATTCCGGTCTGGGAAAGACATGGCTTGGTAGTTCGGACTGGACTGTTCCCATGAGGCACAGGGTCAAAGCTGATTTGCATATAGCCAGTGTCTAACCCAGGGTGGTGTGGAGTGCAAAAAAAACGATGGATTTAGGCCCAGATACTTGTACTGGGGTGAATGTATGACATTGTTCTACATTCTGTCCATCAACTGTGTTTTTTGCAATTTTCACCTGAGTGTGCTGGGTATACTCAGACGTGAGTCCTAGGCTCTCCACACCACTGGAGTCAAGCTATCCAGGCTGATGAAGGCTGATAGCCAGAAACAGGTCCTTGGATGCTTGATTCCGGTCTGGGAAAGACATGGCTTGGTAGTTCGGACTGGACTGTTCCCATGAGGCACATGGTCAGAGCTGATTTGCATATAGCCAGTGTCTAACCCAGGGTGGTGTGGAGTGCAAAAAAACGATGGATTTAGGTCCAGATCCTTGTACTGGGGTGAATGTATGACATTGTTCTACATTCTGTCCATCAACTGTGTTTTTTGCATATAGCTTCCTCGTCATTAAATTCATTGAACTTAATGTGTTTGATCACTGTATCCAGTCTCTCAACAAGTTCGTCATTGGTCTCATGGGGGTTCTGACATTCTTGACTGAAGATGTACCTTTTGTAATCTACATTTGGTGTTGGATTGAACTTGAGATGCAAGGCTGCTTTGATTTGACTGTATGTAATTTCGTCAGCTCACAACATTTTCTTTAGGACTTCTTATACACCTTTACCAGCAACATTCTTAAGGTACTTGATAATCTTGTTGTTATCTGCTTCTTCAATCTCATCAATGAAGTCATCAAATGTCTCTGTCCAGGAAATCCATCTTTTGCCAATATTCAACTTTTTGGTGGTATTGAATGGCGGTGGTGGTTTCAAGAAAGCAGCAGCATTGTAATCATTGGTGGAACTTACTGATGTAGAGAGTGGAGTTACCTCCGAAGCTGCTTGATGATCATGTATATGCAAACCATCTCTGAGACCTTGCAATGTGCTGGCATCTGGATCGTCTTTGATGCTGATAGGAAACGTGACCCCTTTCTTGGTCTCCATTGGAAAATCAAAGTTTAATAATTCCGATCGACACTCTCTGCTTTCTGAACTTCAGAGATCTTTGGAGTTGTTCTGACTCCCACTCTGTAGCTTTAGTTGGGTACCGCTTTGGGTATGGGTAGTTCTGCAACCACAACTTTGTGTGTTTCCTGTGGGGTCACTCCCTCCAGTGCTGTTGCAGGATGACTCTCTTTAATCCAGGGGTCTCCAACCTTTTCTGTAGTGAGAGCTACTTCTGATCAGTGAAAATATTTGTGAGCTACTAAAGGCCAAACAACTCTCGAATTGTTCCTGGGTCCGGTTTGTGGCCAGTAACAACTTCACAGCTGTCAAGTTTTCAGGTTGCTTAAGTTTGACATTTAAGCAATAATATCTATGGAAACAAATAAATATCACAAATTACCCAATTCTGAGACAAGATAAGTTCAGGCAAAGCCCTGAAGTTGATATAAAACCCCTGAAATGGAAGGTTACGACACACAGTGTCTGACTTTAAAACAGAGCAGGCCTCGAAAATATTACTCAACCTACAGTTCAAACAACTTCAATTATATGCTCTCCCTTTAAAGAGGATAGTATATTTTTTATGTATTGTCAAAAAAATAAAGTAGTTTGGTCATAGACTTAACTCACCACACAAAATGAATGGTCTTGAGAACATTAGTAGAAGGCAACACTTTTTTTTTTTTTAATTAGGAAAAAATGAAGGTTGAGTTGCAAACTTATAATAACCATTTTGTCTGCCCAGGACGTTTCAAACGAAGGTTCAAATTGAACAAACACTCACTACCACATTTTACAGGTTATTTGTTTTATCTACGAGGGAGTTGTTCTTAAGTATACAAGGTTTAATCATGTGTAGATACAGATGCCTCACTGTGCAATACTACACAGCGACCTCAAGCCAAGAGTAATTGGATTGGGCCTGGGGCTCCAGAGAGTGCACAGACTGAATGCTGCCGGCCAATGCAGAGGAGTCATTCAAAGTGCAGCAGCAGTCTTTTAAAGACAACTCAGCGCTGCAGGGAACGGCATTATTATACAACAGGTGAGTGCCCCCGTCTCTCCGACCTGTAGGCCTGTCAGGAGAGGGCCCCTGATCTATACGATCTATGGGCAACAGTGTGCCCTACGGCCTACGCACTCTCCACCTCTCACATGAGGGCTCCGGTCAGTGTTTCACTGGGTGGCAATCATTTTCTGCCAGTGCTTGGGGAGACTAAAAACTACATTTTAAAACCTACATCTTCCGACGCCTGGTCCATGCGTCACCAAAGAGCACGACTTCCTCCGTTTCACACGGTGGAAAGGTGCTACTTGACTTGAGCACAGCAGCAGCGGCACCAGGAATGGGAAATTTAAGCTGCTGTCACCACTGCAAACACTCTCCGTGTTCATGGGAGGAAAAGCGCGCCTTGCCAAAAATAAAAGACAAAGCACCTCCCCTCCGATTCATGTGTGGGTACTGCTGGGTGATGGTCATGCTGTGATAGGGTATGAGGTATCAAGGAGGCCACAGCAGGACTGAGCGAATCTCCGTTTGATTGAATCACGCACGCAGCCGGCCACAGCGTGTACAAATTGTATTGTTCATTTTAAGCCTCCGTCTCTCCGTAGGCAATCTCACATCACCCGCTTCGTCCCATCCTAGCTGACTTAATAGCCAATGGCAGCAGTGTGAGAGCTGACGTAACACCGGCAAGAACCGATGAGACAAAAAGGCCTAAAAATAAACATAATGACAAGGATAGGGTACGAAAGTGAGCATCACACCGCGAGCTACTGGTAGGATGTTGGCGAGCTACTGGTAGCTCGCGATCGACTGGTTGGAGACCCCTGCTTTAATCAGTACTGGTAAGCAGATGACCGTTCCTTGTATCACTTTGCCTTTAGTGGTCTCTTTGTGCTGTTTGACACCTGGTTGATCTCGGCTCGCAGTACTTCTGTTTGCAGTGTTATCTTGCAATTTTCTGCTCTTTCAAAACCTAGTTGCATCCGCCTATAATGTTATTACTCTTTATGAATGCTCGGCTTTGAGTTGGGTAGTGGCGCAATACTTCTCTTTGTGACCTTCCCAGCAGGGTCTCACCCACTGAGGTGTAGACTTCCCAGTGAAGCTTTCATTAACTTCAAATGCTTTACACGAAAATGGAGCTGCACTTTGACTCCACATACGCCAAACGTCGATTTCGTACTTCGACGGAGGGACACATGGCACGCATGAGCAGTTTGCTGGACCACAGCAAACTCTCTGGAAGAGCAGTGTCGATATTCGGGTTACTTATCCCCTATCTTGTTACCAGTTGTAGCATCCTCCTCAGCCTGGGTACTTGCCAATGACTACGCCAGAAACTGAGTTTAGTATAACACGTCCTTATTCTTCGGCATTTAACCACAAACTCAACATTCTAAACCTGCAATCACTTCACTACTATCTGATGCTTACATGACAGTTGTACGGTGTCCACCAGAAGCCACAAGGGTTCTGCCATTACAAACTCACACGACACTACAGTGAGCATGAGCCATATAGGAAAATCTAATGGTTACTTCAACTGTCTCCAGATTGATTTTGTGGAGATGCTTAGGTACATCCTTGTGATTGTATGCTTATTTTCCCGTTTGGTGGAGGCATATCCCACCAGGTGATGTGACAGTCAGACAGTCACTAAACTGCTATTGCAGGAATTAATCCCATGCTTCGATATGCAAGTTCACTTTGAATTAGGCCAAGGAAGACACTTTAAAAATGAGATAATGCAGTTGCCATGCACAGCTTTTGCGATAGATCAGAGATTCTACTGCAATTACAGACCAGAGGCTTGAGTATTGTAGAGAGACGGAATAGGACTATCAACCAAAGCATGTGCGTCCACATCTCTTAAATGTCTCTGATATTGATAAGCATTCAAAGAATACCTTTGTCTCCTCATGAGGAGTTAATGGGAAGAGCCATGTAAATCCCTTCCGTGCCAGCTGCTGTCCTTGTGAATATCACAGATCATCTAGTTCTTGAATAAAGCAATGTATTAGCTGAAGTGGTGCATTCCATCTCTCATCAGGTTGACGCTGCTACTCCAGCTGGGTGAGAGTCTCTAGGCCATGATGTTGAACCTGGTTATCGTGTTCATATGAAGAAGCACATTCGCAAATCATCCCTGGAAGAGTGTTGGAAATGCCTGAATCAGGAAATCCTGGTCACCAGCACTGCTGTTGGTCCGCTAAACCGATCCATGCATCCCATACCAAGAGGGTAAAATGAAAAGAAAAGGAAGCAGCGCCAACATCCACAAATTCCTCAACTCTACCTAGGCATGAAGTTTCCGAAGAAGAGAAAGACCAGTCTGAGAGCTCACAGACTTGCACAGCAAACTATCAACAAGAGTAAGATCAGGGCGACAGTGCTGCCATCCCAGCGATGACTGTGACACCAAGTACCAGGTTAAGAATATGTATTCACGTAGATCCAGAAATCTCACTGAGAGCTGAATCAAGTCTGCCTAGGCCAGGTTTGCAGTGGTTAGGCAACATAATTGGCTGAGAAAGCTCCACGCCTGCAGGTGAATCAGTTTCATATGAACCAGAGAACACAAGCACCTCCAAGGATCATGAATCAAATAAGGAAGGGTGGTCAAAGACCAAAACTAGCCGAAAGAGACTGTTACCAGTGACAGAACTACCAGAACCGATATGAGACGTTAGTGAGTTAGAGATGGAACTTCCAGAGTAATCAGACCTTGAGGGTGAGAGTTCAGATCTAACAGCTTTAAAGCGACCCAAAAGGGAGAGTGTCTGACGTGGCATCCTTGGTGTAATTTTTCCCCTATTTTTTTGTCTTAAACCCTCCGGTTTGCTGACTTCGTTTTTGCTAGTTTTGCGACTCTTCACACTTTACCACTGCTAACCAGTGCTGAAAGTGTGTGTGCTCTCTGATTAAAACATGGCAAGATTGGCAACTAATTGGCAGATTTAAGTTACCTGTAAGTCCCTGTAAAGTAACACTACCTGTGTCCAAGGCCTGTAAATTAAATGCTACTATTGGCCCTGCAGCACTGATTCTGCCACCCACTTAAGTAGCACTTTAAACATGCCTCAGGCCTGCAATTGGAGACTGTGCATACAGTTTTGAACTGCCATTTTGACCTGGTAAATAAACCTTTTAGTGTGTACTAATGTGTGAAATCCTTTGTCTAATGTCCTATAAAAGGACCTTTGTTTCACACACCGACGGAAGCCCCAATTCCCCACTCTTGGAAGGCGAATCTATGCTGTATTTAATATTGAACTTCACAGAGTTCTTTGTACTCATGATCTGTACGTTGCTGCTAACCTGATCTATGCTGTTTCTTGTAATTTGCCTAATCATACTTTAAAAGAAGCCTTTAAACTTTGACCAGTGTCTGTCATTCTTATTCAGAATGCTATAGTACTGTTTACATGTGACGCATAAATGTATTAGAGACCGGTTCAATCAGGGAGCATTAAAGTCCATACAGGGACTACACCATTCCCATTCTGAGCCATTGGCAAGCATAGAGTAAGTCAAGGAGATACAGATGTGTGCGCCAACACTGGCAATAGTCGCACAGACAAGCCAGACCATAACGAGGGCAGTATTGGAGGGACGATCTCAGTGCCGGGGCTCTTGTCAGCACCAGCCCATTTCTCCTGTTAGCGCCGCCTAAAACAGATCCATCCCCCAACCATGAAAGTGGGGTAAGGTTGTGGCGTAAAGGCCCGATTTGAGTCTCAGCGTTGGCATAACATCCTGTCATTCTGGGCAAATCACTTAATCTCCCTGTGCCTATCATAAATGAAAAGTGCCGGTGCTAGGCACCGGAATCCACTGGCTCAAATTGAGCACTGGCCGCGGTTTAATAGTGCACAAAACCCATTAAATCTTTTCAGAAGCAAGCCTTAATGGATAGGGAACTGTGTAGTCCTAAAAGTGACTTTTATTGCCCCCAATTAGACCTTATATTAAGAAGTTAAAGGAAGCAATATCAGATGACAGAAATGCAGAGCACATTTTGATCTACAAGAATGACAGCCAATGAAGTCTTAACTGTTAAGGCTTTATTTTAAGAACTTTAGTCATATAGGAATATATTTAATGTAGTTAAAATCATTTAGTCAATAAATAAGAGCACAAAGCCTAGTTAAAGTTCAAACTTACTCATAAACTCAGTAGATCTCAGATAAGCAAAATGCAGAGTATAAAATAGGGAAGAGTTCCAGCATAGGTTAGCCTTCTAAAGTAAGAAGAAAGGTTCTCTCTCACATCAAGAAATCACGCTCTTATATATGGTTCTGAAAAAAAGATGTCATAGTTCACTGCAGTAGTACATGGTTTACAAATCCTTAACCAATCAGAAATGAGCAAAAGAGAAGCTGCTCCTTTCCAAGCACCAGTTTTTTCAGGCTCTTTTAGTTTATGTGTATGGATGGCTAATCTATCTATCATTGTTGACAGCTTTTTAATTTTACATTTTTTAAACCTACTCCTACTGAAGGTATTAATGTGTCAAATAAATCACCCAAAATGTGTGAAAAACGATGTCTGCTTCTTCTCAGGTATTTGTCATTCCTCGCTCCTAGACTGTTAGTATGATATATCCTTGGAAAGACCAAGGCAGCATAACAGCTTTCCACCCAATTATGTGGCAACTGGAAATAAGTAGATCTGTCACCTACGTCAATTGGATACATATGGGCTCTGTGGTCCTCTAACCGTCAGTCTAGGGAATATTGTTTCAAAGTTTTCTTCACCAATGTTCTGTGAGATTCTCATGTATTTAGGTGTCGTGGCTATTACAGCGCGAATCGCTGTCTCGCCAGAGACCCATAGTCACCGGCTCAGCTTCCCAGGAGACAAGAGATGGCCACACGCATCTTCAAGAATCGGATCGGAGCGGGCCGCGCGCGTGTGCACATCTCCTGTCTCCTGGGAAGCTCCAACACACACAGCCACACCTCCCCCTGCTTTCGCACACGCATGCGCGCGCACAAACACGAGCGCACACACAGACACACACACGAGCGCACATACACGTACGAACACATACAGAAACACCCCCTCCCCGCCGCCGCACACATATATGAATTCGCGGAGGGATCAAAGATAAACGCCAGCAAAAACCAGCAGGACGAGGGGTAAGCGGGGTAAAGGGAGAGGGGCGCGTGCCACTGCTTGTGAGTTTGTCTCGGCGTGCGAGTAATTCCGCGGTGCGAGAAGAGAGATACTAAATCTTTGTTGTTTTGTGTATTGATGAGCTCCACTCCCCCTCGGTGACGCGCTTTTGCGGGTAGAAGGGAGGGATAGTGCTGCGGCGGTTAGGTGACGATGATGTCAGTCTGAGTAAATGCGGGGGTTAGCGGGTGGCGCCTGTTCTTGACTGCACCTTCTGTCCTGTTAAATCTTAAAATATATTCCCAGTCTCAATTCCCCCCCCCCCCTCCCCCCCCACCTGAACGGCGCTTTCTGGCTGGTACATCCCAGGAACGTTAAATTGGAAACTAACTTTTTTTTTTTTTTAATACTCTAAATACAGAAAATGTTTAATGTATAGAGTAAAATTAGTACAACTACCTTCCCGGTGTCCACACAACCCACTCTATTTCAGAAACTAAGCTGGGGCAAAGGGGGCGGGACTTGGAGAACAGACACGCTTATTTTTTTAGTTTAGTTTAGCCGAACAGTTACCTTGTCAAGGCGGCGGTCGCCTTTTATTAAGGCGGTGACTAATCGCTGGAGAATGAAATTTGTTTTTGGGCGCGTACTCGGGCAATGGGAGCCGTCGCAGAAAACACTGCATTCATCTGAGCGCGTTGATCTGTGCTGTCTGGCCTGTATAATTCTCTCTCCTACCTCTTAGTAGTTGACATTGGTAGAATATCGCGCGACAATTGAGTAGCAATTTTTTCGCCAGCGTTTATTTTCTTAACCTTCATGCACTCAAGTGTTTTCTTAATTACTCAGCCGTTTCATTTGATAATACCTCCACCGGTTTTCTCTAGTCTTCGGGATCTGTTTTTCCATTTTATGTCCGTTAAATCTTAATTTCTTAAAAGCTTGGTAGTTAGAGCCACATTCCTCTTAACCAGAATTTGTCATAGAGGACAGATACTACTTAGTGATAGTGCTGTTATTATCCATAACTAGACGGGTTGCTGGAGGCTTACAGCCAGAACCCTCTTCTATAACCTCTCCGGTGGCAGACCTCTCAAACTATGGCGATAGTTGAGGCTGACTGTTTGAGGCTTTTTGACCATGGTTTGCAATGCTTTCCTCTGCTTTAGCGCCTCTATCCTTTGAACCTTTTACCTTTAATTTCACCTCAACCTCTTCTGTTCTTGGTCTAACGTCCAGATGAAGAGCAGTGTATGGCAGGTTTGTGAAAGCAGATTTCATTGTTGAGGGAAGGTGGGCCAGTGTTAATGTAGCGCATTGAACGTGTTGATGAGTTTGAATTGTGCCGGTTTGTGAACGGGGAGCAAATGGAGATCTTCAGGTATGGTGTGAGTGCTGCATGCAAGGTTGTGTGCTTCTACTCAAGTTCTGCATGGAGTACTTCTGTGCTTAAGTTGCAAAAATGAAGTGGCAGGGCCCTTCTCGGAAGGCCACTGCAGCCTACACACCCGTACCCTGCCAGTACTGCCAATGGCGGTACCAACATAACTCCTACAAGTCTGACAATTCAGACTATTTTAGGCCACACAGCTATATGTTATATCTGCTGCTCAGCCAGTGTGAGTGTGGTTTGGAATGTTGGTGTGGATGATGCTGTGGAATGTTCAGCGTTTCTTTCTTTGTTCTGGTGCTTACAACGACTTTTGAAACGGAAGTCAAGCTGCAAATTAAGTAAACTAAATGTTTTCTTTTAGGATATCCCTAACAGACTTTATTTTCAAAACTGCCAGAAAGAGGATAGTAAATTATTTCAAGAAGAAGGATATGTAACTCATTAAGAAGATTACTAGAACCAGGCCTTCTGACCAGACGTGTATGCTGGAAAAGAACCAGGCCTTCTGACCAGACGTGTATGCTGTACAATTTCCAGAATGGTTTTACATTTACATATTAAATTTGTAGGGTCGCGCTTAACTACTCCTGTGGAACATTGGGTTAATATTGTGGCAGCTACGGCATATTTCTCCTGGTAAGGAATATTTCACATAGCATGGTGTTGAAATACACTATACTTGCCAGTAGTTTCATTTTCATTCGTTCATTTTTTCAGAAAGATTATCATGCATATTTTCTCTACCCTACGCAGGGGTTAGAGTACACTCGAATTGTGGAGGTTAGTTTTTTTGTGTACTTGGACAGTAGCTTTTTCTTGGGCACTAGTACTATTGCACGGGGTACCACCTTTCGGACGATAGCAGGCACCCGTTCCTTCCTCCTTTTCATACACATATTCCTCTTTTTCATATATACATTTCGGTGAGGTGGCGTTTTTTCTTTACATCATATTCACTCATAATAGTGCAAATCCCAGGCTCCAAATCCACCCTCCAACTCCACCCTCCAAATCCAGCCTCCACCCTCTAACTCCACCCTCCAAATCCAAACCAGTGTTTGTAATATCAATGCATGTAAGTCACATAAATACAACACATATTGCATTACAAATGCCATAAGTGTCACATTTGCAAAAGTTATAACTATTAGCGTTGTAAATGACAAAGCAATTATTTTCACTATTTTCCACAACAAAACTTTAAAATAAAATTGGTCATTTACAATAGCAATAGCTCAAACTTTCCAAATGAGAAACATATTGCATTGCATTTTAACTCCCTGTTAACTTCTGCTGATCTGATGCTCACTTTCACCACACCTCCTTCTCTAACTCCATATTCTATTCTCTTCTCCTTGGCTGACCTGCTGCTCTCTTCCACCACACCTCCTTCTTTAACTCCCTATTCTCTTCTGCTGTGCTGATCTGATGGTCTCTTCCACCCACCTCCTTCACTAATTCCCTGTTCTCTTCTATTCTCCCATACTAATCTACTGCTCTATTACACCGCCTCATTCTCTAACTCCCTGTTCTCTTTTGCCACCACCACCACGTCCACCACCATCATGTCCACCACCACGTCCACAACTACCACGTCCACCACGTCCACCACCATGTCCACCACCACCACGTCCACCACCCACCACGTCCACCACCACATCCACCACCACATCCACCACCACCACGTCCACCACCACCACGTCCACCATCACCACGTCCACCACCACCACGTCCACCCCCACCACTACCACGTCCACCACCACCATGTCCACCACCACCACCATGTCCACCGCCACCACCACGTCCACCACCACCACCACGTCCACCACCACCATGTCCACCACCACCACGTCCACCACCACGTCCACCACCATGTCCACCACCACCTCGTCCACCGCCACGTCCTCCACCACTACGTTCACCACCACTACGTCCACCACCACCATGTCCACCACCTAGTCCACCACCACATCCACCACCACGTCCACCACCACGTCCACAACCACCACCACCACAACCACCACATCCACCACCACCACATCCAGCACCACCATCATGTCCACCACTACCATGTCCACCACCACCACGTCCACCACCACACCCACCACCACCACGTCCACCACCACACCCACCACCACCACGTCCACCACATCCATCACCACATCCACCACCACCATGTAAACCTCAACCACTACCACCACCACCTCCACCAAGTCCACCACCACATCCACCAATACATCCACCACCACCGCGTCCACCACCTCCGCATCCACCACCACCGCGTCCACCACGTCCACCACCACCACCATGTCCACCACCAACACCACCACCACAACCAACACCACCACCACCACGTCCACCACCACCACCACGTCCACCACGTCCACCACCACCACATCCACCACCACGTCCACCACCACCACCACGTCCATCACCACCACGTCCACCACCACCACCACGTCCTCCACCACATCCACCACGTCCACCAGCACCACATTCAACACCAGTACGTCAACCACCAGTACGTCCACCACCACTACGCCCACCAACACCATGTCCACCACCATCACACCCACCTCCACCACCACGCCCACCTCCACCACCACCACCATGTCCACCACATCCACCACCATGAATGCTATAGGTGTCACATTTGCGAAAGTTATAACTATTGGCATCGTAAATGACAAAGCTATTAATTTCGCTATTTTCAAAACCTACACATAAACTAAAAAAATTGTCAATTACAATACCAATAGCTCAAACTTTCCTAATGCGAGACCTATTGCATTGCAAATGCTTGTTTCTCATCAGCCACTGTCGCTGGGTTCATGGAGGCTTGTTAACTTTAGTCGCAAAATCACTAGAGTCAGTGTCACTCCTTAAGAAAAGTCCAGTCATGACCAGAGTACTTTTGGTTTGGTTTCCTCAGTGTCTTTGAACTCCTGGCTCCAGGTTGATCCAAGTCATTGTCGCTAAGTTCTCCTTGTTCTTTGTCTTCTTGTTCTCTATCCTCTCTAATAGTCTCTAGCTTCTTTGACTTTGCTTGATGTTAGTTCTTGTCCATTTGTCTCCATGATGCACTCTTTTCTTTGAGGTACTTGTAAATTCAGGCTTCTGAGACACCAATTTGTTCTCAGATGCAAAGCCATCTCCTACTTCTCCTGCATCATGGTTGGGGAGTGGTGTAGTTGTACCTGCTTGATCTGTCTCAGATCTCGAGGATTCAGTGGAATCTCGAGAGATGCAGAGTCTCTATCCTGATTCTCGATTTTAATTTTGAGCTGGATACTCTGTAATTCCACGCAAGTCCTGTTCTGGCTGTGGTTCAGATTAGTGGTACTACAAACCCTCAGATCTTCCTATTCCGATGCTTTGGAAACTTTGGAACAAGCTGGACTAAAAAAACTAGCAGATGTTGGCTCCACCTCTTCCTCTGCTCATCTCACTCTTTTCGTGTGTAAAGCATGGATCCAATTTGGCAGGCCCGCCTATTTCACAGCGGTGTTGGTTATGTGTCATGCCTGCAGATCGTGGCGGGAGTTAAGCACATTGCAGGAGGCGAGCATGCCACAGGAGCTGAACAGGCAGCAGTAGGCGAGTAGGCCACAGGAACCAAGTAGGCTGCAGGAGCAAAGCACGCTGCATAAAGACAGGTGCCGGCAGACAGGAAGATGCTTGGTGTTCCAGTCGTACGAGCCTGAAGCTTTCTGCCATTGGGTTCACTCACCTTTGCTTCTGGGTTCCATCACGTTGTTTTGGCATCCTCTGCTGCTTCCCTCCAGGCCTTCTCGCATTTAGAATCCAATTGTGTGTTTTTCATCGGAGTCCTCTATGGGTACCCTCATTTCTGCATTCTTTGGACATCTGTAAAACAAGAAGAGGAGAAACACCATTAAAGTATCAATGCTCAGTAAGAACCAGCTGCGGGAACGCGCCCCGCGCAATATCTTACATTAAAAGTGACATTGTAATGTACTTATCTGAAAGTGGATTCCATATGATGGACTCAAGCTTCTGATGACTAAACATGTGGACAAAAACCATAATGTATGGATCTGCTTGTTTCTAAGGGATAGAAATAAGTTTAACCCTGTGTTCTGTGCACTATTTTTAAGACTCTATATTTTTGATATTTCTGACTATGGTTTTCTGACTAGAAAAGAAATACATGTAGGAATATGTGCCTTTTCCTTTTTCTTCGTTTCTTTCTTTTGTCTAAATTTCTAGTCAGTAGTATGAGCCTTCTTATAACCAGAAGAGTATTATCTGAGGTATACCTTCCTATATAAAGTACATGTGATAATCACATCTGTAGCTCTCTTTATATCTATATATACATACATGTACTCTAGCTCTTTCTTTAGATGTACAAAGCATCATTTAGCTGCCACTTCTCTACTGATATTCGTAAGAGGGGAATCATATTGGCATGTTTCTAAACGCAACGAGCCATATGTATATTGAAACCACACACACTAGCGATATCGCTGACTTCCTTTATCTCTTCTATTGTTTCATATTAGGAGGAATCTTGAATAAGCCCAGGGTAGACATTCGCACCACAGCACCATCTATGTGGGACACTTGTTCTTTCTCTGCCCTTCCCTTCTTCCCCATTGATCAGGGTTAGCTCGAACTATTGTTGGGCAGCCTTGGCCAAGGGTGAAGTTGGGAGCTAGCATTGTGGCTTCCCTTCGCTCCTGCGGGAAATAAGGTGAGATTCTGACAGAAATCCAAGCCCACATCGAGTTTCTGCCTGAGCGATATGGAAGCACAAAATATCACCTCAGCTGATCTTGCACACATGATTGATAATTTACAAAAGAAGACACTGGCACTAACTCAGAGAGTAAACATGTTACAAAGCATGGCAAATGCTAATCCTTCACCGGGGACCAGTCTGGGGGCCTCGGATGGGCCATTTCCCACATCCACTACTTCAGCAGATGGGGCTAGTGCTGGGGCTCTAGTTGATTCCTTTTGCACCACCCAAAGGGTTCCCAGGAGATCCAGCGAAATTTTCTTTGTTCATAAACGAATGTCAACTGCATTTCATGTGGAGAAGTGTGGCTCACTGGTTAGAAGCGGCAGACCCTGATGCAGAGGTCTGACCCGGGACCAGGGTTCAATTCCTGACGCGGCAGGGTCTTGGGCTCAATGTCCACGGACTCGATAATTCTCGCCTCGGTGACTACTCTAATCATGGGTCCCACTCTGCAACTCTGGGCAATAGCTTGCTTAATCTTCACAACGGCCCGAATGCGCTGGGATGCCTGGCTTCACCTTGGGGGTGCCCAGTAGGGGGCATCTCTCAGGGAAAGCCAGGAAGGGTTCCACAGCGGTATACAGCGCCAGGATGCCTGAAAGGTGATAGTGCGCTTTACAATAATACATACATTTACATTTTCATTTACAAGTGCAGAGTATCATACAGTCCTTCAGATCAGTCAAAGATAGCTTTTGTATTATCATATTTAGGGGGCACTGCAGCCACCTGGTCCATTCCATTAGTGGAACGTAAAAATATTTTGTTGTATAATTATAATGCTTTCAAATCTAAGCTAAAGAGATTATTTGATCGTCATTCTTTTATGGAATCAGTAGATTCAGAGTTACTGAATTTACGGCAAGCTAGCAAAGATCTTATGTCATATATTTCCAATTTCAACCGACTAGTCACAGAAGCAGGATGGTCAGAAACCAAACGCAGTTCTCTATTTTATAGGAGACTAAGAGATGAACCGAAGGACCTTTTGGCCCAAGTGCTAGAAACTCCCGAATCCTGCTGTGACTTAATTGATCTAGTAGTGAAACTAGATCATAGACTCCTTGAAAGGCGAAAAGACAGAGGACGCTCTGATACCAGGGTGTATATATCCAAGGAAAGAAAATCAGAACCAGAAAAGACCCAAGACGAACCATAACTTATGCAAAGAGGTAGTGCACGTGTACCCTTAAGTAAGAAAGAATGACAAAGACATTGTGATATGAAACTTTGTTTATAATGTGGAAAAAAGGATCATTTCCTATGTGACTGTGCATTGAAAACAAAAAAAAGAGGAGAGTCAGGAAACGAACGTGCCCAAAGCCTATTGAGATGAGTGTTTTGTGTGGTTCTGGTCTCATAGTCTCAAACACTTTGGCACGCATCACTTCTATGCAAACTCCTCACCATTTGTTTTATTAACACACACATATCATGGGAGGAACATTCTACTGACATACACATCATGATGTATTCCCGTGCTACCGGGAATTTTATGGATTTGTTGTTGGTCAAACGCGTAGGTATTCCTATCTTGCCTAAAGATATCATAGAAAAAAACATTGATGTAAGAACCACCAAGTCAGGTCCTATCACTCATTCCACTATAGATCTATGCTCAGCATAGGGTTTATCAGACTACTTTCTTCAGCTTCTCAGTCTTTGTTTCTTGTACCGAGGAAGGACGGTGGTCGTCATCCTTGCATTGACTTTAGAGCCCTCAATAACGTTACAATAACAAAACGTTACCCCCTGCCTCTGATACATTCACTGTTCGACCAAGTTAAAAGTGCCAAGATAGTCACCAAACTAGACTAAAGAGGGGCATACCACTTGGTACAGATGAAGGAGGCGGACGAGTGGAAACTCCACCCGGAGTCTAGGAAATATTGGTGTCTGCATTGCTTGGGGATGCACTCACCTCCTTAGAGGAGTGTGCCATTATTACTCCTTCTGGAGAATAATGGAGTGTTTGCACTGTGAGTGAATCTAAATTGTATGGGGGTGGTCTTGATCTTAACAGGTCATGTAGAAAATTCATCATCATCGCTTTTGGCTCCTGTCTCATTCTTGTGTTTCTCCTTTTTTATGACTTCACTGATTATTGCAGGGTAAGCACCCACTGCCTCAATTATGTCTTCATGTGTGATTTTTTGCCTTTCATCACCCTCAATATCTAAACATGTACAGATCTTGTTTTGAGTCTGAATCTTATATTTTTAATTGTCGATCTTGCTCGCTACCTATTCCCAGAGGTTCAGTTCCTCAAACTGTGTGGGTCTGGGTTGGGGGTTCATGTGATACATCCTTTTGCTTGGATTCTCAAGTTTTGCTATGTGGAAAATATCACATCATGGGAATTGTAAATCCCCATCTTTTTTGGTATACTGATACCATTGTTTGAGCCATACACATGTGTATAGCTATTTCCCTAACAGGAATTCCCTATGATGGTAATTTATGTTCCTTGGTCTAGGATTTTGGAGATTTCAGAGAGAGATTCCTCATGTTTCGTCAATCGTTAGCAGGCACTCAAATCACTCACATTCATGTGCAAAACCTTCTCTCAATTGATCCAATCACAATGCACATTCTCCAACCTCTCCACAGCATGAGCAGGATAAAGATTAAACAATCACAGTGTGGCTTTTGACAACAACCAACCAATCCCAGTTCAGCACCTTGTGCTGCAACCAGCACAGCGTGCAGCTAAGCTTTGAATGAACAAAACTCAATAAAGTTCTCTAAACTACTATTGTATGCTTCTCCTAAATAGAAAGGAATATTACAGTTCAAAGATACAGATCGTGCTTCTCATGCCACTCATAATGACACTTGGAAAAAGACAATGGTGCCTGGTCTCGAGTTTGGGTGCTGTTTTTTAATTTTCAGCAGCAAAGCTTCAAATTAATTAAAAAGCTCATGTATACTTTCACATGTTTACATAATGAAAATCCTTTTTGTGAATACGAGGTTTCAACACAACCAATACAAACTGTGCATAAACATTAAACACTTATAGTGAAAACATAATTGGAAAATTGTTCAAAATGTGAAACAAGAGTTATGTGCAAATTAGATTACATAAAGATTTCACAATTAATATCATTTAGTTCATAGGTACACCAGAAACAATTAATACAGTCCTGTCTGCATGTTTTTTTTTTTGGCCGGTTCGGACTGAAAGTCACCATAGGCTTTTATTTAAATCAAATTAAGTCCAACAGCCTGGGACTACTATTTTTTGCCTTTGGTGAATAAAGGATGAATCCTTTGGAAAAGCCGACGCGTTTCCAAACCCGTTCCTAAGTATATCGGGTTTTTCTTCAGGGCAACCTGGGTACCTGATGGTGTAAAAAATAAAAAATAAACTTCATTTAGTTCCTACTCCAGTTTGTTTTAATTCTGCTTAGCGCATATGGGAACATGGGAATACCTTTTTGTTCCTGCGCCGTGAAGTCATCTAGATACGGTGAAGAGCATTTTATTGTGACCTGTAGTTGTGAAAAAAGACACTGTTTGTATCTGCTTTCAGAACGGAAGGCGTTTCTTGTTTTAACAGAACAATGGTGTGATTCACCACTTACTTGGAAATGACTAGCGATGTGGCCCGATTCTGTTGTTGACGTTTTTCATATGTTTTAACCCCATCTGATGGAAAAAGACTGGTTTTTTTTGTCTGTGGGTCTTAGTTAGTGGGAGCTTCGTGTGTATGAAAATTATAAAGCGGCTTACTTGAGGCGGCAATCTTTTTAGACACGGTGCTTCTCCTTTAATGTTTACGCTACCACGGGAACTCTATCGAGCTGTGAATAAATCAAAAGACTAAATGTAATTGGGCAGTTCCTGGCACGAATTTATATTAGCGAGTTTAAAGTGTGTGTCTGCTCACCTTATTCTTGCCACACAAGCTCCTGATACTGTTTGGTGTGCTCCTCCGTATGGGTTGAAAGGGATCACGGAGGATGTGCTTCAGTCACATGTTTATGTATGTGGACTGGACTTCTGGGAGTTGTAGTTCTTAATGAACCGGGCTGTGCTATGTGTCATTGTAATTCTTTTCATAAATGCTCCTGCGAGTTTGGGTATAAAATTGCAGACTCGCAGGTAAGTACAGTCGTGTGGGAGGTGTGCACGGAGTTCAGTGTACATTTCTATGTAATTCTGTCAGCTCGTTCATTCCATCAACCACGGAATTGAACTTCAATATTAAGTACGCTTCTCTTTGTAATAGTAATGATTCAACATCTCCTCCACGTGTGGGAATTTTAATTGCGGACAATACTGTCCACTTGAATTCTTTTTCTGTGTGGCCACTTTGTTGAAAATGGGATACCATTGGGGCTGTAATTATGTTTTGCTTGATTCGAGAACGGTGTTGGGCTATTCTTTGGTTGATTTGTTGTGTTGTTTTACCTATGTACAATTTAGGGCATGGGCAGATGATTGCGTAAACCAGATTGCGGCTTTTGCAGTTTGTGAATTCTTTATGTGTCCACTTAATGGTGTTGTGATCGAACTCTGTACCTTCAACTGTGCTGGCACAGGACACACATGTGCCACATTTGTGATGCCCTTCGATTGGTTTGAGTCTCCAAAGCGCACGTAAATCCGATTTGGCCTGACTTGTTCCTAAGTCTGCCCGAACCAACTGTTGCCCTATACTTCTATTCTTTTTGAGAGCAAATAATGGTTTTTCAAGTGGTGTGTCTAGCCCTGACACTAAGTGCCAGTTTTTTAAGATGATGGCTTTAAATTTGTTGGTGTATGGTCCGAATGTCGTTACGCATACCATCTTTTCCAAGGGTGCTTTTTGTTTCTTGGTCAGGAGCTCTTCCCTTGGTGTATTCCATGCTCTTTTGGTGGATTGTTTAAGCATTTTGCTAGGGTAGCCTCTTGCTTT
The DNA here is from genome assembly GCF_964263255.1 of Lissotriton vulgaris. NCBI lineage: Eukaryota > Metazoa > Chordata > Amphibia > Caudata > Salamandridae > Lissotriton > Lissotriton vulgaris. The sequence goes on along the minus strand of NC_141696.1, from coordinate 1,268,935,022 downwards.
TAACTGGTTCCTTAGGATTTCTGCATGGGCTTCAAAGTCCTCTTTTCTGGAGCAGTTTCTCCTAATCCTCAGCATTTGGCTATAGGGGAGATTTGCTTTGAGATTTTGGGGGTGATGGCTTGTGTAGTGGAGGATTGTATTTTTGTCCGTTTCCTTATGATGTAGGGTTGTGGTGAGCTTTTGATTCTGTGGCAACACCTCTACATCCAAGAATGTGAGGCGAGCATTGCTAGAAGACATGGTGAATTTAATGTCAGGGTGTCTCGTATTCAGCCAGTCATGGAATCGAGTTAGAGTTTCTGTGGTACCGTTCCATTGACACCAAATATCATCAATGTAACGATACCACGTTATGATGTGATTGTGGTACGGGTTATTCTGGTACACAAAACGCTCCTCATACAGGGCCATGAAGAGGACCGCCATCTCTGGGGCATAAGGACACCCCATGGCGGTCCCCTTCACCTGCATGTAGAACTTATCCATGAATCGGAAATAATTCCTCTTGAGTGCGATTCTAGCTAGGGCTATTATGAATTCTGTGGGCACTCTTTGTGGTTTAGGGCGTGTTTCCAAAAAATACTCGAGGGCTTCTAGGCCCTCCTCTTGGGGGATCTGGGTGTATAGGGAAATCACGTCAAAGGATACCAGTAAATGCTGACTGTCATCAAATAAAGTACCTTCAATTTTATTGATAAAGTCCATGGTGTCCCAGAGATGGCGGTCCTCTTCATGGCCCTGTATGAGGAGCGTTTTGTGTACCAGAATAACCCGTACCACAATCACATCATAACGTGGTATCGTTACATTGATGATATTTGGTGTCAATGGAACGGTACCACAGAAACTCTAACTCGATTCCATGACTGGCTGAATACGAGACACCCTGACATTAAATTCACCATGTCTTCTAGCAATGCTCGCCTCACATTCTTGGATGTAGAGGTGTTGCCACAGAATCAAAAGCTCACCACAACCCTACATCATAAGGAAACGGACAAAAATACAATCCTCCACTACACAAGCCATCACCCCCAAAATCTCAAAGCAAATCTCCCCTATAGCCAAATGCTGAGGATTAGGAGAAACTGCTCCAGAAAAGAGGACTTTGAAGCCCATGCAGAAATCCTAAGGAACCAGTTAAAAGCAAGAGGCTACCCTAGCAAAATTCTTAAACAATCCACCAAAAGAGCATGGAATACACCAAGGGAAGAGCTCCTGACCAAGAAACAAAAAGCACCCTTGGAAAAGATGGTATGCGTAACGACATTCGGACCATACACCAACAAATTTAAAGCCATCATCTTAAAAAACTGGCACTTAGTGTCAGGGCTAGACACACCACTTGAAAAACCATTATTTGCTCTCAAAAAGAATAGAAGTATAGGGCAACAGTTGGTTCGGGCAGACTTAGGAACAAGTCAGGCCAAATCGGATTTACGTGCGCTTTGGAGACTCAAACCAATCGAAGGGCATCACAAATGTGGCACATGTGTGTCCTGTGCCAGCACAGTTGAAGGTACAGAGTTCGATCACAACACCATTAAGTGGACACATAAAGAATTCACAAACTGCAAAAGCCGCAATCTGGTTTACGCAATCATCTGCCCATGCCCTAAATTGTACATAGGTAAAACAACACAACAAATCAACCAAAGAATAGCCCAACACCGTTCTCGAATCAAGCAAAACATAATTACAGCCCCAATGGTATCCCATTTTCAACAAAGTGGCCACACAGAAAAAGAATTCAAGTGGACAGTATTGTCCGCAATTAAAATTCCCACACGTGGAGGAGATGTTGAATCATTACTATTACAAAGAGAAGCGTACTTAATATTGAAGTTCAATTCCGTGGTTGATGGAATGAACGAGCTGACAGAATTACATAGAAATGTACACTGAACTCCGTGCACACCTCCCACACGACTGTACTTACCTGCGAGTCTGCAATTTTATACCCAAACTCGCAGGAGCATTTATGAAAAGAATTACAATGACACATAGCACAGCCCGGTTCATTAAGAACTACAACTCCCAGAAGTCCAGTCCACATACATAAACATGTGACTGAAGCACATCCTCCGTGATCCCTTTCAACCCATACGGAGGAGCACACCAAACAGTATCAGGAGCTTGTGTGGCAAGAATAAGGTGAGCAGACACACACTTTAAACTCGCTAATATAAATTCGTGCCAGGAACTGCCCAATTACATTTAGTCTTTTGATTTATTCACAGCTCGATAGAGTTCCCGTGGTAGCGTAAACATTAAAGGAGAAGCACCGTGTCTAAAAAGATTGCCGCCTCAAGTAAGCCGCTTTATAATTTTCATACACACGAAGCTCCCACTAACTAAGACCCACAGACAAATAAAACCAGTCTTTTTCCATCAGATGGGGTTAAAACATATGAAAAACGTCAACAACAGAATCGGGCCACATCGCTAGTCATTTCCAAGTAAGTGGTGAATCACACCATTGTTCTGTTAAAACAAGAAACGCCTTCCGTTCTGAAAGCAGATACAAACAGTGTCTTTTTTCACAACTACAGGTCACAATAAAATGCTCTTCACCGTATCTAGATGACTTCACGGCGCAGGAACAAAAAGGTATTCCCATGTTCCCATATGCGCTAAGCAGAATTAAAACAAACTGGAGTAGGAACTAAATGAAGTTTATTTTTTATTTTTTACACCATCAGGTACCCAGGTTGCCCTGAAGAAAAACCCGATATACTTAGGAACGGGTTTGGAAACGCGTCGGCTTTTCCAAAGGATTCATCCTTTATTCACCAAAGGCAAAAAATAGTAGTCCCAGGCTGTTGGACTTAATTTGATTTAAATAAAAGCCTATGGTGACTTTCAGTCCGAACCGGCCAAAAAAAAAAGCATGCAGGCAGGACTGTATTAATTGTTTCTGGTGTACCTATGAACTAAATGATATTAATTGTGAAATCTTTATGTAATCTAATTTGCACATAACTCTTGTTTCACATTTTGAACAATTTTCCAATTATGTTTTCACTATAAGTGTTTAATGTTTATGCACAGTTTGTATTGGTTGTGTTGAAACCTCGTATTCACAAAAAGGATTTTCATTATGTAAACATGTGAAAGTATACATGAGCTTTTTAATTAATTTGAAGCTTTGCTGCTGAAAATTAAAAAACAGCACCCAAACTCGAGACCAGGCACCATTGTCTTTTTCCAAGTTTATAGTGTCCAGTCTGGCCTCGTAGGACAAAACCCCTGCATTAACAAAACTCATAATGACACAGCAGCAAACTCTTGACCTGACAGAGCTCACTTTGGACCGATATGTTCACTCCTGTGCACCAAAGAATGAACAAGGACCGATCCCAGTTTATACATTAATACACAGTGATATTACGTCCCTATCTTGATGTGACTGATAATGATACACAGTACACCCTAGCAGACTATTCAGCAAAACAACTAGATCATGAGATCACAGACTTCGATGAGTTCTACCAACTCAAACCACAACTTTAATCTCACCGCTTTGTTACGTGCCTCAGATCATACATCGCAAACCCTCAAAACTCCAAGAAAACCATTAACATGCCAATGATCACAGTCCATACAAGTCCAAAAATCAAAGCCACATAAAACCTAAATACGAAATCCGACCACTTCATGAAACTGCACTCTTTCCCAAACTAAAAATCCAACATATACCACTTTGGTTTGTACTCATTCACACTTTTATGCATACGAAAAAGCTTCTCCATACTGATACACACAAAGCCACTTCAGGAATTTGAGGGCAGCTGCAACATCTCCTCACGGTCGTAAGGATTCGGGAATGAAGATTGGATCAGGGCAATTTTAATCTCTTGGCAAAACCATCTGACCCATGAAGGTACAGTTCTCCATTTTTAAAAGCCAATTTAGTTGTACTTGTCCAATCTGTACTAAATGGGTCCAGTCAGAAACATCAAATCTGCTACCATATCTGACGGCATGCAAACACCTTTAAATATTTCCCCAAAGGCATGCCTTAATAGATCATGAGCGGTGTACTCCCAAGATGGACTTTGGTGCTCTCCGCTTGACCTATCTCAATTCAAGAAATTCAGTCATATAGGAGTTTATTCAAGTTAGTCAAAATCAGTTCGTCAATAAACCAGAGTACAGAAGCCAGTTCAATTACAGACTCAAGAAAGAACCCAGTAAAGCTCAGATCAGCAAAATACAAGTATAAAATGGGAAAGCATTCCAGCATGAATTTGCCTTTTAAATTAAGTTGAAAGGGGTCTCTCTCAAATCAAGAAATCATGCTCTTATATAGGGTTCTGAACAAAAGATATCATGCATTCACTGCAGTAGTACAAAGTTCACAGGCTCTTAACCAATCAGAAATGAGCAAAAGAGAAACATTTACAACTAAATACATTCCACAAGATTCTCATTTTACTACATTGAGCTTGTCAAGAGCAACATCTGCACTTGGAATGGTAAATATACAGTGTGTGATTCTCTTTGGGACAGCTCTATTTAACCTTGAATGTGTATATAACAGTCTGTGAAAGTATTCGTCCTTCTCCGTGGGGCTGTTGGACCTGGCCCGTTTTGCAGGATCAGCCCAGGCTTTTTGTCTTTTGAACCCATTTTTGTAGGCATTAGGACTCTGTGTACCTTTTTCATACTAACCAGTGCCAAATTGCTTGTGCTCTATCCTTAAAACATGGTAAAATTGGTGTACACCTGATTGGTATATTAAATGTACTTGTAAGTCCCTGTTATATGGTACTACATGTACCTAAAGGCTGTAAATTAAATGCTACTGGTGGGCCACAGTACTCATTTTGTCACCCCTTAAAGTAGGCATTTAAAACATATCTCAGGCCTGCCACTGCAGTACACCTTACAGTTTTAAACTGCCATTCTGACCTGGCAAAATATACCTTTTGCAAGGCCTTAACTTTCCTTTTTAATACTTATTAGTCACCCCTAAGGTAGGCCTTCAGGACTCATAGCGCAGGGTGCACTGTATTTAAAAAGTAGGACAAGGATACTTACGTTTTACATGTCCTGGCAGCGAAAACAACCTCCTAAAGTTGTTTCACTGATATAAGGCCTATCTCTCCCATTGACTAACACTTGGTTACCTCATTACATTTAATAAGTGATAACTTCAGATTGAGGGTAGATGGTGATAATGGGCCCGATTCACAGAATGAACTTACTACTTTTGGCATTCACAGAATGCACTTACTACTTTTGGTATTCACAGAATGCACTTACTACTTTTGGTATTCACAGAATGAACTTACTCATTTCGGTATTCACAGAAGTTAGGACTACTAACTTTAGGACTCCTAAATGCCTTCTGTGAATACCGAAAGTCTTAAAATTAGGATTTTTCTCAATTTAGTAGTAGTAAAGTTAGGACTCCTAATTTTAGGACTCCTAAATGCCTTCTGTGAATACCCAAAGTCCTAAAATTACGATTTTTCTCAATTTAGTAGTAGTAAAGTTAGGACTACTAACTTTAGAACGCCTAAATGCCTTCTGTGAATACCGAAAGTCTTAAAATTAGGATTTTTCTCAATTTAGTAGTAGTAAAGTTAGGACTACTAACTTTAGGATGCCTAAATGCCTACTGTGAATACCAAAAGTCTTAAAATTACGATTTTTCTCAATTTAGTAGTAGTAAAGTTAGGAGTCCTAACTTTACTACTACTAAATTGAGAAAAATCCTAATTTTAAGACTTTCGGTATTCACAGAAGGCATTTAAGAGTCCTAAAGTTAGTAGTCCTAACTTCTGTGAATACTGAAATGAGTAAGTTCATTCTGTGAATACCAAAAGTAGTAAGTGCATTCTGTGAATGCCAAAAGTAGTAAGTTCATTCTGTGAATCGGGCCCATGGTGTTTACACTCAAATTATTTTTTATTTAAAATCCTCTTCAATGTTAAAGTCGGATTTTAACAAACACAACAAGATGATGGACGGAGTGCTGAAACTTTTAACCACTCACCCCCAGTCAAGAGATCTCATTTGAATCCATTGTTCCTTTGCTCACTATTTAACCCCAGTTTGGACCAAGCCATATGCAAATCAGCCTTAACCCTGCTCCTCATGGGAACAGTCCAGCCCGAACTGCCAGGCCAGGTCCTCCTTGGACCGGAAACAAGCATCCTGAGACTGGTTATGGGGTTAAATTGAGCAGTCCCAAAGAGAAATCGATTTTTAAGTCACAATTCTGAAAATTCCACTTTCAGAAAAATTGGCATTTTCTTATCCTAAATATTTGTACTTTCTGCCAGTGTCCTGGGTCACATGACTGTGAATGGTTGTGCCACTGGGGTTTGTGTATTGCTTCCAGACAGTGACACAAAGGGGCCTTAGGTGTGGACAGGAGGGGCCATTTTGACAGGATGGCTGGGGGTGGAAATGTACCCAGCCTCACTTACACTTCAAAGGGCTTTGCCTCCTTCACACACAACGGAATCTGAAACCAGGCCTGCCTGTCTTTTGTCACCCCTAGACAGTATGGAGCCTGTACAGGGGAAGGGGAAGAACTTTTCAGTGGCACTAAGCTGGTCCCTTTATCCGATCTGCCCTCCATCACGGTCGGCCAGAACTTTCTCCTGGCCCAACATGACCAGATAACAGCAAGTGGTGCTTTGTGCTTTTAGGCAGTGTTTTCCCTCAAAACGTTAACATTTAATATTGGCAGTTCTACCAATTGGATTTTTATTGTTCTGGGATCATTTTCTACTCTACTTTTATAAATTGGTTTGGGGGTTTTCTTGTGTTGTGTTTTCACTTTATTACTGCTTGTATGCTGCATAAATACCTTGCACTTTGCTTCTAAGTTAAGTCTGACTGCTTTGTGCTAAACTTGCTGAGTTTTAAGCACAGGCTAATTTAGTGACTTTTGTGGTTCCTTCTGACAAGGTTTGTGGGTATTTACCTGAGTGGGGCATCTACCCCCTAACCAATAACCCACTTTCTTACATCTGGTGTTCAGTGGTGGGGTCCAGTACTTGTGTTTGTGCAGTGCCACTCTGTGATTTGTGTAAAACTATAATCCCATATAGATAATCTACATCAGCTTCGACCTCTTTTTAAATTCTCCTTGATTGGCTATTTTTCCTCCTTTTTCCAAATGTAATTCCTGCCTCTCATCTGTGCACCTGTAACTTTTGCCTGCAAGCATGGAGGTGGATCTCAACAACATGGAGAACTACACTGTTGCTTAGCTGAAAGGATTTTGCCGGGAGAGGGGCTGCCAGTAACCAGGAGCTCAAAGAAGCCGGAGCTCCAGAAAGCCCTAAGGGTCTGGGAGGAGTCCCTCCAGTTACAGTCTACAGCACAGGAGCAAGAGGAGAATGAGGATGTGGAAGAGCAGAAGGAGGATGTAATAGAGGAGGAGGATAAAAAGCCTCTGTCCATAGCCTCAGAGGAGACTAGGGGGACTCACAGGAGTGAGGTACCCTGCTGGGTCTAAAGAAGAAATCATCCTGCAACCTGCCCCCTGAGGAACTGGAGGACCAGACAGGACAGCTGAAGGGGAGTTCAGGCTGTTAGTGGTCAAACTCAAAATGGAGAAGGTAGCAGCAAAAAGAGAGGCTGCCAAGAAGGAGGCAGCTACCCAGGGGGCCTTGGAAGAACTGAAATTTCTGGTTGCTCATGAAATGAGTCTGAAAGCAAAACAAGTCTTGGGGTCCAGCAGCAATGGTGACAGCAAAAACAGTTTACAGTGGAGACAGAAAAGAGATTATGCCTAACTTTGTTGTTACGGTTGACAGAGACAAATTATTTGAGGCATATGAAACTGTTCTGGAGGTGCATATGGCCCCCATTATTATGATTGGGGAGATAGTCTCTGAAGGGCCTATACCCAATGAGGGGAGGGATTTACTCCTGGCCCTAAGGAAGGGTGACAGGATGAAGTACCCACTCATGAAGGAAGCCCCTGTCAGGAAGTATGACCTCACCCCTGAGAAGTAGAGGTTACAATTCAGGGACAACCAGAAGCTGCCCTGCTAGTCTTGGGTAGATTATCTGAATTACTTTTGCAATGCACTGGATAGTTTGGTGAAGGACAACAATGTGAGTGATTAGAATGAACTGTACAATTTACTTGCAAGAGAGCACATGTTCTGAAGTTGTTTTTTAGAGCTGCACCAACACCTGATACATAACAAGCTCGCTGACCCCAGGGGGCTTGACAAAGAAGGATGACCTCTGGCTGAGAAGCAGGGTCAAAAAGAAGGTACCTGGAAGTGACCCCAAGAAGGTTCGGTCAAGTTTACTCCAGCAGAGTGAGGCGGAGGTCAAAAGTGACACAGACAAATACCAGAATTAAGGGGGGGTTCCCATGACCCCTCTGAGAAACAAGGGCTGTGGCCCAGGGCGCCCCATTTCTAACCCCAGTGCTTTGAGCTTTCCCCGTTCGAATACAAGCACAAACATATTTGTCCCAAGAAACTACCCACTTGTAGGAATTCTACAGGTATAGCCGGAATGGCCTTAGGGAGAGAATGTCCCCAGGAGCACAGGGTAGAATATTCCCTAGTGCCCCTTAGCTTGGAGATGATTCCAAGGGTAAACATGTGATCCCTGAGGGTGAAACTCACCATTTCCATCAGGTCACAGCTAATGGAATACCTGTCACTGCCCCAAGGCATACCTGAACCAGTCAGACCATTGTGGTGGGAAGACCGGTTTCCCCAGAGCAGTACACTGCACAGGTTTGAAGGGGAAATCAGGCCCATGTGCAGGACTTTTCCCCCCATATGGCTCTGGTGTCCCTAGAATGGGTGAGGAGGTGACCCAGAGGAAGGTCATAGTTAGTCCCAATTTTATTAGGATGACACCCCCAATCATTGTTCTATATTTCAAATACTGAGTTTATAATTTGAATTTACTAACACTTTGAATATGTTTTGCATCACAAAAGTGATGAAAATCTTATGCAAAGTTTTGTTCTGGGGTTTACTTTCCAGCACAAATACTGAATTATGTTGGACAGTAGCCCCAAAGTAACACAAAGTAGCACTATGCACTATTCTACGCCAAGAAGGCAGACCATGGGTGTTACCTTCACCTATCAATGGATTTTGAAGCGAATCCCTATTTTCTAATTTTGGTAGAAAGGAATTTGGATAACAAAATGACACCTCCTAGAGGAATGTTTGAAGTTGGAGAAAAGATTATTTTCTCCAAACCTTTCCACCTTTGTAAAATCATAGAATGTTATGCAGGTGCGTAGCTTCTGGGGTGTGTATGGGTTGTAATATCCCCCAATACTGTTCAGAGTTGAGGAAAGACTAGTGCTATCGACCTGCTCACGATCAGGTCCTTTTCTCAACCATGATGGTAGTAAGCTTTGTGGGTGTTTCCTCTAATGAGTATTAGGTTGCAGGTGGGGCCCCGTACGGATAGGCACAGGTTGGATTTTGTTTTAAAATAGGTGTGTGCAGGTATAAAAGGTCTCTGCCTGACTCTTGTAGTGGATGGATGACCTCCTTGTGACCAGGGCAGGACTGGCCTTAGTTGGCACCAGGCGTTTTCCCGGTGGGCCGGAAGGGTGGGGGACCTGAAGGGGCTGGTTTTGTTACTGGGGACCAGTTTTGCAGCAGTGCTGCAATATCGGCCCCCTGTAACAAAAAGCGGGAGGGTGTTCTTTTCACTAGCATATATGTATGGTAATTACTAGTTTATCAACCCATATAAACATAGAGACATGTTTCAGTTAGTACCATTATGCCAGGTTAATTGCCTGGCTTGCCTCCGCTATTTCCATGGGATCCTTCCTTTAGTTTTGTCCGTCCTGTCCACATAAAGAGGTGAAGGTGAGTCTTATTTTGCAACTATGGGGTTAGGGAAAAACCTCACCCTTTGTTAATTGATCTTTGCATCCGGTTCAAGTAGCAGCGTGTGGGTCGGTGTTCTGGTTCATAACTGACATCCTGTTGAAGAGGGTTTGAGGGCGTGTTTCTTCCACCATGCAGCAATGTTTGAATTGGAACCCAGGTCGTTAAGTCTGACCTCTGCTTCCACTTGGCCAATCCTCTTCATCTATATAAGGGTCCCAATGTGTTGAACATGGGCATGAGGTTGCTCGGGGATTCTTGGTTTGAACTCAGTGTTTGCAATCATCTTGCCTCAGCCTTGGCCTCATCTCCCTTCAAGTCATGCTCTTATTACCACATCAGAGCTTCCGGTCAAAGCTGAAATTGGAAAAAAAGAGCTCCAGGAACCCTAAAATTGTGTGAGGAAAGGGTGGTGATATAAAGGGGAGGGCTCATGAGGGAGTGGCATTATAGGAATCAGAATCAATGACAGTCAGCCTGTGGTCTGTCAGGGCTAACACATTGATTATAAACATGTTGCCCTTAAATAAATGGACAAGGAAAATGTGATAAAGCTGTTTTGGTTTACGTGATTTGTTACAAATGCTATTTTAAGGTAGTTCACTTCAGAAGCTAATGTGTAACCAGCAAGTATCAACTTATAATACTGGTAAGATAGCTTAGATGCTTAATGAAAACCACAGAGAAATCTGCATGTTAGCCATGGCCACAGTTGGTAATCTCAAAATAGCTTAGACATTTAATGTGCCTACTGTAGAGTATTAGGTGCAACTTCAGATTTACTCAAGGTATGATAGCTTTGTGGTTAATGTGGTTGTTGCTAAAGCAGTTCAGGGAGTTTTGCACCCTCTGCAAACAACTGCATCTACTGTTAAAGTAACTGAAGGTTTCATATTTCTAAAGTGGGTTCTCTTGCATGGTAATACCCTTTATTATTAAGTGCCATAATACCATCTGTTTGCAAAGTGATGTTGTGCTTCAGCCAGATGATCACCTACTGCAGATACATTCAATGATCTGCAGGCCTGATCGGCAGACGACATTGAGTCTTGGCCGTTCTTCCTGTTGTCGAGTGTAGTGCCAAGCACGGGTGTTCCAACCCAGGGAGGGCAGTACACTTCTTTAGGAAAATCATTCAAGTTGGCGTTGAAATGCAAGGAGGGCAGTGCGATTCAGCTTCCTGCACTTGGCGTGACGTTGGCCACCACAGCATTGTGAAGGTACCGGTTGCCTTCTGCTTATGAGAAGGTATTGTTACAGGTACTGTAACATGTCTGCGCATGTCTGCTTCTGACTGTGCTCTCCAGCCTGCTCAAGTACTGTGCCAGTAGGTTTACTTCGTAGCGAGCAGTTATGTGTGAGCCATTAAATTTTACTTCGCTGCGAGCAGATGCACATGCTTGTTTCAGTCCCAGCTCTCCTGCCTGATGTCAGCCTGCCTATCAGCCATTGGTTCCTGCATCTGCCGGCATCTATCTGTGTTTCCCTGAAGATGACGCTGAACAGTCTGCTTTCACTGATCATTGTCTTCTATGCATGTTACACTTCGGTGGCACGCACACTAGTAAACCTTGTTTCAACAACGTGTGTTTGTCATATCTCGGTGACACACACACTGGCTAATCTGCAACATTTTCTGCCGGTCACAGTTTTCCCAACGCGTGAAACGCTTCGGTTATAAACACACACCTGTTAACTTTGCTTCACCTTTATTGTGCATCTCTGCATGTCACACTTCGGTGGCACGCACACCAGTTATTTTCTTTTGCTCATCTCCAGTTACCCTGTCATCGAAGATAGCAGTTAAGGTGTATGTTGCGCACAAGAGCTTGAACATCTTAGGCTGGTTCCACCAAGGTTTATTTGGGATGGTGCTCAGACCTGGAACTAGAGAACACGTGTTGGTGGTGAGAGACAATTTGGATCTGGAGCGCGTGATAAACACATTTCCCCATGTGTTTTCAGGTGAGTTAGGGAAGGTTAAGGATCACCAGCACAGGATCATAGTAAAGGAAGGTGCAAGGCCCGCAAATCACAAGTTGATGAACATCCCATTTAGTATAAGACAGGATTTGGGAAAGGAACTAGATTCCTTGTGCAAAAGGGGCATCATTAAACCTATTGACTCGTCCTTGTGTCTGTCTCCTTTGGTGGTTGCCTGCAAACAGAATGGTGAGTTGAGAGTTTGCGTTGATCTCTGGTATTTAAACAAGGAGATATGGGTGGATTCCCACCCATTGCCTAATATCAACAAACTGCTGGCAGGTTTGAACGGTGCCAACGTTTTTTCTAAATTGGATTTAGCTTCATCATACCATCAGGTTGAGCTGGCTCCAGAGTCTAGGCACATCACTGCATTTGTTTCTCCTTTTGGTACTTACCGATACGTTCACATGCTGTTTGACCTCGAGTCTGCGGTTTCACTTTTACTGCATTTGATGAACAATATGCTCAAAGGGTTGTCAGTTTTCCAGAATTACGTTTTAGTCGTTTGCACCTGATAGGGCAACCCATGATGCGATTCGCCAGGAGGTTTTTGTCTAGATTTCAGTCAAATGGTGTAGTTTTGTGGATAAAGGTGTTTTTCTTACTAAAGGAAGTTGAAGTTGAGTACTTGGGGCATTTGGTCACCAGCCTAGGAGTTCTCCCTAAGTTGAGTCTGGTTGATTCCGTAACTCAGATCAAAGCACCTACAGATACGGCTAGTCTGAAATCCTTTTTAGGATTATGCAAATTTTATTCACGGTTTGTACAAGACTTTGCCACCAAGCTGAGGCCATTGTCCCAGATGCTCATGAGAGGGGCTTTGTTTGAATGGAATGCTGATTGTCAAGAGGTGTTCGATTGGGTAAAACAATAACTGATCTCACCTAAGGTGTTGAATCATTATGATCCCGAACTTCAATGTACATTGCCTGTTGATGCAAGCAATGTCAGGGTTGGTACTGTTCTGAGTCAAACTAAAGGTGGGGAGGTGAGAACCATTGGTTATGCTTCAAGAGTGTTATCAGAGACAGAAGAAACATACTCTGTCATTGAAAAGGAGTTACTAGCCTGTTGGTGGTCTGTAATGAAGTTCCGTAACTATGTGTTGGGGAAGTCATTTCGCCTTCAAACTGATCGCAAACCTTTGTTTTTTATTTTGAGTGGGAAGAACGCTAGAGGGTTTACACCACACATTGCACGTTTATCTTCCAAATTGTTGCAATTTGATTTTTATCCAGAGTATATCCCTGGCAGTAAGAATAATTGTGCAGATTATCTCTTACGCTCATCAGAGATTGTTGATCGAGACTCTGATGGGAGTGAGTAAGACAGGGAAGAGTTTATATTGGCAGCTGTTGACCTTCCGCAAATGTGTGCAAACTCTGAGAGTGAGTGGTGCCAAGCTGTGAGCAATCATGCCTCCATGTTGACTGCCATGTACTGTGTGGTAGCCAATACTGTCAAAACCATGCTTTGGTTTTATCGCACCACTCCTCATGCAACCATTGGGGTCTCACCTTTTGAGTTGTTGCGTGGCTGTAGAGCCACCACCAGGTTTTGTCCCAGTTGGATGAATAAGTGGGTTTAATTTGGACAGTGGACAAAAAAAACCACACATGTGAGGAAGAGGGGATCCAAATTTTGGTCACCCACCAGGATGGTGAAACTGAATGGCGATTCGGTGAAACTTGAAAATGGCCAGTGGTGGAACAAGTGTTAGTTTGTTAAAACCAGAAGTGTTGAAGGAAGTTGTGGGAGTCACAGTGTGGATGGTGGAAGGTTACCAACTGGGGGGGGAACAGGTGCGTATGAGACGAAGTTCAAGGGTGAGGAATGTTCCTCTCAGCTTTAGGGGCTAATGTGTTGTTATTTTTTTTATTCATTGGGATGTTTACTGTGTTCTTCCTTTATTCTTATTTTGTTTGTTCCCTGTTTATTTTCCTTCCTTTAACATAGGTGTTTCCTTATGTCACGTTTTGTTTTATTTAAAGGGGAAACCAGTGTAGTAGTTAGCCCGGTTTGGAACCTCACTGCGTGAGTGTTCTATGTACGAGCATTGCTGGGTGGCATCTGGAGACAGACGCTGCCTGAGCTCTGCCCTGAGGTGGTTCAGCAATAAAGAGAGTGAAGAAACCTACCTTGCCTCCGTCTCTCTTTACTACAATTTGCTGGAGCTGGGCTGAATCCAGCTTATGATTAACTGCACAGTCATCATAAACAAGGTGATGAAGGGAATGCTTGATATAATCTCGGACACTAGCTAACAGACCATCGATTCTCACCCACTATGCCACACTAAACAGAAAACTGCCATATTCGTATCAGTCTTGGTCCCACTCCAATTGCGGCAGTCCAGCCCAAAGTGCTATGCCTGGTCCCCTTCAAACAGAAAAAATCATAGACTGGAACTCAGCCACCGTGATAGTCTGTGGCTGAGATTTATTCAAGAATTTCTTCCATTACCTTGTTCTTTCTTGCAGTAGACTCCCTCAGTGCAATGGGTATGTCTAGCCGTGGATCTCTTGCCTCAGGAATAACGGTATACCTCATTAACAAGGCCTAAATAGGCTGAAACCTGTCATAGATTGCTCATGTTCGCATTAGGAGATGGTCCTAACTTGGCAGTTTGGCTAAACTGCAATTTGAGCAGGACCAAGACTGATTTACATGTCACAGGTCTCTGTTTAGAGTGACATAGTGGGTGAAAAACAAAGGACTAAATGTTCTCTAAGCAAATGCCAATGGCTTATATTAATTCAAACATTCCTTCTATTACCTTCTTGACAGTTGCAACAGTAATATGGCTAGTAGCCACTTATGAGGAGATGCTCCCCGGCCTCCTGAGCCCACCTACTTACTGTATGGTTCACCAATGGCTCCCTCAACTTCTTCCTGCCTCCCTAGCCAGGCCTGTAAAAATAAATAATTGACCATGAGAGCAAAATATATACCAACGCTAAAAAGGGACTAGCGTTGTCTCCAACAGAGGGGAGTAGACCGTAGCCAGATCAACCAATCCCAGGGTCCGAAGGAGGCAGAAAAGGAAGTTGCAGCCGAATGAGGATGGAACCATTAGGAGAAGGATGAGCGGGCAAGGAGAGATTAATTAATTAATTAATTAATTGTGTGCTTATATAGCGCTGGAATCACTCCCGAAGGGGTACCTCCGCGCTTCAACCGCTGCGAAACCCTTCCTGGCTTCCCTGAGAGATGGTCCCTTAATGGGTATCTCCAGGGTGAGACCAGGCATCCCCGGCGGTCTGGTGGGGCCGTTAGTGAAGATGAGGCAAGCTAGTGCCCAGAGTTGCCGAGTGTGATCGCTGATCAGAGTGGGCACCGAGGCGAGAGAATTATCGAGTCCGCTGACCCTGGTCCAGAAACCTGCCGCGTCGGGAATCGAACCCTGGTCCCGGGCCGTCCTCTGCTCTCGGGTCTGCCGCCTCTAACCAGTGAGCCACACTACTGATGGTGGACCAAGAAACGGAACGCCAGCTGGGATTGCCAACCAGGCGCAAGACAACGCTTAGTCCGACGAGGCCCCAGACTGGTGGAGTGAAGAGTGGGGGACCCCCTTGGAGGGAGCGGATAAAGGGCCGCAATTCAGAGAGTTGAAGCATAGGCGGGTCCGTGAGTGTGGGAAAGGGTGAGATAGCTTTGAGGGTGGTCGGCTGGTACGAGGAAATGAGTACAATTTGCACAACTTGGTGTTGGGGTTTTGTTTCTTCTCCTTCCATTTTTTTCTCTTTCCTTCATGTCCGGCACAGACATTTAAAACACCTTGCATCTTCATCCTTAAAAACTCTTCGAATCAGGGGAGTCCTAGCTTTAGGAACAGCACATGTCCTGTTTTTCTGATGACTAATACCTCTTCTAGGGTGTAGTACTAAAAGGAGGAGGAGAGGGAGTGAAACAGCCATCAGGATCCTCTGCACCCCACTATAGGAGAACAGAGTTGAAACCAGAAACAACACCAAGGGATCCATGGCGGTTGCGATCCGCCCTACATCCTACCCCGCCCGCCACCCATTTCCCCCCGCGATGTAGTATGGCGGGGGACCCCGGCGGACGGAAAGACCATCCGCCGGTTTTCCGGCGGTCGACCAGTCGACCGGGCGGAAAAGGGGCTGTATATGATGGCAGTGTTTGCTAGACACCGCCATTCATATTAGCATGGGAGGGGGCATCAGCCTTTCCGTGGTGGCATTAGGATTTTACTTACGGGGGCCCATTGCAGGCCCCCAGGGTATAGGGGGTGCACATGGGGAGAACCTATGGCACCCCCCTGCATTGTCATGGACATGGTGGCAGGCACCGCACGGTGCCTGTCACCTTGTGAATGACAATGCACACAGTATATTCCCAGCATTGTGGCGGGCGGTGCTGTGAGCTCCACCCACCACAATGCGGGAATGTAGGATGCCACCGCCACGGTGGCGGTGGCATCCTAATCGCCAGTGCGGGATGGCCGCACCACTGGCGGCCGGTCCCAGCACCGCTAGGATGGCGGGCGGACGAAAGACCGCCTGCCATCCTAATGGGCCCCCAAGGGAGGAATGCACTTAGACCCCTCGCAGGAGGGAATAGACGGTTCACTGACATAATATTGATGAAAAAATATAGAATGGAAAAATATCGACTCCCTATACTTAAACAGATAAGTACAAAAATATTGAATCAAAAATATCAAAGAAAAAAATATAGCTGTAAAAAAAATCAATTAAAAAATATATATACCATAAAATATATTAAATATAATAAATATCAATAGCATTTTTAACTAAATAAATTAAATTTAATATACATTTTAACTAAATATAACAAATACACTTAATTAAAAAACATAAACACACAAACATAATAATTTATACCTATATTTAACTAGTATCTTTTTTTAATTTTTAAACTTTAAACTTATATAAAAATAAAAAAGTGTTGGATATCAGAGGAGTTAAATTTACTATTCCAACTCCAGTGAGTGCAACAGTAGGGAAAATGTTGGATAGCAAAGGAGTAAAAACTACTATTCCCACTCCAGTGAGTGCAACAGTAGAGAAAATATTGGATAGTGGAGGGGTAAAAATGTCTATTCCGACTCCAGTGAGTGCAACAGTAGGGAAAGTGTTGGATAGCGGAGAGGTAAAAATCACTATTCCAACTCCAGTGAGTGCAACAGTAGGGAAAGTGCCGGATAGCGGAGGGGTAAAAATTACTATTTCCACTCCAGTGAATGCAACAGTAGGGAAAGTAATGGATAGCACAGGGGCAAGAATTACTATTCCCACTCCAATGAGTGCAACAGTAGGTAAAGTGCTGGATAGTGGAGGGGTAAAAATTACTATTCCCAGTCCAGTGAGTGCATCAGTAGGGAAAGTGTTGGATAGTGGGGGGATGGGGGGGGCGGGGAAATTACTATTCCCGACCCAGTGAGCGCAACAGTAGGGAAAGTGCTGGATAGTGGAGGGGTAAAAATGACTATTTCCACTCCAGTGAGTGCAACATTAGGGAAAGTGTTGGATAGCAGAGAAACAAAAATTACTAATAATATTCAAACAATAGAAAACATTTAAAAAATCATAAAAATAAATACATATTATATTTGAAAAATATACGACTAAATATATTAAACATATAAAAAAGAACACATATTATAATAATAATAAGAAAAAGCTACACATATTTATAAAATAAATTAATACATACATTTATAAACAATAATTATTTAAAAGGAAAAAATATTAACAAACAAAAAATTATTTAAACCATAAATATATGTATTTTATTTCCTAACCTATAACACCACACCAATAAAAAAAACTTCAAATGTTTTATTTAAATGTATTTCCATAATTAACATAATTATTAATCAGCGAAAAAAATATTATTAATAAAAAAATAATAAACATGTATTAAATACACAAGCTTTAACACTATAACATCCACAACACACACTTAAAATTAATTACACAATTACCATAATTAATTTCGAAATAATTAATTTAGATTATTTAACAACTAAATATTGATTCATCAATTAAAAATAAATTACTTCCCACCCTTCCCACCATTTACACCTATAAACACCACAAAACACACCTACAAATAATTACACAATTACCTTACTTAATTATTAATTAATTACTAACTAATTATTTAATATCATTTAACAAATTGTTAATTCATCAATTAAAAATAAATTACTTCCCACTCTTTCCACCATTTACACCTATAAACGCCACAAAAAACACCTAAAACTAATTACACAATTACCATAATTTATTGGCAATTAATTAATTAACAACTAATTATTAATTCATCAATTAAACATAAACTACTTCCCACCCTTCCCACCATTTACACCTATAAACACCACAACACACACCTAAAACTAATTACACAAGTACAATAATTAATAGGCAATTACTTAATTAACAACTAATTATTAATTTATCAATTAAAAATAAATGACTTCCCATCCTTCCCACCATTTGCACCTATAAACACCACAACTCACACCTAAAACAAATTACACAATTACCATAATTAATTCCCAGTTAATTATTTAACATTAATTAACAACTTAATATTTATTAATTCATAATAAATGAATTTACACATTTAACACTATATGATCTCAATTAGACAATTATTAATAAATATAAAATATTCAATAAATATAATATTATTAAATTACTTCCCACCCTATTGCCCTATAAACCCACAACCCGCTATGGAACTAAAAACGCAAAATTCAAATAAAACAAAATTAATAACTACTAAAATTTTAACACATATAATACAAATACAAACAATTCTTATACAACAAAACATACATCACATACATATAAAATATATACTAAAATATATAACATTAATGCAATATCTATATTTTTAACAAATGTATTTTTGCAAATGATATTACATACTTCGATATTTTAAACATCGATATTACTTACCTAAAATCGATATTCTTGACGACGATATTTTGTCTGTCGATATTTCTTACCCACAATTTCTTTTCCTCGATATTTGTGCAAGTAGATATTTTTGCACCAATATTCTGTCCCTGCACTGGAATAGACTGCATGCACCTTATTCACTTTAAGTGACAACTGTTCTGACTATTGCACACCAAACTGTTGGGTGTGGTGACGGTTGCTGATTAAGAAGTAGTGACAGAACTCCTACTTACCGCTGCTCTTTTTTCTTTTTAGCCTCCAGGTGGCCCCCTCTTGGTGGACAGACAAGCTGAAAAAGAAGAAAAGAAGCCTCAGAAAGTCACATTGGAATAACTACAGACAGAGAAAATGCGCTGTTTTATTTTCCACCTATAAGAATACTGCATCATTAGGAATTAAATACAGCCTCCTCACCTAATTTTGCGCCCAGCCCTCCCACACCACTCTTTTCCAGCAATGGTTCTGGTATGGTTGTAACCAGTTCTGCTCTAGACAACGGACCTTCTAGTGCTTCTCGTTCCTCTAACTTGAGACATGTTGGTGAAACACCATTCAAGTACTCCTGTACATTTCTGTCATCCGCCTGCCCGGGTTGCACATATACATCCTCCAGGTAACACCAGAAAGCAGCATTGATGCCTACTTGTCTCTCGTCCTACTGTCGCTCATGTGCACGACAAGGCTGTATGTTTTTTCCCTCTTTAGTACACAGGCCAGCAGCCTTCCACTTTTAAGTCTCTGTTGATAGGCAATATTGGTAAATCTGTCCCATGTATCTGTTATGATTCTTTTCTGCATTACAATATCCCACACTCTGTCGGGTTTTAGGGGCAGCAGCTCTCTTTCCAAGGTTGTCATGACTCTTTGTTGATCTTTACATTTTTCTTCAAGTTGTAATTTGGTACCATATATCTGCATTCCCAATTGAGCACCACTTTAAATGATTCCCATTCTGTTTCCCTCCTGTTGGTGTACCATCAGTTATTTAAAAAAAAAAGTATAATAATGGGCCACAACCAGCTTTGGAAGCTCTATCACACAGGGTTCTACCCTGAGTTGCAAGGTTGGGTCCTAGTTCCACATCCTACATAATACTTTACATTGTGACTAATGGAAGGTGGTCTGACAGAAACCTCACTAGATATTCAGCCCCACTCTACTTATAATGTCATTCTTTTATTAAAGCAATAAAACCAATAAGACTAATTTAGTATGTGTGTCAGATGTAGGTGATTAATACCAGTAGACTTAATCGGTACAGTTCTCCGTACGTCAATCAGCTCAGCCCCTTCCATTGCTTCTACTATGGAAATCACAATGCTGTGTTTTGGTGGCAGTTCAGGCTGGCCATTCAATACACCCTTTGGATCGCCAGCCCACACCCGTTTAGTATGTAGGGCAGTGATGCCTCCAGCATGCACCCATAAAACCTCCATTTATCTACATTCGATGAATATATGTTAACTTAACATATGTCTTTTGTGTCTCAAGTATAGTACATGAGGATGTATCTACCCTTGGGATCTGCTTTGATCTCTTTCATCACAAACAGGACACCCAGGTAAACAACTCCTTTGTATAACAGGAATACGTTACAGTCTGCTCTCTCCATTTGTTACACATGTTCCCTTTTTAGGTATCGCCTGCAACAAGCATGGACCGCTCTTGTGCTCTCACTTGTGAGGGGTATTGTTTACAATAAAGGGCTTGAATTCACCCATTGCTTACCGTTTGTTGGCTTCACTGCCACTCTTCTTTGCTGCCTCCTAAAAGGCCATTGCCCACCGGACGGCACTTCCTTTTCTTTCTGTGGACCATGGACCGAGCAAAGATTGATTCAAATTAATTAGTGTTCGTCTGCTGATCGCGCTACAATTGAGGTACGCATTTTTGGACACTTTCTCTGTTTCCAGTTCTTGTGCTGCTTTCTCCATTCATTCTGTTTTGAAACACATTCTTGGACATTGTTTATCTATACGTGCATCCTGTGGCTTACACGTACAACTAAAATTAGATTTTGCATGGATTGAATAAAGCTGTTATAATGCATAAATGCGACACTAACAGCACATTTACACCGTCATACCGCTTACCTCTGCACAACTGTTTTAGTTGCCTTTCAGCCATTCATCCCATTTATGCCTCATAACTTTGTGCTGATTTTAAGTTTGGTTCTTTGTTTAAGTTACAAACACCCACAAGTGTACACCACTCTACTATAAGATATTCCACTCTACTCCATGTACTCCACTCTATGCCACTCCAATTCCCTCCAGGTCTCTCCACTCCACACCCCGCCAGTACATGCAACTCTAAGCCACTTTATGTCACTCTACGCTACGCCACTCCACTCTATGTCATTCTGCTCCTTGGCACTTCACTCTACTCTAGGTCACTCTACTCCACTCCACTGTATGCCACTCTATGCAACTCTATTCCACTCTACACCACTCCACTCTACTCTATGCCAATCCATTCTACTCTACACCACTCTACACTTCTCTACATCACTCCACTCTACTCCACTTCATTCTATGCCACTCTACTATTAGCCATTCCACTCTGCACCACTTCATACCACTCTATGCCACACTACGCCACTCCATGTCACTTTACTCTACACCACTCCACACCACTCTCCTCTACACCACTTCACTCTAGATCACTCCTGTATACGCCACTCCACTCTATTCTATGCCACTGTACTCACTCTCCACCACCCCATGTCGCTCTAATCTAAGCCGCTCTACTCTAAGCCACTCCACTCCACACCACTTCACTCTACACCATGCCACTTCATTCTACTGTAAGCCAATCTACTCTATGACAATCCACTTAACGCTACTCTACTCCACGCCACGCCACACCACGCCAAGCTACACTACTCTCCTCTACGTCACTCTCCTTTACACCACTCTAGGCCACTCTACTCCTCACCACTCTACTCCACACCACTCTATGCCATGCCACTAACCTTTAGCCATGCTGAACCGCAGCCACACTGCTGTACAACATGAATAAAAGAGATTGGATAAACCAATAGCCCTCCCATAGGTGAGACCTATTGGCTTTGCCAATGCTTGTTCTTCTTGGGTCATCTGTGTTTCCTGCAGCATCACAATTGCTATGCCATGTAATGGTAAATAGGAGGATATTCTGTACAGTTCATTATAATTGTTCAGGTCTTTAATGTTCCATGTTACAAGTCTCCATTTACCTCCCATTTCAGCACAGGGTTATTCATTAGGCCACACCTCATCGCATCCAGAAGTACAGCACCTCAGAATGTATCATCTCTTTTCCTATCCCTGCGGGTAAAGTTAAACAGTTGGTACCTGATATACCAATACGTTCACATTAAAAACTGTAACATGTAACCTTTGAGCAGTCCCTTTATTCTCCCATCCAGAGGCATAACCGTAAGGATAACAACTATTGTCACTCAGCTGCAGAAACGTGGGTACCAGGGGCGGCTCTAGGTTCATGGTGGCCCTGGGCAGGGAGCATAGATAGGTGGCCCCAGAAGAGGGGATCCGGGTGGGGCAGAGCGCGGAGGCCAGTGAAGAGGGGGGATCATGGTGTTTGGAAGTGGTATAGAGCCAGAGGCCACCAAATCCCTGCCAGGGGCCGCCACACAACTATGTATCCATCCTCAGAGGATTATTATATTAAGGATATATATTGATGTGGTGACCCCTGGGATTTGGTGACCCTGTGCAGGTGCACAGCTTGCACATGCCTAAGGCCGTCCCTGTGGGTACCTACCGCCGTCAAATTTATAGTCCATCATTAATGAATTAAAAGCTTTGACATCAATAAGGCATATTATAGCACGGCACTTAGAAGTACTTATTAAAAGCAGGGCTCAAATCGAGTTGCGGGTAGACGCGGGTAGGCAAAGCCTACCCACTATTTTCAGTGGGATACATGCCATCTACCCTGCTAAGAGGTTGGGCCTCACAGAAATATGCTGACCTCGTCCTGGTGTAATTTTCTGACACTGATACTCTTTCAGCAGTGCCTGCACGTTATCTGCTTTTGTGCCGAGCAGCAACGTGCCGAAAGGGAAGGAGCTTATCAGATTCCAGCTTCAACCATTACAGAAGCCTCAGTTTATTATTTTTCCTAAATTTAACTTGATTGAAATTTGTGTTATCATATAACATCCGCAAAAACCACAGTTGTTGGACAGAATGCAGAACAATGTCATACATTCACCCCAGTACAGAGATCTGGGCCTAAATCCATCATTTTTTTGCACTCCACACCACCCCAGTTCAGACATGGCCATATGCAAATCAGCCTTGACCCTTTGCCTCATGGGAACAGTCCAGCCCAAACCGCCAAATAACATCCAACATAATCAAATATTCTGTAACATAGATCATCCCACTGCTGGGAGGGCCGGACCACAAATTGAGAGAAAAGATTGACAGTGGGAGCACATCCTTTTCTTTTCTTTTTCTTGTTTTCACGTATTCCACCATATGTCGTAAACATATTATGCATTTTGTGCTGTCTATATAAGTCATGGGAACCCCAACCGTACCCTCTGTCCCACCCCTCTCACCCTCTTCCCATCTCCCGTATATACCATGAGATCAAGTTTTAATGTATCTTTTCGTTGCACCTCAACAACCAGAGTTGATCTCGGCTAGATGTCCTCTGTCCATCCAGGTGTTGCCGCCCTGTGCCAGTCCCCATTTCAGTTTGAATAACCTGAGTGCTATCGTCTTGCTTTTCATAGAGGTCTGCCAACATCTGGGACCATGCCATTAGGTCCTCCTCCACTTTACGATTGTACGCATTGCGTTCATTCGCACTCTTTCGGCGGTAGCCCATTCACTCATATCTCTCATCCAGTCCTCTACCTTTGGTGGCCGAGGTCTGAGCCGGCTGATTGCTATCCGTTGTTTCGCTATCACTAATCCCAGTGTGACAAATCATCTGCTTAGTTTTTTGTTTTGGGGGGTAGGGAGTAGACCCAACAGTATCTGTCGGGCATTTTTGGGAATCGTCCAACCAGTCGCCCTCTGTACACTGATTATAGTGTCCTAGTATGTGCTCAACTGCTCACATGCCCAAACCATATGTAGGACATTTGCTGCTTGTGCTTTACATCTCAGGCAGTCGCTGGGTAAATTGTAAGTAGAGTGGCCGGATTTATGATATTATATTGTAGGAGCTTGAAACGCGCGTTGGAACTGACTGTGCACACCCCTTCCTGTACTTTTTCCCATTCTCTATCCGATAATGGTTCTTCCAGTATGGCATCCCATCTACTCTTTACCGGTAGTGTCGTGTGCGGTAGGTCGTCTCGTAGAGCTTTATATAAGTGCAATATTAATCTTTTGCCTTGCGCAATATAGAGCATTACCGACAATATATTGGTGGTGGGTGGTTCCACCAGAAACCCCTACCATATTTCACGGGTCACACTTGATATTTTCCCGTATTGTAGAAATTGCACTGGTTCTAGCCTAAGGGTCTCAAATGCATGTCTCCTCTCTGGTAATGAATCTACCATCCGCATATAGGCCTCCCAGGGTTCGACACCCACCCTCTCTCCATCGTTGCACGGACATAGAGTCCGCAATTCGGGCAAATGGACGTATTGCCAAAATCGGCATGTCAGGGGTGTTTGGGGCGTGCAGTACTACTCCTCTGACTATCACTTCCCACACATGAACGACATGTTGGATAACATATGGGGTCAGGGGCGGAAGTCGCCTCCCATACGTTAAGATTTGTGGCAGGGTGAAATCACCATATGTATCTACCAACAGATCAGTTTCCCAATTACTTTCAGCATCTAAACAATGTACTGCATGTTGCAGCTGGGACGTCATGTAATAGATTTCCAAACATGGGACCTCAAGCCCCCCCTCTTCCCCAAGTTCCCTGTAGGGTTGTCAGACTCACTCTCTTATGTTTATTGCCCCAATATAGATCCGTCTGGAGTTGATCTAGGGTCCTAAAGTAATGTGTGAGGATGATAAACAAGGTATGTTGCATCGCATACAAACATCTTGGTAGAATAATCATTTTTATTATTGCTATTTTCCCCATAAGGGAGAGTGGTAGGTCCCGCCAGAAATGTATGGATCCCCTTATCCCTTCCACTATCCTATTTAGGTCATGGTAGACTGCTGCTGTATTTGCCAATTGGATTCCCAGATATCGCGTTCCCTCACCTGCCTATTTTAACTCACTTTGGTGTAATTCCGCTCCGGGTATCACTGCTAGTCTACCAATGGGAATAAGCTTAAATTTCCCTTCATTTAGCTTAAGGCCAGATACCCCACGGAATTCCTGTAGGGTTTTCAGCAAGCCCGGCAACGAAGTTAAGGGCTGCCGTAATTAAACCAAGATGTCATCAGCGTATAGCGAGACCACGTGTTCGAGCCTGCCCAATCAAACATCCCACCCCCCAGTCTGTCTCTTAGGGCAGCCCCTAATGGCTCCATGCTCAGCGTGAACAAGAGTGGGAAGAGCGGGAACCCCTGTTGGGTGCCCCTGCCAAGCTCCACAGGTCTAGACACACATTTTTCACTTGTATCCATGCCGTGGGGGCTGTGTAGAGTACCCTAGTCCATTTAAGAAAAACTTCCCCACCCCAATCTTCTGCAGAACCAGCCATGGATATATCCTTTCAACAGAGTCGAAAAGTTGCTCTATGTCTAATAGGGCTAATGCATAATCATCGTCCATTAAGCAGGGGGCATGCCAGATATGTGCAGTCTCCTCAGGTTGTGCATTGTTCTCCGCTTTGGTATAAATCCTGCCTGGTCCGTTTTGAGTATGCGGGGTATCAACTGAAAAAGGCGTGTTGCCATGATATTACTTAGTATTTTTACATCAACATTTAACAAGGAGATTGGTCTATACGAGTTAGGTAGTAGAGGGTCTCTGTCCAGTTTAGGTATCATGGCCACCAGGGCCTTTCTCATGGACTGCGGAAGCACACATGTTTCATATGCTTTGTTGTACACCTGTAGCAGATAGTCGGCTAACAGTGGAGCAAACCTTCAATAGAACTCTGCGGGCAGGCCATCTGCCCCGGGACGTTTGGCTGTTTTAAGACGCTGGATGGCTGCCAGGAGCTCTTCTCTTTGCATTGGAGCCCTTAGCATCTCCATCTCTTTGGCTGCTAACCAGGGAAGCTCAACTATGCCTAAGAATTCACTGATCTTATCCTGCAATGGAGGGGATCATTGTGAATACACCTCCTCCAGATGGTCTGCACAGGCTTCAACAATTGCTGTCCGTGAAAATACCAATATACCCTGTTTGTCTTTAGTGTGTACAATAGGGTTTTCATTAACCTCTTGTTTTATCAGGTGTGCCAGCAGTGCCCCGGTTTTATCTCCCTCCATGTGCAGCCTTCGCCTACTTGCCGTGTGTATGTGCTTTTCTAGTCTGCTCAAATCTAACAATGTTGTTTATCGCGCTTCCTGACATTCTTTTAATGTATGTGGGGCCTCTGGGAGCGCCTTCTCCAACTCCCCTAGTCGCTTTCATGGCTTCCCATCCATTTGCTCTGTTTGATGCCGATCTCCAATTCCCCCTAAAATAATATGTTAGTGCTTCCGAGATCACCGCTGCAAATGGGGGATCTGACAACGCCTCGACGGCAAGTCTCCAGAGAGGGATGGCTGACTGGGTTTGTGAACCATTTAAACTAAGCAATACAGGTGAGTGGTCAGAGAGATCACTTGGGAGATAGGTTATATCCCAGACATTGGACCCCATTGCTGCTGAGATGAGCCAATAATCTTATCTACTAAAAGTATCCTTGGCTGGGGTGTGACAGGAGAATTGTTGTGTTGTTGGATGTCGCTGTCGCCATACGTCCAGTAGCTGCATTCCCCCCATACAGTCACGTAGGGTCTCTGTCATTTGTGGTTTCTTATGGGGCTTCGGGGGTACCTATCCATAGTACCATCGAGGACACAATTAACATCTCCAGTCAACAGCGTATTGTTCCCCAGATATGGGGCTGCCGCCTTTAATGCATCTGGGAATAAAGTAGAAGATTCACCATCGGGGACATATACGTTAGTAATGCATAACTCTTTCCTGCCCAGCCTTCCATTTAGGATAACATACCTTCCCTTGGGGTCAATTACCTGGTGTAAATGCTGAAAAGGGTACCCCAATGCCACCCATGTGAGGACCCCCCTGGCAAACCCAGAATATGAGGTGGTCTACAATTGCCCTCTCCATCGTTTTTTGAGACAAGGTAGTGAATCCCCCAAGACGTGCGTCTACTGTAGACATGCAACATCGATACCATATCTTTTCAAATACGCATTCACCCTTCTACGCTTATCCAAAGCTGCAAGACCACAGACATTCCATGTGATCAGCTTCTTCACGGGGGCGCCATCCCATGTACATTCCGCTGTCTGCGATTCCAACTATCCAACTGTCACTTCTCTGGTTATGAGGTGTCAAAACATGTAGTATCAGACTGTATCTAGTGGTAACCTTATCAAGTGGGAGAACTCTCCTCCTCAACCCCTTTTGAAACAAAACGCCCCCCTCCCCTTGGGCAGTTCGGGATCCCTTCCCAACCCAGGTGCAGGTATGGAAAGGACCTGCTTGCTCCGCCCCATTCCCCCCCAAACAAAAACTGTAAAACAACAATACGACGACAGTATTCCAATATCTAGGTTTCAGTTTTGTATAGTCTTTTGCTGCTCGATTCAACAGCGTAACGGTTTCTTGTCTTGCAAGAGATGGACCCGCCTGGGGGGTGCCAGGACTAGCCTCCATCTCCCGTCTGGGTGTCAACCTCTGTGTGGGAGCGTGCCCCCAGCCAATCAGAGTGGTCTTGGCCCCTGGGATTCCCGGCCGCATAATCATATATGTGACACTACTTTGGTCCAAATTGTTGCATACGAAAACCAATGCATCCCCTCCCTCCCCTCCCCTCCCCTCTCCAGGTTAAAAGTACTTATCCACTCCAGGCTGATCCTTTCACGTCTGCTGGATGTAGAGAGTCCCTCAGCTGTTGTCTTCTTCACTTGTATTGTTCACCAGCATTTGGGGCCTTTCGGATTCACCTGACTAGGGTAGTGTGTCCGACTCTTGTAGTGTGCCATCTGGGCACACGCGGATTCTACCAGTGCTTCTCATGTGGTTGACACTGTGCTTGTGGGTTGCGCTCCTGTATTCCGTGGTGGTCTGTTTGTGCTACTGCCCTTCAGTGTGGCTACGGACAATGCCCTTTCTCCCTGGGCAGGGTTGGGAGTCCAGCAAGTTGTTGACTTCCGCAGCCTAGGAGACACAAATGTCACCTTTCCTTTGTGCTCGACTCTCAGCTTGGTGGGAAAGAGGAGACTGTATCTGAGATTTAGGTCCCTGAGGCGTCGCTTCACTGCTAAAAAGGTTTTTCTTTGGTCCTGTACTTGTTGTGAGTAATCTGGGTATACAGAGATTTGGTGTCCTTCAAACATAAATGGCACTCGAATACGGGTGATTTGCTGAATTGCATCCTGGCCCCGGAAGTTAAAGAGCTTGGCTATCATTGCCCGTGGCGGGGCTCCCAATTTAGGCGGAGGTACTAATGCTCTATGGGCTCTTTCAATGGTGAAGAACTTGAACAGCTTCGTGGGGCTCATTGTGGCTGTGAGCCAGCCCTCCCAAAAGAGTTCAGCAGACAGGCCCTCCGTTTTCTCACGAAATCCGAGATATTGTAGTTTATTCCTACACGATCTCCCTTCTGCTTCTTCTGTCCACTTATCCAGTCATATCATCTTATGCTTAAGATCTGTTGCCGTGCCTCGAAGAGTTTGAACCACCTTCTGCAGCGTTTCTACCGTTTGCTCAGTCGTGGTCACTCTTTCCAATACTTTGCGAAGATCACAGGGCAGCAGATTGACCTCAATGGCTACTGTATCAATTGTATGTATCCTTTTATCTGACGTTGTGTGGATTGCTGCCAGTACATCAGCTATAGATGGGAAATGGTCCGCTGCCAGTTGCGGTTCCTTCTCTTGGTCTGACCGAGGTATTGTCTGTACTTGTTTCTCTGCAGGAATGGGTTGTGCATAATTGGAGATTTTTGTTGGTCTGAGCTACTCGGATACCCTTATCCTTCACCATGATGCCAGGAGGTGTAACAGTGGAGGTTGTTCTCTGTTATATCTCCAGTATAGTTTTTATCGCCCAGGGTTTATGTGGGACAGACGTCGCATTTCCTTTCGTTCCAACCGTCTTATTCTTACTGCTGTATTATGCCACCTATCAATTCTGACGGTTGCCCAGCTAGTCCTTCTGTAGGTCTCTTTGGCTTCTTGCGTCCCTTGCCGCCCACACCAATTGCCTCACCGTTGTGAATTTGCTGAGTTATTATCCGGATCTCATCTTGTTGCAGGGATTCTGCTCATGCACAGAACTATGCGCAGGAAACCAGGACCTCTGTGTATTGTGGTGTACCAAAAAGCCACCTCAGTTCCCGAGGTCCTGATTTCCTGTGCTTAGTTCTGTGCAGGAGCAGAATCCCTGCAACATGGTGCCCCATGTTGGGCACCATGTTGCAGGGATTCTGCTCCTGCACAGAACTATGCGCAGGATACCAGGACCTCGGTGTATTGTGGTGTACCAAAAACCCACCTAGGTGCCCAGAACCCCAATCCAACTAGCATCAGTGTCTCATTCGTTTTCCGTACTACAGCGAAGCTACCAATGATTAGACAACCCAGAACAAGCGACTTAGTGAACTCTCAGGAATGGTGGGAATCAAGAACACTCTTTCGTTTTACATCTCATACAAGTCCACAACGTGAGTAATCAGAGACACGATATAGTTTAAAATGTTTATTTTAACTAACGTGCTCTAAGATGCAGTACTTTTGCCAATACTAACAAACGCATAAGAATAATACGATCAGCATTGTTACAATTCCATAAAACACAAAAGGGGAAAGCATAATATAAATGACAGTGGACACAGGATTATAATGCAGTGACCACCCTCCCAGTGCTAGGAGCTAGTGTTAAGTTATAATATGAGAAGCCCTCTAGGCTTTAACGGGGACCCCAAACCTCCAAGAGAAAACGGAATGAATCACATCCCATGACAAGAACAGCTCCTGGATGTTGGAAAGGTTTTCTCCAAGTGCCGCCTCATGCATGCAATGCACTATTAAAAGCACCTGAGTTTCAGTTATTTGCAGCTGTGTTTCTGCTATGTCTAATGTGCGTAGGTCTGATCAACATGAATTAACAGCATACATTGTTATTCGACCTTGAACGCACTGTGCAGACTAAAAGCACAGAGCGTGCCTAGATTTGTGAATAACAGACTGTTCTCATGTGAAAGAGCATAAGCAGGCTATTTACGAGAGACATGTAGTGTTGTGTGCAAAAGTGGCAAGAGCAGCAAAATGGGGAGCGAGAACAGAGCTGGTGAGCTGAACGCCATCGGGCGGTGCCGTGAGGGAAACGGCGTTGAGCTTGCTGAGGAGGAGCGCCGGGAGACTCACTCCCGTAGAAAACCACATTGCCCAGCAGCCTTAGGGGCGCCCGTGACGCGAGGCCAGCGCACGGAGGCGCTTAAAAAGCCGACGCGCCCAGGAGCCCCTGGGGAGCCCCTGGGGAGCGAGAACAGAGCTGGTGAGCTGAACGCCATCGGGCGGTGCCGTGAGGGAAACGGCGTTGAGCTTGCTGAGGAGGAGCACCGGGAGACTCACTCCCGTAGAAAACCACATTGCCCAGCAGCCTTAGGGGCGCCCGTGATGCGAGGCCAGCGCACGGAGGCGCTTGAAAAGCCGACGCGCCCAGGAGCCCCTGGGGAGCGAGAACAGAGCTGGTGAGCTGAACGCCATCGGGCGGTGCCGTGAGGGAAACGGCGTTGAGCTTGCTGAGGAGGAGCGCCGGGAGACTCACTCCCGTAGAAAACCACATTGCCCAGCAGCCTTAGGGGCGCCCGTGACGCGAGGCCAGCGCACGGAGGCGCTTGAAAAGCCGATGCGCCCTCTCGCCCCGCGAGTCGCGCGCGGGAGGCGCCAGGGAGAAGCCCGGGACAAGGGCGGGGCCGTCTGTGGCCGTCAGTGGACTTCAGTGGCCGGGCGGGACATCCCTCTAACATTTCTACTGTGGTGAGTTAAAAACCTGTTTCAATGGAGTCAATGGACAAGATAGTTGCCCAGGATGACTTCCCATTTCCCCCTCCCACATTTGAGACACTACTTGAAAACGCTCTTAACCCGGTTACTAATGAAATCGCTGATACGGAAAGGAGAATGTCTTTGAGCTGTTCCAACACTTCTATACGGCCAATATCCTCGCAAATAAGCCCCAGAATTCCCTTATCCCCAACAGTTGTAATTTCCAAACCCGTCTCGGCACCAATACCTTCTGAGATTCTGTTGGTGGAGGCCGCTTCCGTAATAACAATTAATTCCCAGGCGGAGGTTATCGCTATCGGGACTTTGGAAGCCAAAAATAAGCTGGGGGGGGGGAAAGCGCAAAAGAGGTGCAGCCAAGCCTAGTGCAAACAAAAGAAAACAACCGGTAATCCACAAGAGTCAACCCACGCCACAGAGTCTGTGGAATAAACAAAAATCAGCAGGGACAGATATTATCTACATCGATAATAAGGACTCAGCGGATACGGGCGACATCTCTAATGCTACCACCAGCAATCCCACTGGAAATCAAAATACGATATGGACACAGACTGTCCCAGTGGGAGAAAATATTACCATATCGAAACAGAATGGGAATCTCATAGAGACTATAGTTGACACTATTTTTAATCGTTTAGAGAAGCAAATGATAAAACAGTTTAATAATGTTTTTAAAAGACTGGACAGATTAGAAAACCTGGTAAAAAATGAAGAGGTAAAAAGAAAAGGGACCGCCACCCTAGACCAAATTAGGGGTGACCGTCTATTGAAAGAGCTTGAGTCAGTTAGTAACACCGTATCTTGTGGGAAGCCTGATGTCTCACGTCATAGTCTTAAATCGGCCGGGGGTCCCAGTACTTCTGGACCTCAAGTGCCCATTGCACTACCTACCACCCAACCCATACGCAACAATGCCGGGAATAATAAGGCAGCAACTAATTTACCATCTAAACCCCCGCCCACACCCATAAATTCACAATCACCAGCCACTGTGAATCCTAGCACTGATAACCAGAACAGTGGCTCCACCCAGCCAATTACGGTGGTGGGGCCTACCCCTGCTGACAACAGGGGTGCGGGGCAGTCTGGGCATAGCAGGCCATTTAAACACCAGGGGCCTGCTCTCCATTTACCCCCTGATGCCTGCCCATTTGTTCTGGTCCTAGCAGGTATACCACCTTTGAGGGAGGGACAGGGGGAATCATGGGTTCAACTGCACAATAAATGCATTGATTGGCTAACCAAGCACAAAGGTGCCGGGTATGACATCTCCAGAGAAATCTTATCAGCACGTAGGGTGTCATGGGTAGGGCCGTTATTTAAAGACATTGAAGGTGACTGTATAGTCCTTAACTTTAAAAATCCAGGCACTGTAAGATTCTTGCTTAACAGAAATAACAATCGCTCTGGCATTTCCACTGTTGCAACCCTACTACCTCTAAGTTACTTCTATAGACCACCATTAAGGCAATTCCATCCAGCCCCCTTTCCCCTTAAAATGCATAATAGGTTTGCACCCCTATCTGAATTGGACATGTTAGACTGACCACCAGCTATCAATTCGGCTATCATGAATGTGGTTTATCCATCCCAGGTACCCAATCCTGATTTATTACCGGACATCTTACCGCCTCTTCCACTCACTGTAGCCAGCCAGCAATCTGCTAACCAAAGAACCATCACACAGGGCTCTGAACTATCTCTCGTGAGCTGGAATATAGCGGGTCTTAGATCGAAATTAAAAATTAAAGAATGGTCAGATTGGGTTTACGCAAATTGTGATATATTGATGCTACAGGAGACCTGGTGCACAACCAAGCCCATATTAGAGGGCTTCAGTTGCCATAACTTAATGGCATCTGCTTCATCTATGGGTCGTCCCAGTGGGGGCCTTTCTATTTGGGCTAAAATAAAAACCGGGGTACAAACTAAACTGATCCAGACACATGGAAAATGTTTTATGGCCATAAAATACACTAACAGGTTGAAATTATGTTTAATTAATTTTTATAATAATGATTTTGTGACCCACCCCAATAATAATTTCTCAATTTTATTTAATTTTATTGATGAAATCTTAGTGGGGTAGAAACATGGAACTTTTGACGGAATTTGCATTGGGAGAGACTTCAATGCCCATATGTACCGTAACAATCCCCCTTGCAGAAACGGTGAGGAATTGAGGGATTACCTAGCTTCCCGTGACTTAGTGAACGCTATGGAAATCGCAGGTACAGGAGGGAATAACACGTTAACCCCCACCTACATCAGCCAGGGATGTGCTTCTACAATAGATTACATGTTTATTTCCCCCTCACTGAGCGATATTATTCTAAAGGCAGAGGTAATTTGCTCCACCCATAGCGATCACTACCCAATTAGAGTTTATTTAAATAACCCAGGGAATATAAAGGATGTAATGAGAGTAGAAATAGGGGCGCAAAACCTGGAAGCATCTACTGACAGACTAAGAGTGGTATGGAAAGGGGTCGACAACAAAGATATTTTAGCTAGAGTCATTAACAAACATCCAACATTAATTGAGAACTGCCTGTCCCTTGATAGATCAGGCCGAGACGTGGTTAGTTCCTTCAGTAATCTCTGTTCGGCGGTGCTAATGGGTCGTACACCCAACGCCCTGCGAACTTTAATTTCAGGTTTTGTTGCTTTCATGTTGGATTTGGGCCTTAATACCAATTTAAAAAAATCTTTTATTATGAATTGTGGGCCCAAAAAGTATAACATAACCTCAATTAAATCAGGTGAAAACATCCTAAAATGCACAAGCACTTTCCCTTATTTAGGACTATTATTTTCCAACACGGGCTCCTGGCAGCCACATGTCGCTTATGGGAGAAACAAAATTGGTAAATCCATCAACTCAATTCTCTCCCTACGGCAACCCAAACAGGCTGACGTTATCACTTCTCTGCTAAACATTTACCGTACTCAATGCCAACCTACGGGAACTTATGGAGCAGAAGTGTGGGGATATTCTAACTGTGTGCCCATTCAGACAGAGGAAAACAGATTTTGCAGAAGGATCTTGGGGGGAGTTTTCTGCGCTCCCACATTCATCTGTCACAATGAGCTAAAGTTATTGTATATTGAGGACTTTATCCGGTCAAGGCCCGCCCTCTTCTGGCTAAAAATCTGGCTAAACCCAGCGGCCCATTTAACTTGCAGCATAATATCTGACTGCCTACAAAGCGAAAGGTCTAACCTTGTACCATGGCTGAAAGCTGTCGAGAAAAGCTTGTCCAGTGTGGGCCAGGGCCTTTTGTTTAGCTCCCCAAATACTATTGCTCACGCACACAAGAACATAGTCAAACGGGCACTGTATGATTTATATGGGGAGGAACGGATAAGATCAGAATACCCCAAACACTCAGTTACTAAATATATTTCTTATGCTGAGCCCGATAATGGCATTTTAGCTACACCACAGAGGTATTTGTTAACCACATTAGGAAGATGGAACAGGAGCCTTCTGTTCCGATTACGGGATGGAAGCATTGTAAATCTATTAAGCTTTCCCCTTGGCTACAATAAACATCTGGATCAGCTGGATTGCCCTTGTTCCCAGGGTGGTAAACAAAGTTTGATACATTATTTTTTCTTCTGTGGTTTTTATAAATTGTATACTTTTCAATATCTAATGCCATATTGTCGTAAATATGACTTAAGGGACTTTACTCAGGCAATGAGAACTTTTCAAATGATGCTCTCAGATGAGGTGATATTTACTGTGAGTTGCTTCCTTAAAGCTAGTGTGCGGTCACGGGCAACCATGGAATATGACTAATGAACATTTGAACATCTGTACTTTGCCTTTTTGCACATTTGCTTTTTGCACATTTGCTTTTTGCACGTCTGACTATTGTATACTAGTACATAGATATTCAGACACTTAGGTTTAATGAAAACGATTTCTGTGGAAACTAATAAGCGAAATATCCACACACTGAGAATTCTTGTAACATTGCCATTTGCACAACTGATGTTCTGATATATAGCTGCTCTCTTATATTTGGAAAAGGTCATTTTTATGTAACAGTATAATCAATCTGTTTTTATCAAAATGTTATGCATTTTAACCTGTGTGTACTTTTATGGATGTATCAACTCCGAATAAAGATCATTTGACTTTGACTTGACATTTAAGCATATATCTCACTTATGCTGACATAGCAATGTCTGCAGGTGACCCTGTACCCTCACCACAATGTGAGGCAGGGTTTCTGTGCTCCACCCCTTCCCCCAGTCGCACCTTTCCAGCTCGTCTCCCCAGTGATGAAGGGTTTTGGTGCTGTCTTTCCTCTAGGCTTAGGGTTTGTGCTTCATTCCACCTCCACCGGGCCCTGTTCGATGTCGCACCACGTTTCCAGTAGGCCTTAGGCCGGTACTTCACACAGGGTTCAGCGCCCCTGGGGGGAAGGGACAGCGCAAATCGATCAGTCCGCCATGCCCGGCTGACACGTCCAGCCTCAAATACTGTTGGCTCCAGCCGCCGAGTCATTTTCCTCCGCCCACCCTCCTGGCGTCTCCCAGCCGATGGGGGCTGTATCAACAGGGCCGCTGTCGCAACCCGCAAGGGTCGCCTCGCTGTTCCTGCTCGCAGCGCTCTCCCAGCCGACCGCCCATCTGCGTTCTATTTGCCGCTTCCAGTACTCCTCCTTTGTCTCACTTACTTACAGGGGGTCAGTGCCGGGGGGCCCCCACCTCATCTAGGCCACAGCCAGGTTAGGCCGCGAAGCCAGCGTTCTGATGCTGCGTCCGCCCCAGTCAGGGACGAGTCAAGATGGCAGCCGGCACCCAATACTTCACGGCTTCGGTTCACCATTTCTAGACGTCGCCACTTAGACCTGTTCAGAGCTGCTGAGATTGGGTGAGCTGTACATATGTGACCCGGGAAGTAATTGCTTCTAGAGGCCCAGGATTATGTTGGATCGGGATGAGATCGGCGGGAGCGATCGCAGACGCATCTACTCCACCATGTCGTTAGGCCGCACCCCCCCAACAAAAGCCAAAGTTAAGCAGCCATTAGGCCTCTTTTGGTTAGAGTATCCTGGCTGGGAGCTATCGGGAGCCTCGCACATGGATGCAATGGAAGGAAACAAAGGCTAGCATCTTATTACTTCACAGGTACTTAAGAGATAAATGTTTTTGACTTTGTTCAGTCCCTGTATATAAGAGATGAATCCACTGGAAGAATGTCAGATGTATTGGTCACCCCAGTATTTACACAAATATCAATTTAAATACCACTATTTTGTTTTCTTTATTTTATAGCACTACTCATCCCGATGCAGGGTGCTCTGCATCAGACATAAACATTATATATTGACAGTAGAACATATATATGTGCACATCAATATAAGGGATGTATTGTATAAGACAGTGAGGGTTACATGCGGTAGGAGTAACATATCCTTCATAGCTCACTGTCATATTTTACAGTCACAATTTATGAACTGCAAGTATCAAAAGGATCTCCGTCTTAAAAGCTGTAACCCACTTGCCCACTTACATAAAATAAAAATCTGTCATCTGTGTTTTCCATAATGTGCTTTGCAGGAGACATATTAACCCTCTATGTTACTTTGATTCAAAACTTGGTGTAGGCAACACATAGATCTCTTCAGCAAATATGTTATCCTCCAGAGTTATCTCACCATTATGCCTTAACCCCATAATATATTTTAAATTAGAAACATTGCAACCAATTAAACAGAACAGATTTACTGTCACGTTTCTCTTTGTGGCAGGGTTTAAAAAATAAATAAATGAGTTCAGGGCGAGATTTTGTGTCAGGGTTAAGTCAATATTTTGGCACAACCCAATGCAAAATCTTCTTTGTTAAATACTGCAATGCACTCAAATGTGCTCATGATAGCCCTGCTAAACATGCGTGAGGTATTAAGATCTGATGTCACTCCTTTGAGGTCATGGGTTGTGATGTCACATGCAATGTCTTGCACCATGATGTCACTCACTGTGAAGTCACGCGCAATGATGTCACTTGCATACTGCCGAACTTGGTTAGTCCCCCCACTTCCTTTTTTTAGGACTTGGAGGAAACGTTGATTTGTGTGGGCTGCCAAATACCGGGATATTTTTTAAACGACTTTGTGCTATTTTCAGGGCATTAAGCTAGAAATTGAACTTTGTAACATTCTCATACATCGCAGAGCCACACTGTAAAAAGTGTGACTGAAGCACTTAAAAGAGCAGCTTTGTCACTCACATGTCCATGCTAACCTGCCTCCATTATTCCCCTGCATTTGCAGAAGCTTCTATGCACAATTCTAATTTTAACGATACACTGTTCACGCAGAGCGATAGCATGTCCCAATGACTCATTTTAAAATCATCTACTTTGTTGGCCCTGGAATCCGTGATCTGTCATGCATGTAAGTGTTGCTGGTTTAACACACTGGGCTAGTCATCCATCAGTTTATTAAATTCCACTCACGTTTATCCAGTGTCTTTCTTCGTTAATGTTTATAAATCTAGTGGCATATATTAACAGGTAACTGTGAATATTAAGAAAAATCTCTTTTAAGTAAGCTACACTGTGTTCAAGGTGAGAAAAACAAAGGCACAAGGAAATAAAAAAGCAAGAAGAAAAAACTCTATTTCTTAAAAGAACCCTCACTCACCCTAGTGGTGACATGCTTCATCATGGGGTTCCCACAGGGGAGACCGAGTGTCCCCCCTGTGTGCTACGACGCCTGCAATTGCCGCGGAGCTGGTTTTATTGAAAGTTTTTCTTAGTGTATGTGCTCTAGTGCTGTGAGTGCAAAATTAAAAGATCACAGCTGCGCCCAAAAACCCTTTATTAGTGGGTCAGCTGTTCACATTAAAAACAAGTGAGGACCACGTAATGGTTTTTATTAAAACCACTGCGTCCTAAAAAGCAATGGTCGACATGTTTCTGCTGTTGTTATGCGCTATTAGGCTCAGCTTTTATCAGGACCGTTTAAGTGAACTCCCCTGGGGGGGTCCACGCTCGCTAAGGCGCGTCCACCCCGTGAGGATATGTATGTGAAAAAGATACAATTCGTTTTCCAAAAAACTCACGGTTATACCCGTTTTGAAACACTCCCAGAAGTCACCAGGAGCCAACTAACACACGATATTCAGGCGTGCCACATGGGCTAACAGCGGGGCACTCTCTTCACGCTGCGCTCCGTTTCAAGTGCAACGACTCGCCGCATTAGACCTAGTCGGTTCTTCACTGTCGCCCAGAGAGTGCCCCGCTGTTAGCCCATGTGGCACGCCTGAATATCGTGTGTTAGTTGGCTCCTGGCGACTTCTGGGAGTGTTTCAAAATGGGTATAACCGTGAGTTTTTTGGAAAACGAATTGTATCTTTTTCACATACATATCCTCATGGGGTGGACGCGCCTTAGCGAGCGTGGACCCCCCGGGGGAGTTCACTTAAATGGTCCTGATGAAAGCTGAGCCTAATAGCGCATAACAACAGCAGAAACATGTTGACCATTGCTTTTTAGGACGCACTGGTTTTAATAAATACCATTACGTGGTCCTCACTTGTTTTTAATGTGAATTAAACTATTCACTATCCAGCCCCAAACATGCGTCGTAAAGTACTGTGATGTAAAACATCGCGTTGTAACGACATACATCCTTTTGTTTCATATATTAATCAGAGTGCTTGTAAATTTTGTTGTATACAGTGCTATCTTGGGTAGATTGATACATTTTATAGTTCCTAAGTGTAGTTTCTAGCATCTTTAGTGCAATGTGTTAACTGCTTTGTTCTTGGTGCAAAGTTTAGTATTCTATAGGCTAAAGTACTAATCAGCATATTACTTGGTAAATCTCTTTATATTTTCATGTGAATTCATGATAGACCAACTGAGCATGCATGTCACTTTGTGTGATGTCCCACGTGGTGACTTCATGCACGACGATGTCACACGCGGTGATGTCACGCCCATTCAACCTACCTTGGTGAGTTCCCCCACTTCATTTTTTAGGACCTGTGCCCGATTAAAAGTGATAGTTTTGTACAACTGGTAGTCTGAGCTCACATATTCAAAAGTGCTTTCATATGCGATAATGAAGAAAAAAGAGTTTGGGAGAAATAAAACATGTGCCTTAGATCACTAATTTGAGCAGGGAAGCCGCGATGTATCCAGGTTTTCAGGTTTCACTCTGTTCAAATCAGCCAGTAAATGGCTATCTGCCTTTCCTTTTGTTAAAGCTTTGTTTTTACCTCTTAATCTATTCTGCTGCAGTTTTTAAACCATTGCGTGAACTCAACCGGAAGGTATTGGAGTGATTTACACGAGTACCCATTACAATAATCAAGGCCACATGCATTGTTAAGAGGCATAGGGAGAATAAGTGATTTGGCCAGAATCAGTCGATGTTGAACCGATACCGAGACTTGTACCTGGTTCTCTAGTTCCACCGTGTGCAGCTCTGGCCCTGATGCCACATCTGGGGTAGAGGAAGGAAGGCAGGTAGAAGCCACATGAAAGCTCTGCTTAAGGTTCTAACAAGACCTCGAGGTGACCCAGAGCCAGGCGTCAGGCTCGAGTCTCACTCGAGCTTTCAGTAACTAGCCCACCTCTATTCCAATCATACTAAATCTGAATGCCATCTTGCAGAGCTCACAATTACCTGCAGGGTTGGCTTTAGGGCGGTGAGCCTGCTGCAGCAGCACTTGGCACTGCCCTAGAAGGGGGGCACTGACCTTGGGGGGAGGAGGTGCTGTATTTAGAAATACCTTA
Organism: Lissotriton vulgaris; assembly: GCF_964263255.1. Taxonomy (NCBI): domain Eukaryota; kingdom Metazoa; phylum Chordata; class Amphibia; order Caudata; family Salamandridae; genus Lissotriton; species Lissotriton vulgaris. Next base: position 1,268,895,328 of record NC_141696.1, on the reverse strand, counting down.
CCAATTCAAGCACTTACTGCAGAGTTCCTTGTGTAGCGAGCTTTCAGGCAGCAATAAAAAGGTCAAGATAACTCTTGCAATTAATGTTCCTGCTAGAGAAAGAGATCAGAGTTTTGTCTAGTGAGTCTTACACCTAATACTTCCTGGAGAAGGAGCATTTTGCAAAAATAAAAGTTACATAAAGGGAGTTGCAGGCAGCCATTTTATGTCATTCTGTGTCATAACAACATTTATACATATCAGACTTTTCTGGTCCTTGAGTACTTACACAGATGTCATCTGTTAAAATCTCCCGCTGCCATCCGCTAGGCAAGAGGTGACCTGCAGAATATGTAGCTGTCATGTGTACTGCCTGGGAGCACTGCATGCACATGAGTAAAGCGGTCACTTTCGTCACAGACACCTTGAACGATGATGGAGTGCCAGCGGAAGATGTGTGCATTGATATGGTTGTGCAGTATCTATTGTCCCATCAGTGCCAGTCCACAGGCGACTTGGAACAGGACCTGGACCTCTTTCAAACATGGTTAGCGCAGTGCCTTAAGGAGCTGGCCCCTTCTCAGCCAAAGTTTAGGAACTCTCACCGCGCCTCAGCGCCTTGGTTTACGCCCATGCTTAATGCCAGCTGTAGGCTTTGCAAGAAGGGCGAACGAGCTTGGCGCTTAAATTATGACGAGCCCCTTAAGGAGGTTTATAGACAGTGCGTCAAGGTCTACCACAAGGTAATTTTTATGGAAAAGAAATCATACTTTGCCAGGAGGATTGAGGAGGCCTCTAATACTAGCAAAGAAATTTTCCTGATCGTAAAGGAATTCACCTCTCCGGCCTCTATCACTCCTAAACGCGCCTTTTCGAAGTCCTGGGTTACTCAATTGGCAAGCTTTTTTGCTAATAAGATCATTAGTATCCAGGCAACTTTCTCTCCAGCTGCAGGGGCAGTAACTTCCACCATGCTTCGGCCCTCCCCCCAACTTGCGTTGGGGCAGCCCTCTATTGCTAATTTCCCTCCAATTGCACCACAAGATTCACTTGAGATTCTATCTAAGATGCGATCGGGGTCACCTCTGGACCCCTGTCCGGCCAAGTACCTTGCAAAATTGGCACATGTGATTAACCCTCTGGTCAATCCCATTTTGAATCACTCCCTTGAGACAGGAGTCGTGCCTTCAGCCTGGAAGTAAGCCTTGGTCCTTCCTCTTTTAAAGAAGCCGGCACTAGCTCCTGGCACCCATGCCAATTACCGGCCTATCTCGCTGCTCCCGGCTCTGGCCAAGGTGACTGAGAAGCATGTGCAGGCAGTCTTGGCGGACTTTGTGGAATCTCACGGTATCCTCCATCCTACTCAGTCCGGTTTTCGGGCTAACATGAGCACGGAGACGGCACTGCTTGAGGTGTCGGAAGCAATTAAGGAGGTTCAGGATCAGGGAGGAAAGGCACTGCTGGTATTGTTAGATCTGTCGGCGGCCTTTGACACCGTTCCTCATGACCGTCTCTTGGCTAGACTCTTGGAGATTGGGTTAAGGGGAACGGTGTTTAGGTGGTTCGAGTCCTTTCTCTCGAATCGACAACAGACAGTCTGGGCCCGCGGTACTCGGCCGCAATACCGCCATTGGAAGTGGGAGTCCCCCAGGGGTCGATTCTAAGTCCCACCCTCTTCAATATCTATTTGTCCCCTTTGGCGGTGCTGGCCGAGGCCTATGGTGCCCAGATTGTTTCATACGCCGATGACACCCAGCTTCTCTTCACCTGTAGCAAGAATAAGGACTTTGATGGAGAGCTTCTTAAGAACTGCTTGGGTGCTGTGTTCGTCTGGTTTCATATAAACCAGCTGAAATGCAACCCAGATAAATCTGAGGTCCTCTTCTTTGGGTGTGGACCGGACCCATGCTGGATACGGGGATGGCAAAGAATCTGGGAGTCAAGATGGACACTGGCCTGTCCCTTAAACCACAGATTCTGGGCTTGGTGGGCCAATGCTTCAGGATACTGAGAATGCTCAGGAAATTCCTTCCTTACCTATCTATTGCCCACAGGAAAAGTACAGTGCAAGCCTTGGTAGGGTCCAGGCTAGATTACGCCAACTTGCTCTACCTCGGCCTCCCTGATTATCTTCTCTCACGTCTGCAGGTGGTGCAGAACTCGGCCGCTCGTGCAATCTTCGGCCTTGGCCGGAGGTCTCACGTAGCCGGCCTGCTGAAATCCCTCCACTGGCTTCCGATACGGAAGCGCATCGAGCTCAAGACGCTAACCCTTGGCATTTAAGGCACTGCACGGCTCTGGTGCAGGTTACCTAAGGAAGCGGTTGGGATTTCATGTCCAATCTAGAGCACTTCGCTCCATGTCCCTTTCACTGGACACTATCCCGGCTGTCAGGCGTGCTCGCATCGGGGGTCGCTCTTTTGGATACCATGCACCCCAAGCTTGGAATGCACTGCCACGATCACTAAGGAAATGCGTGACCCTTTTGTCTTTTAGGAAGTAGTTGAAGATGTGGCTGTTTTGCAACTAACTCCCCTCTGCTGTGATGGTTGTGTGTGTTGGGTCTGACAGCGCCGGGACACTCGGTTCGAGTAGCTGAGCGCTTAACAAAACTCTATATAACATAACATAACATAACATTGTGGAGAGGTGGCTGAAGTACCACGTAGGTGCAATCAATTGCACCTACTACACATGGAAAGCGGGAATAGTGGTAGAAATCCCTAATAATCCTTTGCCTTCCTGCCAGTGTATGTGATGATGAGCTTTCCGATTGATGCTGCTCAGTACTTGACACAAGCATCTGGACTGGCTGCCTGAGATGCCCATGATGTCACTTGACACCTTCTGGAACGACCCAGTAGCAAAGAAAGGGCGAGTTGCTAGGATCTTGACATGGGCTTGGATGGCGTGGGAGCAGCATGTCTCAGAATCAAGATCCTGCTCCCAAGCACAAACCATAGCCAAAATGACTTCAGTTGGAAAATGGTTTCTGGGCTTAACATCTTGGCTGTATGTTCCAAAGCAGTTAATACTTTTTCTGAAGATCCTTTCTGCTCTCCTCCTTCAGCTCAAATCATTCTGTCATATGACATGGGGAAACCGACAAACACATTCAGCAACATGTTCTTAGGTCTGAAAGTGTTTGCATGTGTCAACTCTGTTCGGTTAAAAACTTTCAGAGGGAGCTAGGTGGGGGGATGGTACACAGTGACAAAGGTATGTGTGGTGTGCTTGGGAGAAAGTCAGAAATCTGAGGCTTGATCGGAGGTTGAGATTTGTAATTTACATTTTCATTTAGGCTGTTTGTGGAAGACATTACATCACATATGACTAATAGTTAAATTTACAACTGTAGTAGGTATGTAGTATCATTCAAACTTGTGATATTATGGTTGCCACTTTAAGGGTCACATGTAGAGGCTTCTGGTATTGTTTTTACATGATATTTGCACACTGTTGTAGACGTGTGTGTTTTGCCAACACAATACCCCCTCCAATGCACCCTCTACACATATGTAACCGCCCAGTGCCCAGCTCTTTTCTATTTTAAGTGAGGTATTTTGTGCTAGGTTGGTTTGTACAACTAGATGCCATCAATTTCATGATATGAGTATCTGGTCATATACATTGAGGCATGCACTAGATAATGCCCACGTCTTTCACTGTGTTCTGCCCCGAGTGCGGAGATTCCTCCCTGAGTGTGGAGATTTCACCCCAAGTGTGGAAACTTCGGTCCAAGTGCATAACCTCCGCAGTTGTAAAAATACTACTCATAAGTCAATTTATGAATACCAAAAAGTAGTAAAGTTAGACTTATGGTCAAACTTAGAATTTTAGTCTAACTTTACTTTTATGAATCAGGCCCTGATAGTGAACTTGTGTACAGACAGTTCTGAAGTGGATAAAGGATGTAGTAAGAAGTATCTATGCAAACAGTAGGCCTGGTATTAACACAGTTTAACAATCCACAGATTATTTATTATTCAGTTTCAGGAGAGAGCAGCTCCTTTTCTTATAAGTGCTTATAGGCTAAATGCCTCTTTTTTTAAATCACAATATAGCCTTTCTGTTGAGACACCTCTTCACAGTGAAAGATGGGTGTGAAAGGCTTTACTGAGAAAGCCATCCCTCTGTAAACATGTTTTGTCTGAGTGAATAAGCTACTCAGTTCAGCACAGTAAGACCATCCTCTGTAATAATTTCAGTGAGCAGAATAGACAGTCTGTGTAGAAGTACTGAGAGAATAGGTAGGCCCTGTGATACCAGGTTTCAGCATGCTATACATTCTGCATGGTACACTTTCATCATATTGTGATCCTATCTCATACTACCCTGTAACAGCAGCCCCTCTAAGTGAGAACTGTACAGAGAGTTAATGTTTTGTGCAAAAAAACATTGAGAGCTCCTACCTCCTCTGTTACATGGCTTTAGAAACAGCAAGTTGCATACTGATGTTCGTGAGTAAACTGTCTGTAAAATGCCTTAGACAAACACTAGTTCCTGCACTAAAACATTTTACCAGAGGGGAGATGAGAGATAGTGAATTTTGATTTAAAATGAGAGCTTTGTAATAGACTTGTTTACAGAGTGAATTGCTCAGTTTTTCTGAGAACAATCCCTCTCTACTAATAGAAATGCTGAGGTTATATTTTGGATGTAAAAGGCTCTCTGCTGATACCTGTGAAGACAGTAAATGGTTAGTATAGAAGGTTTTAGGCAAGAACTTGGTTGTCTCCTACTTAATTTAAACAGGGTAGAGTTTGGCTGTGGTAGTGTTTATGAAAGAGTTACTCCTGATAAACGTCCATACAGAGTGAATGATTCACTTTCATAACAGCAAAAGACACATAACCTGGCCTGGCAGTTCGGGTGGACTGTTCCAATTGGGCGCAGGGTCAAGACTGATTTGCATATGGTTGGGTACAAACTGGAATGGCATGGTGAGCAAAAAAACAATGGATTTAGGCCACGATCTCTGTACTGGGGTGAATGTATGACGTAATTCTGCATTCTGTCCTTCAATAGTTCTTTTTGCATTTGTCAACCCGAGTGGGACGGGTATGCTCAGACGTGAGTATTGTGCTCTCCATGCCACTGGAATCAAGCTATCCTGGCTGAAGAGGGGGGAAACCCCGAAACCGGTCCTAGGATGCTTGTTTCCAGTCCAGGGAGGACCTGGCCTGGCTGTTCGGGCTGGGCTGTCAACATTGGGCGCAGGGTCACAACTGATTTGCATATGGCTGGGTAAAAACTGGAATGGCATGGTGAGCAAAAAAACAATGGATTTAGGCCCAGATCTCTGTACGGGGGTGAATGTATGACATTGTTCTGCATTCTGTCTATCAATAGTTCTTTTTGCATTTGTCACCGGAGTGGGACAGGTATGCTCAGAAGTGAGTCTCGTACTCTCCATGCCACTGGAATCAAGCTATCCTGGCTGAAGAGGGGTGAAACCCAGAAACCGTTCATAGGATGCTTGTTTCGTCCAGGGAGGACCTCTCCTGGCAGTTCGGACTGGACTGTTTCCATTGGATGCAGGGTATAGACTGATTTGCATATGGCTGGGTACAAATTGGAATGGCATGGTGAGCAAAACAATAATGGATTTAGGCCCAGATCTCTGTACTGGGGTGAATGTATGACATTGTTCTGCATTGTGTCCATCAATAGCTCTTTTTGCATTTGTCACCCCGAGTGCGACGGGTATGCTCAGACGTGAGTCCCGTGCTCTCCATGCCACTGGAATCAAGCTATCCTGGCTGAAGAGGGGTGAAACCCCGAAACCGGTCCTAGGATGCTTGTTTCCAGTCCAGGGAGGACCTGGCCTGGCAGTTCGGGCTGGACTGTTCCCATTGGACGCAGGGTCAAGACTAATTTGCATATGGCTGGGTACAAACTGGAATGGCATAGTGAGCAAAAAAAGATGGTTTTAGGCCCAGATCTCTGTACTCGGGTGAATGTATGACATTGTTTTGCATTCTGTCCATCAATAGCTCTTTTTGCATTTATCATCCCGAGTGTGACGGGTATGCTCAGACGTGAGTCCCGTGCTCTACATGCCACTGGAATCAATTTATCCTGGCTGAAGAGGGGTGAAACTCTGAAACCGGTCCTAGGATGCTTGGTTCCAGTCCAGGGAGGAACTGGCCTGACAGTTCAGGCTGGACTGCTCCCATTGGGTGCAGGGTCAAGACTGATTTGTATATGGCTGTGTACAAACTGGAATGGCATAGTGAGAAAAAAAACCGATGGATTTAGGCCCAGATCTGTGTACTGGGGTGAATGTATGACATTGTTCTGCATTCTGTCCATCAATAGTTTTTTTGCATTTGTCACTTTTATAACAGGACACCATGTCTCCTGACACCCCAGTTCATCTTGAACAGTGGGTGTGAAGGGTTTAGTAATGAAGCCATCTATTTCTAGAGTCTGTGTAGAAACATTGACAGAACAAGTAGACCCTAAGCAACCATATTTCAGCATGCTATACATTCTTCATGGTGTAGTTTTATCAAACAGTGAACCTATCGCATAGTAGTATGTAGCAGCAGTCTCTCTGAATGACAGCATCATAGGGAGGTGATGTGTTGTGTAGAAGACCTATTAGAGCTAGTACCACCTGTGATTCATGGGTTTATAAGGAGCAAGCTATCCACCGATATCTGTCAACAGAGTATAGGCTATGTGTAAAAGGCCTCAGAAAAACACTAGCCCATGTGCTAATCCGTTTTAGCAGAGGGCAGATAAAGTTTGATTTAAAATGAAATTAGAGATTTCTAAAATACTTCTATATGGAGTGATTGGCTCATTGCTATCACAACATTCCCTCTGTTCTAATAGATCTCTCAGAGGTTGTAGGTTGGGTGAAAGAGGGTTTAGTAAGTAATTCACCCCTCTGCAAAGGCATTTGTTCTGAGAGAACATCATGCATAAATGGGTTTACAGTTCCTTTAGGGTGGGGCAAGAAGGAGGCTAGGTTGGTCAACATTCTTACTCAGTAGTGGAGTGTGGTTGTCTCCCAATTTGGGAAGTGGGGCCCTCACACTCCCATTTGGGTGTCAATCTTCATCATAGGGCTTGCTCCTCATCAGGCCGGCGCTGCAATGCCTGACAGGCAACCTATGAGGGGCTCTTTGTCGCAGATCTTTTTCCCAAGTCATACAGGTGAGGTGCGTGTGCGGGTCCTAGTGATGTAGATGTGAGGTGATCTGAGGAGAAATAAAATGAGGCGAGGTGGTGCTCCAAAAGGAATTTCAATCTGCGAGCCCACTCGTCTCAATTAAAACCAGAATAGGGATACCGCTGACTATAATGGTCGGAGGTGTCTATATGTGTGTAGTCATGGTCAACATGTTTCTTGCCCTATGTGTGTAAACCACTCTGCCATTCTTCAGGACCTATATTGATGCACTATCTACATGGGTGGTTGGTTATGGAAAATGAACCAATCACTCTGCTGACCTTTCAGTGAGGTACCTTGATAATACAAATCATGGGACCAACCCACTTCGGGTTCAAGTCACGCCTCAGTGATGGTTAGTCAGAGCAATGATCATTACAAAAGTTAACATCATGAGTTTTCTGGAAAACAGGTCCTGGGAACCTACCCCTCGCTCTGCCTCATTTCAAAGAGTGGTAGGTTCCCGGCACCTGTTTTCCAGGAAAACATATGACGAGTCTCACGGGGTTCTCCTGGGACTCCCTCATCCAGCTCCCCCTGCGGAAACTTGTAAATGACTCTCGCAAGACTCTTGCTGGATTGTTGAAAATAAATTACAAAAAAATTAAATTCGACTTCTATAACTAATTAAAATAACAATCTGCCTTGGACTTTTAAAATGACACGCAGACATTCAGTGCTCATAAAAAAGGGCCTTTAATCAGATGCTATCTTCTATAATAAATCAGGCTCTTTAAAAATGTTAAAACATGTGCAGGTATAATTCTTAGTTTAGAGTGTGTTTTCTTAACTTACAATAATTACTAAAGGTGTGTAGATAACAACAGAAATATGCTGTGACATAGAGACGCTCAGAATGATCTCAGAAGCCTTACTGATATGGTGTTAGTTGCTGGTAGAATGTTATTTTAAACAAAAGCTCTATTCATGAACTGACTTAAAGCCTCATTTATTTACTATAGAATAATAATGCACATGCATTTCAATATGCATTGCCACAATATGTTCTAATGTTTCCTGTTTAAATAAGAATTTTCTCTTGCAGCAAATGTGATGTCAGAATAACACGGTAGAGAAATTACGTCATTTTAAATAAGTTTCAAATGTGCATTGAGGACAAAGCACAAAGTGATGATGAACTATGTTTGGTCAGAAAGAAGGAGGAAATGTGCTTACCAGAGAATGCAGGATTTCAATTGGAGAAGACAAGAACAAACCACATGTTTTGCAACATTTACAGATTTATAAACGTGTTCCTAGTTTGGGAGTTTCAGAACAGAACTGAACAGGACCAGAACTAGAGTTTTAATTAATTAATTAATTAATTAATGCCTTAGATGGGAACAGAAGAAGAGGGCAGACTTTGATTCAGCAGCTGTAGAGTGGGGAGGCAATGCTGCAGAGAAGAACAATAGGCTATGTGACCCTGTGACTTTTAATAAAACCTTAAGCTTTATGCTTTGACTAATTGGCTTTACCAAAGCTTATTTGCTCAATGCTTTGTTTTCTCATAATGGAAAACGTTGCAATTAATTATTAATTGGTGTTAGTGGAACCTGATTGTACACACGGTGAAGCTGCATCGGTTATGGTGATTTCATGCTGGTCGAGATTTCGCTTTCGGTTGTGCAAGAATCCTCTTGAATGATTGCTAAACTTATTTTTTTAGGAAAGGAAGAAATGAAGCAAACAAGATTGCTCAGAAAAGTTGTTTTGAAGTAACAAAGAAATTGTAAAGGGGGTGACTGCTGCGAGGAGTGAGTTTATGTGTCATAGTGTTTCGCGCTGAGATTGGTTGATAGGTGTATTGTTAAGCTGGGATTTGTTGATGGTGTCATATGATACTGTGCTATTATAGGTCAGTTTGTGTGATCACCGTATTGAGATTGGTTGAAAGGCTTCAAGAATTAAACTATAGCTGGATTGTAGGAAAGAAATCTGATGTTTATGGGATTGAATCAAAACATTACATTGAATTATCGGGAAAACGAAATGTTTTTGGAGGTGATGTGGCAAATTTGATCTGGGATGGTGAGGAGACACTATCTGAGGGAACGCCTGCACTTTTTATGTTGACAAATTTGAGACTAAATTCGTGTTTGTAGATTCGCCAATGGTGCAAGATTGCTGAGAAAGAGGGTCCTTTGAGTTTTCCAAAATGTGGTACTTTTGAATTGCAAATTTACAGATTAAGGGAATTTCTGTGTGAAATAAAGTCACCATCTAGACCTACACAATCTGAAGCCTTCATCATGTGGGAAAAGACAGCAAGAGTCAAGGAAAGAGAGAAAGATCAAAACAGTAGCGGCTCTTGGAGGGAGTGCTGCGGGCGGGGGAGGGGCAGGGTGGGGGGTAGTAAACTCCGGCATACGGCCAAATGGAGGTATGTAAAGAAAGAAATAAATAAAACAAATTACATTGCACACGCTGCATCTCCATTTGGCGTTGCAGCGTGCGCAATGTTATTTATTTATTTCTTTACTTACCTCTGTTCGGCCCTATGCCAGAGTTTACTACCCCCTCCCACCCTGCACTAATGCACCATCTTCTGTAGTTATGGAGAAAAATGAACCTGCAATTACTTTTCTGACGGGCTGAGTGCCTATACATTTTTTTCATTGGTTTAAGATTTATCGATTGACCCAGGAACCAAAGAAATCAGTTCATGAATTCAATGAAAGATTGTTTCAGGTGTCTCAACAAAATAGTGGAAGAGAATTTTCTGATGCCAGTGACATGGAATTCCTTATGTCTCAGTTTCTTATTGGATTAATTACTGTATATGCACACTAAGCTGACCAGAGATAAAGTGTGATTTGTTGGCAAAGAAAGTCATTGGATGGGATTCTGATGAATGAAGTGTACTGTAGTGATGGACAAGAAATGAAGCAGAAAGAGTTTAAGGAGAAACTAATGATGGTTCAGAGAAAGTTTACTAAAGAAGAAGAATTCAGAATCAGCCATTTGCAGGGAATGAATGTGATATGCAATGTTTTGTTCCACAAACAGGAATACAAGGTACTCAAGGAGAATCTGGTGTTTTACAGGGAGGAGGAAGAGGAGGTCTGGCTGGTCCAATTTTAGAGAAGGATGTCGCAATGCTGAAGAAAAGGCCCTTTTGCTTTCTTTTGCACAGATTTGAGCATAGTAAGAGGAAATTTAAACTTAATTCTGATGCAATAAATGGAAATGTGCAAATACTGGGAGAAATGCAGATGCAGAATAATGCCAGTTCAGCAAATGCAAATGCCAATTAACAGACAGGTTCCAATGATACAAGTTCCACAAGCCCAGATGGTCTCACAGAATATGGGAAACCCTAAAATGAATTTAAATCAGTTGCTTAAACCATATATAAATGACAGTTTTAACCCCAACATTTCTGACATTCCAGATCCATTGTGAGAATAGGAAAGAAAATCCAAGTTTAGGAGTTTTAAAATTTCGGACTTCTGATGAGGATGTACAGTTTAAAATGGCCCAACAAGAGACATCCTTAAGGATTGTTTCAGTAATGACAGTTGAAGAACTATCCTCTGATTTGCGGGAACCTAGAATTGTGGGACTTCACAGAGTAAGCTATCAGATTAATAAAAAGTGTGAAACCAGTTCAAGTCAAATTAGAACCAAAACCAATGTTTGCAAGAACACCATCATACAATTTGACACAAGAGACAGTTGCAGGAATTACACCCGTAATTGAAGATAAACTAAGCAAAGGTTTTTTGAGGGAATGGATTGGAAGTTTATGCAACTCTCTGAACATGGGTTTACAGAAGCCAAATGAGTATTTATATAAAATAACTGGACTGGCTTATTGCAATTGATTTTTGTCATGTTAATTTACTTTTGAGAAAATGTCCTCTTTTTGCATGGTTGCCCCCACTTTTTGCCAAACTGCTGACGTATTTTGACTGAGTGTGCCATGGGTTCCTGCCAAACAGGTACCCAGGACCTATGTTCTTTCCCTAAACTGCACTAAAAACAACACCCAATTGGCACTCTTTGGCCACAGGTCAGTTCCTTGTAAATAGTACCACAAGTACCAAGGGCACTGTGGCCAGGGAAGGCTTCTAAGGGCTGCAGCACTTATTGTGCCACCCTCAAAGGCCCGGTACCTTTACACACACACACTGCCCTTGCAGGCTGCGTGTCTTGGTGCAGAACGAAGTGAAGAGTCGACATGGCACACATCCCTGTGTGCCATGACCACAACCCACAGTCACCCCTCTAGCTTCGTGCACTATACCAGTGGTGATGGAAGAGGTGCATGAGCCCTGTGCCCCTACAGTGTCTAAGCCAATTCTTAGACATTGTAAGTGCAGTTTTGCCATTAAGAGTGCATGGTGCTGAGAGTTTGTCATTACAAACTTCACAGCACCCTAATGGCCTTACTGAAAACTGAGAAGTTTGGTACCAACCTTCTCAGCACATTAAACCCACACTGATGCCAGCATGGGATTTAAGGGAAAATGCACTCAGAGGGCATCTTAGAGTTGCCCCCTGAAAAAATGTCCTATCACTAGTGTTCTGGCTGAATGGCTGCTCGTCAGCTCCCACCACCAGACATGTTTCTGGACCCCTGGCTCGAGAGCCTGCTGCTCTTGGGGGTCTAGAACAATGCACATCCTAGGATGAGGTGCCAAGGCTCCTCCCCAGGATGGGCAGGGTCCACGAAGGGAAGCTTCAAAGGCATGCCACCTTTGTGAGCTACCCCAGCCATTTGCTGTATCCAGCAACTGGCCCCCACTGGTTCTGACCCCCACTTTGGGCGGGAGAATTGGTGGGAAAACCAAGTGAGGAAGGGAGGTGTGCCCACCTTTGCCAACCCCACCCTCCGGGGTGGGAGGCGAGGTGAAGCACAATCTCAGTCCCCGCCATCTTGCAGATGAGGGATCCAGCCAACCAGGGAGAGGCATATGTCCCCCCTTCCACTGGAGGGTGGCATAACAGAGGGTGTACCCACCCCAAGGCAGGGACCCGTTGGTTCCAACCTTTACCTGCCTATAACACCTCTAAATCTAGTATTTAGGGGCAACCCTGAACCTTGCCTCCTTAGACAAGAACCGACCAGAAGAAGAGAAGAAGAAGCAGTGCTGCAACTAAGAAGAGGAGGACACCAACTGGCTGGGTCCCAGCCCTACTGGCCTGTCTGCACCTCAAACCTGCTCCAGAGAAACCCCAGTGTGTCCAGCAGCCAGCAGCCTCCAGATCCCAAAGGACCAACCCTGCCTTCCAAAAACAAGACTTTGTCTCCTGTGAGCGCCAGATTTGCTCACCCAGAGACTCTGGCTTAGGCCAAATCTGAGAGTCTGCACCGCTCTGTACCCTACGCCATGGCCTGAGCATGAGTGGCCCAACACCATGAGGAGGTCTCCCTGGCAATCCTGACCTGAGATCTGGTAATCTCTGACCTGCTTTGACTCTTCCAACGACGCCTGCAGTCTCTTTCTGGAGGATCCCCCTGACCGCGTCCGGAGCTGGTAAGAAAACCCAAAGCCTAAAGACACCACTGCACCTGACGTCCCGTGGCCTTGGGTGGCCCAACCAACGGTGTCCCAGCATCCCCAGGCATCCCAACTTACCTCTCCGGTCACCTCCAGAATATCTTAGTCCCTGAACCTAAAGTCTTTGTTGCAACCAGAGAACCCCCATTGAAACCAACAGGGCACCCAATGCCAAAACTGCACCCTGCACCCAGCCTCCCCTGCGCCGCTGCAGATGTACTTTGTGTGCTAACTCGGATCCCCCTTTCCCTGAGCCTAACACCAGGAGCTTTGCTCCCACAACCCTGTGGCCTGCTCGGAAGCAGCCACTAACTGGAAGACCCCCTGTCCCCCTTGGAGAACATTGGGCCTCAGCCCTCTGCACCCGGCCGCCCTAGTGCCACTGAGGGTGTTCTGAAAGTGCATCATCGTCCCTGGGGGAACCCTGATTCTAACCCCAGAATACCTACTTCCACAAATAGGTACTTACCTGCAAACCGTTAACTTCATTTTCCTCCATAGAAATTCATTGAACGTTTTCCCTTGAAAAGAGTGTAGTTAGTTTGTATGGAACATTGAAAAACTGCAGAAGTACTAAAAGTGAATTACTTACCTTTTGTCTAGGAAATGTCTCAGTGTGATATCTAGGAATATCACACTGATTAGCAAAAGTAACTTAAAAAGTAATCCAAGAAGTAACGAGTATTGTAATCTACAAAGTACCTGAAAAGTAATTCTGATTATTGACTTACCTTTAAATCAACCAACTGCATTTGAACCTGCATTCAACTGTAATTAATTGCATAAAATTCCTCTGATAAAGCCTTACTGATCGCCCACACTACCACAAATAGAGAGTAATGTGATACCTCTGCCTACCTTTGGGGTTCCACTGGACTCTGTGCAAACTATACCTCATTTTAGTACAGTGTTTAGAGCCAGCTTCCTACAGTACTGCCAAAAAGAAGTTCAATATCTGGGACATATTATTGAAAAAGTAGCTAGAAAGGTGTCACCAGAGAGAGTAGAAACAATTCACCAGATAAATCCACCTTGAACTCGAAGAGAAGTCAGGATGCTTTTGGGAATGGTTGGCTACAGAACACCGTGGATACCAAACCTTTCCCTAGTGGCTAAGCCTTTACTGGTTAAATACAAAGTTGGTTCTGTTGGGTAAAGACAATAATTTTGACAAAGGCTTAGAGTGCTCAATTAACATTTAAACAATCTCTCTGAAACAAAGACACAATGAGAAAATTCAATTGAACAAATAAGTGATTTCAAGAGATGCTTTATATTTTTTAGAAAAAGCAATCAAGTTACATCTGAATTAATTCATTGAGTGATGCCATTGGTTTAAAAAATTGAAGATACGACCGTCAAGAACAAGTGTAATGAATGTGACAGTTGGTGAATCAAGTGCTCAGTGCATCAAGTCATGTACAGTGAAATACAATAACGCATATATACAAATTATACACAAGGAATTGGGTTGGCCACAGTCTTGTTTCATTTCCAAGGAGACATAGGGTTCATACAAATGCTCCTGGATTATCTGGACCAGAGGTGAGCGTCGACGTTTCGACCCTGATGCGCCCCATTTGGTGGTCACGGCGGGTCTTTATCAAGACAAGGGTGGGGGGACAGTACGTAGAACAGGCGGTGGAATCTCAGCCTGATGGGTAGCCAATTGGTCAGACCCCTACTAAGTATAACCAATCAGTATGGTGATGAGGAGTGCAGAGATCCGTCCGCAGTGGGAAACCGTACTGAGGCCTTTACTGGGGCTGATACACAAGGATGTGTCTGATCCACTTCCATTGGACAACGATTGCACAAAAGTGTTCCTAGAGTCGAAAGAATTGTCTTGTGCCCCGGCACTAGGGATGCTAGATTATTTAAAAGAATTTTCACACATTTACAGTGAGAGGGAGGGCTACACTCTCTCAGTGCCTATTCAAAAACGTGAAGATGTTAAAAAGTCTGTAGCTTTGTCCCAACAACCCTTCACCCCATCGCCACAGAAATGCTCTGCTGTTTTAAACTAGTAGCTGCGGTTGATGTCTGTTCAAAAAAAGAGTGAGAAAATAATGAGAGAATGTCCAATAGTTACAATGGTCTCCTACATTGTGGAGTTGTTACTGAAAAATGTTGTGTCTAATTTCAAATTTATTAAGTCTACTGACAGTAATTGAAAATGTTTGTGATAAAGCTGAACATGAAGGACTAGTTACCATGAATCAATGCATAAAGCCAAGGTTAGACACTAATGATGAACCCCTGATTGATCCCGACCATTTTGTAGATGACTCCTGTTTAAGAGGTAACAATGGCACATTAGAAGCAGCATGTGCCGTGTGCACTATAGATCATGTTGTCGAAGCTTCATGGCTTCAAGTGGTTGCCTCAGCATAAAATGTAAAATCAATTACCCTTACCATTGCATGCAATCTAACTGTTCAAATGGGAATAACTATTGCCATTGGAAAGGAAGATGCTAATTCGGTTGCCCATTATAATGTCCTGCTATCATATACATTTAATGGATTTTTCACATATGAATTTGAGAAAGATACTGTCTATTTGATGTTGATGTGAATACCTTGCACACAAGGGAAGACATTTTCTCAATTGATGTCTCACTTTTCTCAAACTGCCTTTGTATATTCATATATATGTGAAACGCAGAAAGAAATTTTAGGACCAAAGAGTTTTGTCCTTAGATTGAAAAGTGCAGGAAACATGTCAATGAAACAGTTTCTTCATTTCTTAGTGACCATGACATGGACTCCGTATATCACAACATCCGGTTTGGTATGCCAGGTGTCTATAGGAGAGATGGAGTGCACTTCACTTCCATAAGGGAACAGGAACTTCCTCAATAACATCGAGGAATGCATCCAGTTCTATGTGTAGCTCAACACTACACACTATAAACACAACAGCTCTTGTCAGTGCCACCCAATTGTTAAATAATTTGAAACTTTCATGTTACAACTACCTCTTCTTTTGAAATACTGACACCTACAAGAGTCTCACGAGAGCAGGAGCACCCAAATGCCTTCTTGCAATCATGTATTTGCTTGACTCTCACGCCAGGCTCGCAAGCTCAAACATTTAACATACATTTTATGGATAATATCGGCACATAATAGAGTGCCAGTACTACAGTCTGCACACACATAACACTCTGCACTGTAACCTGTCCCTAGGGACGGATTTTCTGTGACCCACTACTTTTTTTATATACAATCCTGTGAGACTCCAGCAAGTGTAGGATCACCCAAACGAAATTCCAACCATGTATTTCTCTGTATCTCACAGGAGTCTTACGGGATCACAACAACATATTTGGGAAATAGTTGTATGTGGGATGGTGTATCCTCCCCACTGAGACCCATCTCATACACAACAGGTGTGTGTAGTAGGGTGTGGGGAAAGACTGGCCTCTCTGCTGAGACTTCTCTCTGTAAAGATGGGTGTGCATACTAGGGTTTTGGGGAAGGACTGGTCTCTCCTTTCAGAACTCTCTCTCAGGTAATGGGTGTGCGTAGTAGGGTGTGAGGAGGGTCTGCTTCTCCTTTCAGACTTCTCTCTCAGAGGATGGGTGTGTGTAGAAGGGTGTGGGAAGGAACTGGCTTCTCTTTTCAGACATCTCTGATACAACAGAAGTGCATAGTAGGGTGTGTGGATGGATTGGCCTCTCCTGTCAGATCTCTCTCTCAGATGATAGATGTGCATAGTAGGGTGTGTGGATGGACAAGCCTCTCGTGTGAGACCTCCCTCTCAGATAACAGATTTTCGTAGTAGGGTGTGTGCATGTACTGGCCCCTCCTTCAAGACCTCTCTCTCAGATGACAAGTGTGTGTAGTAGGGTGTATGGGGAGCAACTGGCCTCTCCTTTGAGACCTCTCTCTCTCTCAGATAACGGATGTCCATTGAAGAGTGCAGGGAGGGACTGGCCTCTACTTTTAGACCCCTCTCTCAGATGACGGGTGTGTGTAGTAGGGTGTGTGGAGGGACTGGCCTCTCTGCTGAGACCTCTCTCTGTAATGATAGGTGCACATAGTAGGGTATGGTGATGGACTGTGCTCTCCTTTCGGAACTCTCTCTCAAATGATGGGTGTGTGGAGGGACTGGCCTCCCTGCTAAGATCTCTCTCTGTAATTATAAGTGTATGTAGTAGGGCACGGGGGAAGGACTGGCCTCTTCATTCACACCTCTCTCTCAGATGAGGCTGTGTAGAGTGACTGGCCTAACTGATGAGATATCTCTCTGTAATGATGGGTGTGCGCAGTAAGGTGTGGAGAGGGACTGGCCTCTCCTTTCAGACCTCTCTCTCAAATGACAGGTGCGTGTAGTAAGGTGTGGGGGGTAGTGCCTTTTCTTTTTAGACCTCTTTCTCAGATGAGGGGTGTGAGTACTAGAGTGTGTGGAGGGACTGGCCTCTCCTTTCAGACCTCTCTCTCAGATGACGGGTGTGCGTAGTGTGGTATGGGGAGGGAGTGCCCTCTTCTTCAAGACCTCCCAGTCAGATGATGGGTTTGTGTAGTAGGGTGTAGGTGGGGACTCCCTCTTCTGTCAGACCTCTCAGATGATGGGTGTGCATAGTACAGTGTATACATGGTCTAGCCTTCCTTTCCAGGCCTCTGTCTCAGATGATGGGTGTGTGTAGTAGGATGTATACATGAACTAGCCTTTCCTTTCAGACCTCTGTCTCAGATGACAGATGTGGTAGTAGGCCGTATGGAGAGAGAACAGCCTCTCCGCTGAGACCTTTTTCTTAGATGACAGGTGTGTGTAGTACACTCTGTCCAGGGACTCTCCTCCCTGCTTACACCCCTCTTTCTGATAATGGGTGTGCATAGTAGGGTGTGGAAAGAGACTATACTCTATTCACAAATCTTACAGGGCCGATTGGCATAAATAGTAGACTCTGATAAATACCATATCCAGTAAGACTCCTTCCTACAGTAACAAGTATGTATAGTAGAGTGTATTCAAGGATCACCTACTCTTTCCTACTTTTCCTGCCCGCAAGAGTCTCAAGAGATCGTAACTTAAAAAAATATGTATTAATCATTGACTCATCACATTACTTATTTGTTACACGCTTCCTCTCAAAATCAATGACCACAATATGCATTCCTGCTAATGGAGTGTATGCAGAACTCATCTACTCCATTTTACTACTCTCCATCCCACGACAGTCCAGCAGGATCGTAAAAAATATTTAAGAACAATATACATTTATTTTCTTCACAATAGTTATCCCTTAGACACCTCCTTTCTAAACCTAGGGGTACAGCATGCCTTTCTGCTGCCCCTTATAGGGCTTTTTTATTTTATTACCACAACACCTCCAATTTTTCACAGTAAACAATAATGGTGGCCATTTTCTTTCTAACATTCCATTAGTCAGCCAATCAGAGCACTTGACTTGCGAGAGCCTCTTGCTCCTGCAAGAGTGTGAAGGCTTACTGGAAAAACAGGCCTCTCCACCAATCCTAAGTCTCCATTTTCGATTTTGCTTTCTTGCAGGACACCCCCAGGACTCTTGCGAGCCCAACTGCCAAAATATACAATTACTTTTTGCCCTTAATTTCTCAAAAATGACTGAACTGATTTACACCTAATCACAAAGAGCCCCATCTGTGGACCAAGAGCTAGCTTTCTACTGAATTTGGTGTAATTCGGTTCAGCAGTTTTTGCAGTAACCGGGTCTAAAGAAGTCTGTGGAAAATGCATGGAGATTTTATGTTTTCAACCTCCCTTTTTTCTCGGCCCCCACTTGGCAGATTCTGTGAAACTTTCCAGAAAGGAGCTGAAGTGGATGAACTTTGAGTTTGAACAGTTTCATGGCGATTTGTCAAACAGAGCCAAAGTTATTAGCAAACCAAAAAATGCTCAGTCTATGGAAAAGCAGACCTAACTAAAAATACCTACTCGCAACTGCCAATAGGTAATATTACCTATTGACGGTCGCCAGTAGGTAGTTATAGTCAGGACCTAGTTTTCATAGGTGTTAGAAATGGGATTTCCGGATGGCTAAGGCTTGTGCCAAAGCAAGGCAGAAACCATCACTTTAGTCAGGGCAAGGGGGTTACACGCCAAACATAACCCCTGCTCACCCTCTGGGTAACATGACGCGAGCAGTAAAGGCTTATCCCGGAGGCAATGTAGGTTAAGTATTTATAAGTACAGAACCTATCACACCAACAGAAATGATTCAACAAAGACTTGTAATGTAGTATTTACAAATTCAACAGAAAATACATGAATGAAGAAAATAGGGTTCATTTAATCTCAAAGGCTTTCCCTCAGTCCAGCCAACACGTGTTTCGTCGATTGGGCGGAAACCCACGACTTCATCAGGGCTGATATCAATTGCTGTTGGACTTATGTGCCTTCTGGCTGGTTATATTTCCGGCCCAGCCTTATGTGGCATGGGCAATAATTTCTAGTCAGATCTTGGTCTTTGATAATATGGCCGCTTCAAATCGGTAACTCTTAATGTTCGCTGTTCTCCGGTAATATTTTTATGATCCCGAAATATATATAAAATAGTAATGTCCTTCCTCCAGTGATATAAATGGAGTGAAGTTGCTCCCTGCTCCCAATATTATGGAGTCCTGGGGCGGCGAAATCCCAACAGTGTATCGAGCGGTCTTCCGTATTTTGGAAGTCTTCCAAAATACGGAAGACCGCTCGATACACTGCTGGGATTCGCCGCCCCAGGACTCCATAATAATATAAAAATAGCCTTTGCATTATAGCAAACACATTAGATAAAAACACACACTTTATAATGTGCCAACAGGCATGGTCAGAATTTACAAGGGATTATATACATGGGACAGGGCCACATGGACCACTGTCAAGAATAAGCACTTGTAGAACTAGCACTTGGTAGAATTAGCACTTTGTAGGAATAACACTTAGAACATAGAACGTATCATAACTGTAGCACATAATAGCAAATGCAGCACACAACCAGTAACCACTGATAAGAGGTAAGTACCACCTATGCAACCCTAACAACCTTAGGAAAATATCACACAGGAAATCATGAACTCACTAGCATCACTATACTAGGCAGAACAACCTCCTAAGCATCACATACATTCAGAGGTATAGGCAAAAATACATTACACATGATGCAGCAATGACATTAGGCAGGTAATCACAATTGTGCAAAAATCACATAGGGCCAGAAACATGTACCCCATGCAAGGGCACAACACCAGAACTGTCCCCAGGCCAACTGGCCTCTCAGGGGCTGAAACGCCCTGTGTCCAGAAAGTCAGGGCAGGCTGCGCAAGAAGAAGAAATGCGCAAAGGAGCAAGCCTAAACGAAGCAGCTGCCCACTAAGTGCTGGGAAGCTGTAGGAATGTGGCCTGGGCTCTCAGTAGCCCCGTGAATAGATTGCGCCACGTTGGAGCCCTCTGGCTCGAGAAACAGTATGCCCCCTGGATCCTCGGGGGCACTGAAAACAATGCTGCCCGCTGGAGGAGCGGCCCGCTGTCAACCGGGCCGCTCTACCCTTGAAAATGCCCCCGCAATGTAGGGTGTAGGAGCCTCTTGGGCTCTAGATGCCGAATACCCCTGAATGTTAGAGCCCCCCTTCTGGGGAACCAAATGCCCTCGGAGCCTTCTAGGCTCTAAAATAACAGTGCCCCCGTCGTTTGAGTCTCCCTCTGGGGACTCGATAACAAAATGAAATGGCCAGGAGCCTCTCCAGGGCTTTGAAGATAATGGGGGCGGTGGGGGAGCCCTCAGGTTCTAGAAATCACAATGCCGGCACGTTGGGGCGGACTGGGGCAAGTAGACGTGGGCCTCGATCAGGCAGCCCACCTGATCTCGCTGCGCATCCCCCCCAGCCCTGTTCACTCACCGGGGCTTCCAGGGGCTGCTCGGGCCGGACCTGCACGGAGACTCTCCAGCTGCACTCCGGGGCTCTCCCTCGCTCCTGGGAGCTCCGGGGGAGGGACATCGGCTTTTGATTTTCTCTGGGGGCAGCGCGGGGCTCTTCCCACAACGGAGCCCCGCCTGCACCTTCAACTGCCTCTTCTTTCCTTGCGGTGCGGCTACGAGGGTGGGACTTCTGGCCTCTTCTACCGAGGAAAGGGCCGCAAGAGTCCTGGTTGCCGGACAACCCTCCAGCCGGGCTTCCACGCGATAGGCTGGCGGGACAGCCAATGGCAGCCGGCCCTGCGGACGAGCCACCAGGCTCCGGGTCGTGCTGCTGAGGGCAGCGTGGAATTTCCTCGCAGAAGTACGGGGTAGGCTCCTGTTTTAGGACTCGGTCTCTGGCGGGGTGAAACGAGGGGCAGGTTCCCTCTAGGGCCACGAAGCCACGGCCAAATCGAGGGTCAAATGCAGGGTGGGCTCCTGCTTCTTTAATGGCCAAGAGGCCCTTAAAACAGCGCTCCCCTAGGGCAAAAAGCGCTGGAAATAATTAAAAGCATAAGCGCTCCCTGGCGCTTTAGGGAAAAAGCCCAAGAAAGTCTCAAGTCTAGGCCAAAGGTAGGGGGGCAAGGGCTGGGCCCAGGGGCCAGCTCACGGGGCCCCCCAGGCAGGGAGGCAGCACCCAGTGGCGGTTCCTCCTGGCGCCCAGCAGCAGCAGGCCCCCCCTAATGTTAGGATCAGGAACAAGAACAAAATTCATGGGGATACAACCCCTTCTTATACAGTAAATCCCTTTGTCTACATGGGTGCAGGCAAGGGGCGAACCAGATACAACTGGCTATTCACAGGATGGGTAGGGTCATCAGTCGCACCACAGGGAGCGGAGCCAGTATTGTGTGGGGAAAGCCCAGCCCTATTCAGGTCCCAGGTGCACTCCTCCCCAGCCATCAACATGCAGATCTCCCACTCACCACCGGGGCAGACCCATCCTGACTCCTGGAGCCTGGCTCACCAGCCAGCTCAAGCCAATCACAAGCCAGACAGCCAATTCACCAAAATTTCACAAACATGCCAACTTCTAGAAGTGGCCCTTCCACACTAGGTACATTCACGCCGCACACATCATCGCGCAGCATTTAATCACTCGAGTCCGCACATACCAAACTCGAGCCTACTTACCCAACGCATCAGGAACTAACATGGACACATACATTCCCCATGCATTCCTATGGGAGGGCAGGCCAACCTCACTACACGTACGCACTTTACCCTGGGACACAGTGGTAAAGTGCGCAGAAGCCAAAAATCACTAACACTGGGTCACCATAGAAAGCAAAAAGTTTAGGGGTGAACCTACCAGAAGGGCCAAGTCCAACAATAGGAAAACTATTTCTTGTTTTGCTAATAACTTTGGCGCTGTTTGATGAATCTTCACGAAATCTTCATAACTAGCTTGTAACTCACTTCAGTTGCTGTCTGGAAACTTTCAGTATGATCTGTCAATCGGGGGGGGGCCGAAAAAAAAGGGGGGGTCTCAAAATGTTTTTTCCCCAGGCAATTTCCCATACAGATTTTAGATGCGACTACCGCTCCACTTGCTGTATGGAATTACACCAAATTTGGCAGAAAGCTAGACCTTGGTCCAGACAGAGTGCTTTTTGTCATTTGTGTATATCTGTTCAGTAGTTTTGGAGTTATTAGGGAAAAAGATTCATGTGTTTCTAGAGTCATGGATCTACCGCAGATCCATGTGCCAACAGCAATGCTGTGATTGGCTGGCCGCAGCCTGAGAGGAAAGTTGCGACTGCCATTTTGTGTATTGGGGTGCAGCCCATGGGATGGGGCAATAAAGTATAAATAGGATATAAGGGGTCGGGATAAAGGTATCCTCATCACATTGAACTGATGGAGGGGTCTGTGAGGGACCCCTCATGGGCAGGAAATTGTCCCAAAAATGTTTTTTTTTGGGTGTGCAAAGATCCGCAGACCCACCACAGCACTCAGCGTGGCCCCCGGTGTGAATCTGCTGCAGATCCGGGGTTCCATTTAAAAAAACACATACACCCACTCACAGACCCACTGACACACTCTCTTACACACCAACACAACCACTCACACCAAGAATGCAAGTCCATTGTCTTCTGATAGTCCTTGGATGACAGAGCTACTGCAATGTGTGTATTGTCTTCATAAGAAAAGAGTACGATGCCGCAATTTTCTACTATATCTGCCAATGAGGTCTGACAGAAAGTTTAAACAGCGAAGAACTCAAAGTGGGGCCCCAAGGCACGCCCCCGGCTAAATGATTAGGTTTTGATGGTTAGTGTGCACCTGAAAAGAGCAATCATGCAGGAAAGATTTAAGCCAAGATAAAGCAATATCCTGTATTTTCATTCCCTCTAATCTTTGAAGGAGCGTGTTGTGATTAACAGTGTCGAATGCTTCACTTACCTGCTTGAAACCCAGATTGTGAAGGGTGGAGTAAGTCTTAAAGTTCTATATGTATTGTAAGTTGTTGATTTCCATGTTTCTCTGCCACCATGGTGAGAGAGGGCAACAGAGATATAGGCTTATTGTTTGGCCATTTGAGGGAGCCCACATTATTTTGTTTCAGTAAAGGGGTGACCAAAGCAGTTTTCCAGATTTTTGGAACCACACCCTCCACCAATGACTGATATAATAGTTGGATAATCTGCTCCACAACTGGGTGGGAAAGCTTCCCAAGTACATCGGGGGTACAGTGATGCAATGGGGGCCCTGATTTAATATGTGCGAGGATGGGACTAAAGGATGGCACATCCAAGAGCTGGTATCCCTGCAGTACGCTGTCTATCTTATGGACATTTATTCAAGTATTAGTCTTATCTATGTTGGAGAAGGTGGCCTGAATATCTGCCACTTTTTTAATTAAAAATTTGGTAATTTCTTTACACTGTATTTGAGAAAGAGGAGTAACTGGTATAGTATTTTGTCGGGTCAGAAAGGGCTCTCAGTACCTGAAAGAGAATCTCAGGGCAGTTTTGCGTTGCAGTAACTTTGCTCGCAAATAAACTCTACTTTGGCCTTACAACAGGTTTTACATTAAGTTTGTAAGGTGTTTTTATAGTTGACCGTATCTTCATTATTATAAGTTTTACACCATACTCTTCCTTGATGTTTACATAACTTTTTCTCCTCAGATAGAGAGTCATTATACCATGGGGGAAGAGTTCTGAAGTGCTTTTTAATGGTAATGGGGATTAAGGCCAATTATCAATTTGCCGGTGTATCTAGCTCCACTGAGTTACATAGCAAAGGGGGATTAGCCTCAAGAGCAGCATTCCACACAGGGACATCCAATTTTGCCCAACTCCTACTACAGGAGACAGAATGCGTTTCCCAAATCTGCATCTTTGAGTCTATTAAAAATAAGAAAGGGACTGTGGAATGGTCAGACCATATCAACGGTAGAGGCAGAGCTGTCTGTTCGTTTCTACCAATTTGTAAATACTGAATCCAGCAGATGTCCAACTTTGTGAGGTGGGTAATTATTAATCAGCTGGATTTCTGAATCCAACAAATCATCTAGCAAAGACATAGCAAAATTACAAGTTTTGTCATCCAGATATATATTGAGATCTCTGAGAACGGTGAAATTAGCATATTTAAGAATAACTGTAGCAAGCCATTCAATAATACTAGAACATCAATTACCAACAGTACCATGAAGATGATAGATTACAGCTCCAAACATCGTAAACTATTTTGATAGAAATATTGAGAAAAGCAGTGCCTCGCAATATGGGATGTTACACTTCTCAGTCTTACATGCAAATTTATCTTTAAGAATGATTGCAATGCCACCTCCCTTTCTATCTGAACGATCTACATGAGAGATTCGAAAGCCAGCCAGTAAGGCAGCAATAATGTCTGGTCTGGGCTAGAGGTATCGTTCAACCAGGTTTCCATTAGGAACATGGTATCGGGGTTATGATCAATTAAAAAGTTGAAAATTGCCACATACACTCACCTACCAACTCCCACACCTATATAGCCACTCACACACCCATTGTATTAAATGTGTTGTTGTTTTGTATTGAATGTATGCTTTTGGTTAGGACTGGATCTGCAGACCCATCGCGGATATGGCTGCAACATAGTCAGCAGACTACTTATTTTCCCAAGGATCTACAGCGGATCTGCGGATCCAAGTGAGAAATTTAAAAAAGGATTTGAAAATAAAAAGAACCAGTGTTTGGGAAAAGGGTGGCTCTAAAAAGAGCCTTTGTGTTCATGGTGTGAAATGATAACTACACATGGAACAGGATTCAGTCTTTTGAGTTGTTGAGGAACGCTCTGTTTCCTGTGTCTATGACATGGACTCTGTCTCTTCGATACATTCCGTCTATTTTGAAGCGTAAGTTGTTATGGTATATAGAACCCATGTTGTGGTCTCGGAGAAATGCAGAAAAAGATTTATTGACATATTTCCTGGTTTTCTCCATCTGCAGACAAACTTGGGTTGACCACTGCCCCTTTCGTCTTTGGCAAATGTTGAAGAACACCAAGTCAGTATGTGGGGAAATGTGTAATTAAGGTATCTTTCATTAGAATTTCCAGTCCTTCACCAGTAATTGTGCCTAGGTCATTGCCACTACAGTTGACAATCATGAGATCTGGATGTTGGCAAATCACAATGATTTCTACCAAAGGCAGCAATTGATGCCACTTTAACCCTCTCTGGGCAACCCAAGTAATGCCTACATTAGATAAACCTATGTCCCTGTTGATGCCACTCTCTCTAGCCCAAAACACAAAACTATGGCCCACAATCCAGACTCTGACTATATTGGAGACAAGCAGGAGTAGTGCACAGGAAAAAGCTGCAGCAGACGGAGCCAGTTTTGAAGATGAAAGGCAGTTAAAATGTAGGACAGCAAGTAAAAAATGAAAGAACATATTTGATTGGATGGTGGAGATGTGCAGGGAACTAAAATTAGGTAGTGACATTAACAACATATTTAACTTCCTCCGTTATTGGCTTTGGAAAAATAAAAAAAGTTATGTTGTTTGGATATGCTTGGAATTGCTATCAGTCAACCACACTTTCTACAGTTAATGTGAGAAAGTCTTATGAACTTTTCACCTACTGGTAGGCAGAGACTATTGGAAACATGGTTACTTTGGCAATGGAGGTAAAAGAGTGTGGGGGGAAGGGAACAAAAGAGACTGCTGTGTGGAACTGAAAAGCAGACTGGTGTGCATACATTTCTCAGTAGGGAGTGTATGACTTGTAATTGGTAATATTTTACAAAATGAAACATAAATGAAAAACATTAACAGCAGAGTGTTGAATGCTTTTAAAGGCTTCTGTGTGGATCCATGGATCACCGTAGATTCACATGGGTGGCCACGACACAGGGAATCTGCTGAGAGGTCAACAAACTACCTAATTGGGATTCTTTCCAGGAACGATGGAAAGGGTGAAAAAGTTGTGACCATTTAGAACTAATATAAAAATATAAAAGATGAAAGGAAGTCTGTGATTTGCACATGGGGAAGGGCAGCAATTTTAGATATTTTTCTACTGAGAGTGGAGGAGGATTGCCATAGTTCTGATTTGAGATGTTCAGTGCAAAGCAGATGTTAACAGATATTACAATAAATGTTGGACAATGGCAAAGAGATTTAACAGGTATGTTAATTATTTTACTATAAAAAGTCAATTTAAAAGAATTGTGAGAGTATATAAGCTGAAATAAAATGTTTAACTTCTAGACACTACAGTAAAGGGCAAAATAGAAGCAAGCTTAGATGAGAACATTAACTATAAATATAGTGAGCAGCAAAGAGGGAAAAAGAATTGCTATTCTGAAAATATGGTTATTTTTTCATTAAGCCAGTATGAATGAATGTGTTAGAAATTTGATGTGGGTGCTTCCTTATAGTATGTAATTTAATCGTTTGTATTGTGCACCCACTCAAACAGTCAGGCAGGCACTTACACACCCAGTTACACTTCCACAAACGCACTTATGTACTGACTACAATTATAGCCACACAGTGAGTGACACCCTCAGTCATACACCCATGCACACACCCATTTACTCTCCTATACATCTACTTACATAGTCATTCACACATCCATACAGGCACTGTCCCACCCACTCACATATCTAAACAGCCATTCATGCACCCAGCACTCAGACAGTCAGGTACAAACACAGTTAGACACCTATACACCCATCTATACACGCAGTCACCCACCCATGCTGCCACTCACACCTATCTGCAAATCCATACAGCCACTCACACACCCAGTCAGAATGTGACCGAGCCACTTACACATACATTCACAAACCCACACAGCACTTATGTCTCCACCACTATTAAACCCTCTTGCACACATGGTTACACACAGTTGCATGCCCAAACACTCTCTAACACAACAAGTTACCAATCCATGCAGCCACTTACATACCCATTTAGACACTCATACAGCACTAACACACCCAGTCACACACCAACACAGCTACATACGTATCCAGTGACACACCCACAGAGGCTCTGATACATTCACCCACATATCCACTCAACAACTCACACATCCATACAGCCAGTCATATACCCATTTATACACCCATACTCAGACACTTACACAGACTCTTACAAACTGACATAACCACTTATGTAGCTATTCACTTGCTTATAGTATTTATTCTAATAGTATGTAATCTCAAGTTGAAGGTATTCTGTATTTGCTTTTCAGATATCTACTTGTGTTCAATAGTAAAGGAAAATGAAGCTTCTTGACAGCATCCGGAGACTGGACAACAGATTACATATTTAGTTCAACTGGCATTTGTTACAGCGAGTGACCATGTCTTGCAGTTTTGGTGAAACAGCAGGGATGGTAATTATCTGGTCAGGTGATAAGGATCCCACAGATGGTCCAACTGCTGATGATGATGCACCACCTTCCCTCTTTCTTATCAAATTCTGATACGTCCTTGTATGTATGATTTGTAGGTGTTTTGAAACAGGGGATATGCTATGTGAATACTTCTTCACAGTACCTCTTGAAAGTTTTTTGCTGCATAGATTGCAATTGATACATTTTGCACAAACTTTCTTTTCTCCTCAAGGGTTAGAGAAATATTTCCAAATGCTGGAGGAATTCTTTGAAGGTGGTAAGTATTCTTCTTCTATATTTAGCAAAATAGATCTTAATTTTGAAACTCACATCTTTTAAAGGAAAGGCAGAAGTAGGAAGGAGCTGTGCATCTCAGAGAATATAGCATGTCACAACGCATGCTATTACTTTGCGTTCCTTTATAGCGCAGTTGTTTCAACAACTGCAATATTAGAACGCAATACCTTTACAGCGCAAGTCATTAGATCGACTTGCTCTAGATGGCGCTCCAACCTTAGGAATAGTATCATTTACTATTTCAACTCCAGCCTGCACAACAGTATGGAAGGTGTTGGAATAGTAAATTATACTATCCCTTAGGTTGGACCAAGTCGATCTAATGACTTGCGATGTACAGGCATCGCGTTATAACAATGTGGTCGTTGTAACAACTGCGTTGTAAAGGTAACGCGATGTAACAACCGCATTGTGCAGGCTGTTCCCATCTCAGACTGTCTCCAGAGAGATGTGAAGCTGGAGTAACTGATTTAGGGTTTGGTTTTCAATGTGGATGGATGGACAGATTTGTGGTTGAATGGCAGCGGATCAGTGGATCTATAAAATGAATAGAAGACAGAATAAAACTTTGGGCCTGATTTAGATCTTGGCAGAAGGACTACTCCGTCACAAATGTGACAGATATCCCATCCGCTGTAATATGATCTCCATAGGCTATGGAACCCCCAGGATATAGCGGCATGGATTCGCAAATTTAGCGGCACAAGTATGGAAATTTAGCGGCATTTTAGCGGCACTTTATTTTACTCATAATCATGAATTTTCAGCCTTAAATCAATGGAAACTGTTTTAGCAGAGTATTCCACTTTGAATAGGCAACCTGGAATATGGAATAGAGGAATCAGCCCACAGGTGAAGGCTGTTATCCATTGGAATTGCAAATCTTCATCTGCCAGTTGGGCTATGCCGGCGAGACCCAGTTACCAGCATCACTGCCTCCTGTAATCATATCATAGCACCGGCCATACCATTACCCCCCACACTTGGTGTCGGAGTCATCTGATTGCCCCCGCACTCACCCGACACAACAGCAACCAACAAACCACATCAACAGGTGACAAACACCATAGGTTGATGACACTGCCAAGTCAACCTGAAATGGCCCCCCAAAGGGCTGCGCATCAACACCATTAGCGTGCTGGTGGGCCCTATACCAATTCTTTAGTCAAGGTAGTGTAGTATGGAACTGTTCGGTGTTGTGTAACTTGTGTCTCCAGCACAGGCCAGACCGCTGCATGCAGAATAAGATCTTAGTTTCTACATCATGTTCTGCTCAACAGCGATCAGACAAGTAGATAAGAGACCACACAAGCTCAACACTTTTTCACTTTGGAAATAACGTGTTTCCGTACAAAGAAAGTGCTGCCAATGCACTCCCTCCCTGAAACATTACATTGCCGCGTGGGTGCCCAGCACTGCAGTGAAAGGGGGTGCTGGCAGGTAATGGGGAGCAGTGATGGAGGCGTACAGGGCCTCAGTACTGGAACAGCAATGGCTGAGTCTGTACACCCTCCTAAGGCTGTGCTGCCACAGGCGCTGCAGAGGCACCGGGGCCTGCACCACCCCTGCTGATACCCAAGTGACTGAGCCGCAGAGGTCATTATTAATAGATATCCTCCATTAATGCCCACAGCTGTCTACTACTGTTTAATCCACTACAAGGTCCCTGGATAAAAAGCATGAAAGGTCTCTTCGAGACTGTTAGTCTAATCCCCCTAACCAGTGGATTAACCACTAACATTGGGTCTGGAGTAGCGTGCTACTCACCGCAAAGCGCTTCAACACCTCGTCAGGGGTGTTAAGCAGTATATAAAGGCAGTAATAATACAATATGTTTGCGTGTCTCTGCTAGTATTAAAATAGAAGCTGTGTTCAGAGCCAGGACTGAAACACATCTGAAAAAGTACTCTAGTACTTAACAAGAGAACCTGGTAGAGTAAATGCACTCCCGGAGTTCAAGTGGCACCGAACATAGATAGTGAAATGACACTCGTGACCATCAGACTGCTTGCAAATCCTCTCTCGCCGAATAAATAAAATGCACAGCATATTCACCTTACAAATCACAAAACAAAAAAAACGGAGAGGTGCGACTCCTAATAAACAAGAAAAGAGAATGAGCGTTGACGGCCGATAGCTTTGCTTCTGTGAGAGAAATAAGATCTGATGCTGAATAAATCGAATGTATTAGAGGGAAGTGAATGGGTTAAAAAAGCAGTGATCTATCGACGGCCTCACCGAAGCAGCCACCAATGTGCGACTTTTAACCTGCTACCTGAGCTATACACCCAAAAACTGCGAGAAACGACCATTGAAATCCTGTATCCTGCTACTTAAAAAGGGTTGGCACAGTGTTTTTGAATAGAACATTAATTTGTTGAGTAATTGTATTCGATTTGGGGAAAACACGCGCTCATAATTAAAATGAATGGGAAAAAAATATGTTTCCAAGTATACTGTCGTAATATAAAGAATGTAACTATCACACACGCAAACACATACTTCCGTTTCCAATAACTTCCCTCGATTTCTGCATGCTTTACAGTATGAATTAGGTGTGTTTCCATTCCCATCAATTCACTGCTGATAAAGGAGCACGCTAGTCCAGCACTTCTGGTCCTTTTCATTGGCCGGAGAGCCTAGGGATCAGATGACGTCAGACAGCTTCTTGATTTTTAGCCGAGGGTTAATGTAAGAGGCAAAGTCAACAAGGCTGAAGGAAACTTCCGGAATCAGAAGTCTACAAAAGAGTTTCTCGAGTGCCACCCTTCTGCCTGGAGTGATGGATTTTTGTTTGGTTCTCCACCTGAAGCCCAAGAGAAAGCGATCAGTAACTAGCAACCGTGAGATACCTGAAGCTACACGGAGAGCTTCAACATGACTCGGTTATACGCGTTTTGTACTACAACTCTTCTGTTAAACATGTTAAGCGCTGCTGATCAGAATATGAAAGACATTTCGCCCTGGTGACGTTAAGCAGACCACTCAAGATATAGCAGCTTTTGTAAAAACGCCGCGATTTCTACAAAAGTGACAATTTCGCGGGCACTTTTGAAAAAATCGCGGCATTTTTACAAAAGTGCCGATTTCGCGGCAAACCGCGACATCGCAAAATCCTGGAGGGTCTGGCTAATATGGGATCGTAATACGGCGGACGGGATATCTGTCATGTTTGTGATGGAGTATTCCCCTCTGCCAAGTTTATATCAGGCCATTTGCATTTTGTATTTGTAAAACATTTAATAAGTTATGTTATGTTCATTAGTTAATTGTTAGTTTTAAAATCTATAATTATAAATGTGTAAAAAAAATATTTATAAACTGGTAAAAAGGTATATTACTAAATTAAACTTATAGGTGAAATTGTAGTACAATTTTTTTTTTAACAGTGAAACTCACTAAAAACCAAAGGTTACAGAGACGTTATAGTTAGGAAATAGCATTAAAAAACTGTATGAATTCACTGAAAAATCCAGAGGTTACAGGGACGATCTAGTTAGGAAATAGAATTTAAAAAAACCTTAGAAATTCACTGAAAAAACACAAAGGTTACAGGGACGTTATAGTTAGGTTCACGTTTTACCCACGCAAAACCATAGAAATTCAGCAGTTAATGTTATACTGATAGCTATAAAGAACACAAGGAGGTAGGAGGAGGGCCTGAGGGATTTTAAAGACCAAGACACATTCCCTAATTACATGTAGAAAAACAAAAGAGTGTCAGAGGGTCTATCCAGTCTATGTATGGGTCATTAAACTAACAGAACAGTGTCAACTCATCTAACCGTGATATAGAGAATTGCTGGATACCAGTGATCACTTACAGGATATCCATCAGTCACCACACGGAACCGCCCTTCATCATTTGGCATTCATGTTGCTCACAATAATTGGTACGCCACTGGCTCAAACAAGGGGGAGTCAGTTGGAATTACCTCCCAAGAGCCAGGTGGCGGCCAAACAGTGGTAGAGTGTCACAAACTACCCATCAATTCGTTTGGTGGGTGACTGATTTGCAGTGCTGTGAGAAAGGGTGTGCGAAAAAAGTGAGTGAGAATGTATAAAATTGGGTGAGTGAGCAAAAATAAGGAAACTTTATTAGGTTCTATGCTCGCTCCGCCAATATTAGAAAAGCAGCATAGGTAGATTTAACAAATATCTACTCTGATATCAAATTGGTCAACATGTTTCAGCAATGTACTAGGGACTATCGAGTCCATTGCTTTCATCAGGACCGGTAAACGTTAGAATGCTACTGCAATTAGTGAAGTGATAGATAAAAAACTTATTTTAGTGACTGAATATTTGCATTTCCTACAACATGAAAAAAGATCACCTGATATGTGAGGTGTATTCTTTTGTTTGTAGAAAGTATGTTCGTCACTATAAGAAAAAGAAGAGAAAGACACGGACTAATACATGTAAAATGACCACATACATACGAACAAAGCATCATGTTGTGTTACCCATTGAGCTATAGAACAAGTGTTATTGATTTGTTAACACATTGATCTCATTGTTATTGCACATACAAATATGTCATTCAATTACTCCATCTTACCATGATAGTGGGGGTAAATGGCTCCACCCCGCCTGGCAACGGCTCAGGGCACGAGGGAAGCACCGCACTGTTGTAGGAAGCAAAAAACAAACAAACTCGTATGTAATTGCCTCTTGGTCTCATTGAAAAATAAAACACATGGCAGGTATCACAGAGCCATATTCGAGGTTTCATTGCAGCATAGTCTATTTTACCCATTTAAGATGGCAATCTACCTTACTAGCAAGCCTAACGAGGTATCGCTATTCTGCTAGTAAAGATGTTAAACGAGGCAGTTTTGAAAAAGGTAATGAGCGTCTCAGCGTCCTGGATGTTTAATGGCACTTTCCGCTTTTGGGAAGCATAAGCCAGCCTGATGAATCCAGTGACTAGCGAATGCATTGGGCGTGCGCATAAAAGAAAGCACGCCAGCGTGATTAAGCTTAATGGCCAAGGTTTTAGAAAAAAGAAGGCTGGACCCTTGCGTTCAGCTTACCTCTCCGTCGGTACTCCTACACCTCCATCTGAGCCAGTTGGGGAGGTGCCGGAGCCAACGCGAGAGAATGTTTTAAAGTGTGACTAGATTGGACGATCGCGGTCACCTGATTTTCTTGTCCAATCAGAACAGAGTTAAAAAGATGGCTGTGTTTACGGTTAATCCGCTCTGCTGATAGGCAGATTACCCAACACGTGTTAAGCGATACTAATCTCTCATTGGACCATCATGTTGTTGATGTGGTGCTAGGCAACGAAGCAGCATGAATTGCTGTCGCTAGTCAAGTCAAGTCAAGTCAAAGGATTTATATAGCGCACTACATACCCAGAGGGTCTCAAGGCGCTTAAGGAGGGGTGGGGAATTACTTGTCAAATATCCACGTTTTAAGTTGCTTTCTGAATGCTAGGTGGTTCTGGGTAAGGCGAAGGTAAGTGGGAAGTGAGTTCCAGGTTTTAGCTGCCAGGTAGGAGAAGGATCTACCTCCCATGGTGGTCTTGTTGATGCGAGGTACAGTGGCAAGGGCTTAGTTGGAAGAACGAAGCTGGCGGGAGGGGGTGTAGAAGGACAGTCGTGTGTTGAGGCATTCTGGTCCGATTTCGTAGAGTGCTTTGTGTGCCTGGGTTAGGAGCCGGAAAGTGATCCTCTTATTGACGGGAAGCCAGTGGAGGTTTTTCAGGTGACCAGAGATATGTTCTTTACGCGGGATGTCTAATATGAGCCTGGCTGAGGCGTTTTGTATTCGTTGGAGTTTTTTCTGGAGTTTAGCGGTAGTCCCGGCGTAGAGGGTGTTTCCATAGTCCAGTCGGCTCGTGACCAGAGCGTGGGTGACCGTTTTCCTAGTTTCGGTGGGGATCCAACGAAATGTTTTTTTGAGCATGCGAAGAATGTTGAAGCAGGATGAGGAGACGGCGTTGACTTGTCTGTTCATTGAAAGTGATGAATCCAGGATGACGCCCAGGTTCCGTGCGTGGTCTGTCGGGATGGGTGCTTTTCCAAGGGCTTCTGGCCACCAAGAGTCGTCCCATGCGGAGGGGGAGGTACCTAAGATGAGGACTTCTGTTTTATCAGAGTTCAGTTTCAGACGGCTGTGTTTCATCCATTCGGCTACTTCTTTCATTCCTTCGTGTAGGTTAGTTTTGGCGGTGCTAGGGTCATTGGTGAGTGATAGGATCAGTTGAGTGTCATCCGCGTAGGAGATGATGTTGAGGTTGTGTTGGCGGGCGATGGCCGCGAGGGGGCTCATGTATACGTTGAAAAGGGTGGGGCTGAGTGAAGATCCTTGTGGTACGCCGCAGATGACTTCAGTGGCCTCTGACTTGAATGGTGGGAGGCGGACTTTCTGGGTTCTTCCGGTGAGGAACGAGGTGATCCATTCCAGTGCGTTTCCTTGGATTCCGATGTTTCTGAGGCGCTGTAGAAGGGTGCTATGGCAGACTGTGTCAAAGGCTGCGGAGAGGTCGAGGAGGATGAGGGCGACTGTGTCTCCATTGTCCAGTAGAGTTCGAATGTCGTCTGTTGCTGCGATGAGGGCGGTCTCAGTGCTGTGTTTTGCTCGGAAGCCGGACTGAGATTAGTCGAGGGATTTGTTGGCTTCGAGGAAGGCGGCGAGCTGGTTGTTGACAGCTTTCTCGATTACTTTGGCCGGGAATGGAAGGAGCGAGATGGGGCGGTAATTTTTGAGTTCGGTGGGGTCCGCTGTGGGTTTTTTCAGAAGGGCGCTGAGTTCAGCGTGTTTCCAGCTTTCCGGGAAGGTGGCGGATTTAAAGGAGCAGTTGATGACGTCTCGGAGGTGCGGTGCTATGATGGAGTCTGCTTTGTTGAAGATGTGGTGAGGGCATGGGTCTGTGGGGGATCCTGAGTGGATGGAGTTCATCAGGCGGATGGTGTCCTCAGTGGAGATTGTGTTCCAGTCATTAAGGATGTTTGAGGGGGGTGAAGGTCCAGCAGATGGTTGGGTGGGTTGGTCTCCGGGTTGGTTGTCGAAGCTGTTGTGGATGTCTGCAATTTTGTTGTGGAAGAATGAGGCTAGGGAGTCGCAGAGGGCCTGAGAGGGGGTGATGTTGTTAGAGTTGGCCGAGGGATTGGTAAATTCCTTGACGATGTTGAAAAGTTCCTTGCTGTTGTGGGCGTTGTTATCTAGTCGTTCCTTGAAGGCGGTTTTCTTGGCCTTTCGGATCAGTTGATGGTGTATGCGGGTGGCGTTTTTGAAGGCGTCCTTGGTGCTGGTGGTTGGGTCTTTTTTCCAGGCCTTCTCAAGGGAGCGGCAGAGTTTCTTGGATTTCTTAAGATCATCGTTGAACCACGAGGCCTTCTTGCTGCCAAGTTTGCTTTGTCGTTTTTTCAGTGGTGCTAGGATGGCGGCGCTGTTGGATAGCCATAGGGTGAGGTTGGTGGCGGCTTGGTCGGGGTTTGAGGAGTGGGCTGGGGGGTTTAGAAGAAGCTATGCACACAAATGTTCCGTGTTGTTAGACGCTGATCAAAAGGAATAATGACAGAATGTCGCATCGCGCGAAATCAAATGAATGGCCATAAATTAATGGCCTGGCGCGTGCTATACGTCTAACGTTATGTGCACACTTGCTTGATATGGCTCGGTTATAACCGGGTAATGCAACAGAGAATATCTATTAAATCGATGGACAATAGTTGATAACTTTATTCACGTTGCCAGCTAATTCATTGATTTATTACATCTGCTATTTTCAGGTCAATGTGATGAAAGAAATTTTTATTGAAAAATTTAAGGAAATATTCTTTTAAGTAAGTGGCAATTTCAAAAGAAGTGACCAAATGCAGGGACAATTAATCAATATAATCTAGGAGAGTTTAATCTAGAATATATTTCTAAACTGTGCAAGTCGTTCAAACAAGTTGACGAGCAGATACATCTATATAATTTTGGGCAGACCTTGATTGTGGGAAGGTCTAGTAATCCAAACCACCAGTTACAATCCTCTATATGTTCACAGTGAGAGGTAGAGGATGCATTAAGGAACAGGCTCTTATACATATCTCATCTGTGGGGAAAAAGGTTACAGAGTGGACCATGGTATGTCGTCATTCAACCCATTCCTGTTGGTCTTCAGTTTGAACACCCACTTTTGTTCTTTTCGGAGAAGAAAATTGGTATTATCTGTTACATGGGGAGGAATGTAAGGTTGTTCGAGCACTGTCCAAGAAAAAGCAGTGGGGTCATGTTTTTTATCAAGGAAGTGTGTAGTTAGTTTTGTTGCCTGTCTCCTACACCGGATTGTGCTCTTGTGCTCTGAGATACGTAGTTTGATTTTTCGGGTTGTCATTCCTACGTATTGTAGGCCACATGGGCAGGTAATCAGATAAACCAATTTCTCGCTGTTACAATTGGTGAATCT
This sequence comes from Lissotriton vulgaris, assembly GCF_964263255.1. Taxonomy (NCBI): domain Eukaryota; kingdom Metazoa; phylum Chordata; class Amphibia; order Caudata; family Salamandridae; genus Lissotriton; species Lissotriton vulgaris. The sequence continues at coordinate 1,268,859,175 of NC_141696.1, read as the reverse complement.
GACCTGTCTCCCCGGTCTACTAGTGCCGATGTCAATCTCTGTGGACCTAGTGGTTTGTGGGCAGGCCTGACATGAACCACATGGGTGATGTCCCACTACTGGTGGAAGATCCCAAATGGTCCCTAGAGCCCTCGGCACTTTCAGTCAGAATTATACAGAAAACCAATGGCGAAAAATTCTTTGCTATGCTACGATAGCCACCACCCCAAGTCCCTCAGACAGAATCTACCCTATGGGCAATTCCTGAGGGTACAGAGAAATTGCTCTACCAAAGAGTGCTATACAAAACATGCAAAGACTCTACAACACCAACTACATGACAGGAAATATCCTCCCAGACTGGTAAAACAATCTATGAAACGGGCGAGCAATAATAACAGACAAGCCTTGTTAGAACCCTCAGTACCTAAATCTGCATCTAACAGACTGACCTGTGTAACTACATTTGGGACACTATCAAACCAGATACAAAAAATAGTGAAAAAACATTGGTCCTTATTGAACTCTGGACAAAGAGAAATTGAGCCACCTCTGTTCTCTTTCAAACATGGTACAAACTTGAGAGATCGCATCGTCCACACCAGACCCCAGATGAAAGTGCCGAGGGCTCTAGGGACCATTTGGGATCTTCCACCAGTAGTGGGACATCACCCATGTGGTTCATGTCAGGCCTGCCCACAAACCACTAGGTCCACAGAGATTGACATCGACACTAGTAGACCGTGGAGACAGGTCAGATTCACCAATTATAACAGCGAGAAATTGGTTTATCTGATTACCTGCCCATGTGGACTACAATACGTAGGAATGACAACCCGAAAAATCAAACTACGTATCTCAGAGCACAAGAGCACAATCCGGTGTAGGAGACAGGCAACAAATCTAACTACACACTTCCTTGATAAAAAACATGACCCCACTGCTTTTTCTTGGACAGTGCTCGAACAACCTTACATTCCTCCCCATGTAACAGATTATACCAATTTTCTTCTCCGAAAAGAACAAAAGTGGGTGTTCAAACTGAAGACCAACAGGAATGGGTTGAATGACGACATACCATGGTCCACTCTGTAACCTTTTTCCCCACAGATGAGATATGTATAAGAGCCTGTTCCTTAATGCATCCTCTACCTCTCACTGTGAACATATAGAGGATTGTAACTGGTGGTTTGGATTACTAGACCTTCCCACAATCAAGGTCTGCCCAAAATTATATAGATGTATCTGCTCGTCAACAAGACTGTGTTTGAATGACTTGCACAGTTTAGAAATATATTCTAGATTAAACTCTCCTAGATTATATTGATTAATTGTCCCTGCATTTGGTCACGTCTTTTGAAATTGCCACTTACTTAAAAGAATATTTCCTTCAATTTTTCAATAAAAATTTCTTTCATCACATTGACCTGAAAATAGCAGATGTAATAAATCAATGAATTAGCTGGCAACGTGAATAAAGTTATCAACTATTGTCCATCGATTTAATAGATATTCTCTGTTGCATTACCCGGTTATAACCGAGCCATATCAAGCAAGTGTGCACATAACGTTAGACGTATAGCACGCGCCAGGCCATTAATTTATGGCCATTCATTTGATTTCGCGCAATGCGACATTCTGTCATTATTCCTTTTGATCAGCGTCTCACAACACGGAACATTTGTGTGCATAGCGACAGCAATTCATGCTGCTTCGTTGCCTAGCAGCCACATCAACAACATGATGATCCAATGAGAGATTAGTATCGCTTAACACGTGTTGGGTAATCCGCCTATCAGCAGAGCGGATTAACCGTAAACACAGCCATCTTTTTAACTCTGTTCTGATTGGACAAGAAAATCAGGTGACCGCGACCGTCCAATCTAGTCACACTTTAAAACATTCTCTCGCGTTGGCTCCGGCGCCTCCCCAACTGGCTGAGATGGAGGTGAAGGAGTTCCGACGGAGAGGTAAGCTGAACGCAAGGGTCCAGCCTTCTTTTTTCTAAAACATTGGCCATTAAGCTTAATCACGCTGGCGCGCTTTCTTTTATGCGCACGCCTGATGCATTCGCTAGTCACTGGATTCATCAGGCTGGCTTATGCTTCCCAAAAGCGGAAAGTGCCATTAAACATCCAGGACGCTGAGACGCTCATTACCTTTTTCAAAACTGCCTCGTTTAACATCATTACTAGCAGAATAGCGATACCTCGGTAGGCTTGCTAGTAAGGTAGATTGCCATCTTAAATGGGTAAAATAGACTATGCTGCAATGAAACCTCGAATATGGCTCTGTGATACCTGCCATGTGTTTTATTTTTCAATGAGACCAAGAGGCAATTACATACGAGTTTGTTTGTTTTTTGCTTCCTACACTAGTGCGGTTCTTCCCTCGTGCCCTGAGCCGTTGCCAGGCGGGGTGGAGCCATTTACCCCCACTATCATGGTAAGATGGAGTAATTGAATGACATATTTGTATGTCCACATGTGCAATAACAATGAGATCAATGTGTTAACAAATCAATAACACTTGTTCTATAGCTCAATGGGTAACACAACATGATGCTTTGTTCGTATGTATGTGGTCATTTTACATGTATTAGTCCGTGTCTTTCTCTTCTTTTTCTTATAGTGACGAACATACTTTCTACAAACAAAAGAATACACCTCACATATCAGGTGATCTTTTTTCATGTTGTAGGAAATGCAAATATTCAGTCACTAAAATAAGTTTTTTATCTATCACTTCACTAATTGCAGTAGCATTCTAACGTTTACCGGTCCTGATGAAAGCAATGGACTCGATAGTCCCTAGTACATTGCTGAAACATGTTGACCAATTTGATATCAGAGTAGATATTTGTTAAATCTACCTATGCTGCTTTTTTAATATTGGCGAGCGAGCATAGAACCTAATAAAGTTTCCTTATTTCTGCTCACTCACCCAATTTTATACATTCTCACTCACTTTTTTCGCACACCCTTTCTCACAGCACTGCAAATCAGTCACCCACCAAACGAATTGATGGGTAGTTTGTGACACTCTACCACTGTTTGGCCGCCACCTGGCTCTTGGGAGGTAATACCAACTGACCCCCCCTTGTTTGAGCCAGTGGCGTACCAATTATTGTGAGCAACAGGAATGCCAAATGATGAAGGGCGGTTCCGTGTGGTGACTGATGGATATCCTGTAAGTGATCACTGGTATCCAGCAATTCTCTATATCACGGTTAGATGAGTTGACACTGTTCTGTTAGTTTAATGACCCATATATAGACTGGATAGACCCTCTGACACTCTTTTGTTTTTCATACTGATAGCTATACCTATGTTAAGAAACTATAACTCGTGGCCTAAAGTTCTTTATTGGCATGAGTTATAGTGTCTTCATATAAGTATAACTATAAGTATACCTATAACTGCCGAATTTCTATGATTTTGTGTGGGTAAAACGTGAATATATAATATACATATTTACCATACGTTAATACAGCCATCGCCCCACATGGCTGTGTGCAGCAAACACCCCCCTATGCACTCAA